>NC_138780.1:79248292-79561566 GCF_965119305.1 Pelophylax lessonae
GCTCGCCCCTTCCACCGTCATTTTCTCTCTACCCACCCTTGCCTCCTTTTCCGCGCAGCTCTCGATTCCCCCCTCTTTTTCGCACCCTCCATGTCATATTCCGCTCCAGGAGCTCCATCATAGCTCCTTGCTGTCGCTGGGAGGATGTTTTCTCCTCCGCTCGCCCCTTCCACCGTCATTTTCTCTCTACCCACCCTTGCCTCCTTTTCCGCGCAGCTCTCGATTCCCCCCTCTCTTTCGCACCCTCCATGTCATATTCCGCTCCAGGAGTTCCATCATAGCTCCTCACTGTCGCTGGGAGGATGTTTTCTCCTCCGCTCGCCCCTTCCACCGTCATTTTCTCTCTACCCACCCTTGCCTCCTTTTCCGCGCAGCTCTCGATTCCCCCCTCTCTTTCGCACCCTCCATGTCATATTCCGCTCCAGGAGTTCCATCATAGCTCCTCACTGTCGCTGGGAGGATGTTTTCTCCTCCGCTCGCCCCTTCCACCGTCATTTTCTCTCTACCCACCCTTGCCTCCTTCTCCGCGCAGCTCTCGATTCCCCCCTCTCTTTCGCACCCTCCATGTCATATTCCGCTCCAGGAGCTCCATCATAGCTCCTCGCTGTCGCTGGGAGGATGTTTTCTCCTCCGCTCGCCCCTTCCACCGTCATTTTCTCTCTACCCACCCTTGCCTCCTTTTCCGCGCAGCTCTCGATTCCCCCCTCTCTTTCGCACCCTCCATGTCATATTCCGCTCCAGGAGTTCCATCATAGCTCCTCACTGTCGCTGGGAGGATGTTTTCTCCTCCGCTCGCCTCTTCCACCGTCATTTTCTCTCTACCCACCCTTGCCTCCTTTTCCGCGCAGCTCTCGATTCCCCCCTCTCTTTCGCACCCTCCATGTCATATTCCGCTCCAGGAGTTCCATCATAGCTCCTCACTGTCACTGGGAGGATGTTTTCTCCTCCGCTCGCCCCTTCCACCGTCATTTTCTCTCTACCCACCCTTGCCTCCTTCTCCGCGCAGCTCTCGATTCCCCCCTCTCTTTCGCACCCTCCATGTCATATTCCGCTCCAGGAGCTCCATCATAGCTAATCGCTGTCGCTGGGAGGATGTTTTCTCCTCCGCTCGCCCCTTCCACCGTCATTTTCTCTCTACCCACCCTTGCCTCCTTTTCCGCGCAGCTCTCGATTCCCCCCTCTCTTTCGCACCCTCCATGTCATATTCCGCTCCAGGAGTTCCATCATAGCTCCTCACTGTCGCTGGGAGGATGTTTTCTCCTCCGCTCGCCCCTTCCACCGTCATTTTCTCTCTACCCACCCTTGCCTCCTTTTCCGCGCAGCTCTCGATTCCCCCCTCTCTTTCGCACCCTCCATGTCATATTCCGCTCCAGGAGTTCCATCATAGCTCCTCACTGTCGCTGGGAGGATGTTTTCTCCTCCGCTCGCCCCTTCCACCGTCATTTTCTCTCTACCCACCCTTGCCTCCTTTTCCGCGCAGCTCTCGATTCCCCCCTCTCTTTCGCACCCTCCATGTCATATTCCGCTCCAGGAGTTCCATCATAGCTCCTCACTGTCGCTGGGAGGATGTTTTCTCCTCCGCTCGCCCCTTCCACCGTCATTTTCTCTCTACCCACCCTTGCCTCCTTCTCCGCGCAGCTCTCGATTCCCCCCTCTCTTTCGCACCCTCCATGTCATATTCCGCTCCAGGAGCTCCATCATAGCTCCTCGCTGTCGCTGGGAGGATGTTTTCTCCTCCGCTCGCCCCTTCCACCGTCATTTTCTCTCTACCCACCCTTGCCTCCTTTTCCGCGCAGCTCTCGATTCCCCCCTCTCTTTCGCACCCTCCATGTCATATTCCGCTCCAGGAGTTCCATCATAGCTCCTCACTGTCGCTGGGAGGATGTTTTCTCCTCCGCTCGCCTCTTCCACCGTCATTTTCTCTCTACCCACCCTTGCCTCCTTTTCCGCGCAGCTCTCGATTCCCCCCTCTCTTTCGCACCCTCCATGTCATATTCCGCTCCAGGAGTTCCATCATAGCTCCTCACTGTCACTGGGAGGATGTTTTCTCCTCCGCTCGCCCCTTCCACCGTCATTTTCTCTCTACCCACCCTTGCCTCCTTCTCCGCGCAGCTCTCGATTCCCCCCTCTCTTTCGCACCCTCCATGTCATATTCCGCTCCAGGAGCTCCATCATAGCTCCTCGCTGTCGCTGGGAGGATGTTTTCTCCTCCGCTCGCCCCTTCCACCGTCATTTTCTCTCTACCCACCCTTGCCTCCTTTTCCGCGCAGCTCTCGATTCCCCCCTCTCTTTCGCACCCTCCATGTCATATTCCGCTCCAGGAGTTCCATCATAGCTCCTCACTGTCGCTGGGAGGATGTTTTCTCCTCCGCTCGCCCCTTCCACCGTCATTTTCTCTCTACCCACCCTTGCCTCCTTTTCCGCGCAGCTCTCGATTCCCCCCTCTCTTTCGCACCCTCCATGTCATATTCCGCTCCAGGAGTTCCATCATAGCTCCTCACTGTCGCTGGGAGGATGTTTTCTCCTCCGCTCGCCCCTTCCACCGTCATTTTCTCTCTACCCACCCTTGCCTCCTTTTCCGCGCAGCTCTCGATTCCCCCCTCTCTTTCGCACCCTCAATGTCATATTCCGCTCCAGGAGTTCCATCATAGCTCCTCACTGTCGCTGGGAGGATGTTTTCTCCTCCGCTCGCCCCTTCCACCGTCATTTTCTCTCTACCCACCCTTGCCTCCTTTTCCGCGCAGCTCTCGATTCCCCCCTCTCTTTCGCACCCTCCATGTCATATTCCGCTCCAGGAGTTCCATCATAGCTCCTCACTGTCGCTGGGAGGATGTTTTCTCCTCCGCTCGCCTCTTCCACCGTCATTTTCTCTCTACCCACCCTTGCCTCCTTTTCCGCGCAGCTCTCGATTCCCCCCTCTCTTTCGCACCCTCCATGTCATATTCCGCTCCAGGAGTTCCATCATAGCTCCTCACTGTCACTGGGAGGATGTTTTCTCCTCCGCTCGCCCCTTCCACCGTCATTTTCTCTCTACCCACCCTTGCCTCCTTCTCCGCGCAGCTCTCGATTCCCCCCTCTCTTTCGCACCCTCCATGTCATATTCCGCTCCAGGAGCTCCATCATAGCTAATCGCTGTCGCTGGGAGGATGTTTTCTCCTCCGCTCGCCCCTTCCACCGTCATTTTCTCTCTACCCACCCTTGCCTCCTTTTCCGCGCAGCTCTCGATTCCCCCCTCTCTTTCGCACCCTCCATGTCATATTCCGCTCCAGGAGTTCCATCATAGCTCCTCACTGTCGCTGGGAGGATGTTTTCTCCTCCGCTCGCCCCTTCCACCGTCATTTTCTCTCTACCCACCCTTGCCTCCTTTTCCGCGCAGCTCTCGATTCCCCCCTCTCTTTCGCACCCTCCATGTCATATTCCGCTCCAGGAGTTCCATCATAGCTCCTCACTGTCGCTGGGAGGATGTTTTCTCCTCCGCTCGCCCCTTCCACCGTCATTTTCTCTCTACCCACCCTTGCCTCCTTTTCCGCGCAGCTCTCGATTCCCCCCTCTCTTTCGCACCCTCCATGTCATATTCCGCTCCAGGAGTTCCATCATAGCTCCTCACTGTCGCTGGGAGGATGTTTTCTCCTCCGCTCGCCCCTTCCACCGTCATTTTCTCTCTACCCACCCTTGCCTCCTTCTCCGCGCAGCTCTCGATTCCCCCCTCTCTTTCGCACCCTCCATGTCATATTCCGCTCCAGGAGCTCCATCATAGCTCCTCGCTGTCGCTGGGAGGATGTTTTCTCCTCCGCTCGCCCCTTCCACCGTCATTTTCTCTCTACCCACCCTTGCCTCCTTTTCCGCGCAGCTCTCGATTCCCCCCTCTCTTTCGCACCCTCCATGTCATATTCCGCTCCAGGAGTTCCATCATAGCTCCTCACTGTCGCTGGGAGGATGTTTTCTCCTCCGCTCGCCTCTTCCACCGTCATTTTCTCTCTACCCACCCTTGCCTCCTTTTCCGCGCAGCTCTCGATTCCCCCCTCTCTTTCGCACCCTCCATGTCATATTCCGCTCCAGGAGTTCCATCATAGCTCCTCACTGTCACTGGGAGGATGTTTTCTCCTCCGCTCGCCCCTTCCACCGTCATTTTCTCTCTACCCACCCTTGCCTCCTTCTCCGCGCAGCTCTCGATTCCCCCCTCTCTTTCGCACCCTCCATGTCATATTCCGCTCCAGGAGCTCCATCATAGCTAATCGCTGTCGCTGGGAGGATGTTTTCTCCTCCGCTCGCCCCTTCCACCGTCATTTTCTCTCTACCCACCCTTGCCTCCTTTTCCGCGCAGCTCTCGATTCCCCCCTCTCTTTCGCACCCTCCATGTCATATTCCGCTCCAGGAGTTCCATCATAGCTCCTCACTGTCGCTGGGAGGATGTTTTCTCCTCCGCTCGCCCCTTCCACCGTCATTTTCTCTCTACCCACCCTTGCCTCCTTTTCCGCGCAGCTCTCGATTCCCCCCTCTCTTTCGCACCCTCCATGTCATATTCCGCTCCAGGAGTTCCATCATAGCTCCTCACTGTCGCTGGGAGGATGTTTTCTCCTCCGCTCGCCCCTTCCACCGTCATTTTCTCTCTACCCACCCTTGCCTCCTTTTCCACGCAGCTCTCGATTCCCCCCTCTCTTTCGCACCCTCCATGTCATATTCCGCTCCAGGAGTTCCATCATAGCTCCTCACTGTCGCTGGGAGGATGTTTTCTCCTCCGCTCGCCCCTTCCACCGTCATTTTCTCTCTACCCACCCTTGCCTCCTTTTCCGCGCAGCTCTCGATTCCCCCCTCTCTTTCGCACCCTCCATGTCATATTCCGCTCCAGGAGCTCCATCATAGCTCCTCGCTGTCGCTGGGAGGATGTTTTCTCCTCCGCTCGCCCCTTCCACCGTCATTTTCTCTCTACCCACCCTTGCCTCCTTTTCCGCGCAGCTCTCGATTCCCCCCTCTCTTTCGCACCCTCCATGTCATATTCCGCTCCAGGAGTTCCATCATAGCTCCTCACTGTCGCTGGGAGGATGTTTTCTCCTCCGCTCGCCCCTTCCACCGTCATTTTCTCTCTACCCACCCTTGCCTCCTTTTCCGCGCAGCTCTCGATTCCCCCCTCTCTTTCGCACCCTCCATGTCATTTTCCGCTCCAGGAGTTCCATCATAGCTCCTCACTGTCGCTGGGAGGATGTTTTCTCCTCCGCTCGCCCCTTCCACCGTCATTTTCTCTCTACCCACCCTTGCCTCCTTTTCCGCGCAGCTCTCGATTCCCCCCTCTCTTTCGCACCCTCCATGTCATATTCCGCTCCAGGAGCTCCATCATAGCTCCTTGCTGTCGCTGGGAGGATGTTTTCTCCTCCGCTCGCCCCTTCCACCGTCATTTTCTCTCTACCCACCCTTGCCTCCTTTTCCGCGCAGCTCTCGATTCCCCCCTCTCTTTCGCACCCTCCATGTCATATTCCGCTCCAGGAGTTCCATCATAGCTCCTCACTGTCGCTGGGAGGATGTTTTCTCCTCCGCTCGCCCCTTCCACCGTCATTTTCTCTCTACCCACCCTTGCCTCCTTTTCCGCGCAGCTCTCGATTCCCCCCTCTCTTTCGCACCCTCCATGTCATATTCCGCTCCAGGAGTTCCATCATAGCTCCTCACTGTCGCTGGGAGGATGTTTTCTCCTCCGCTCGCCCCTTCCACCGTCATTTTCTCTCTACCCACCCTTGCCTCCTTTTCCGCGCAGCTCTCGATTCCCCCCTCTCTTTCGCACCCTCCATGTCATATTCCGCTCCAGGAGTTCCATCATAGCTCCTCACTGTCGCTGGGAGGAAGTTTTCTCCTCCGCTCGCCCCTTCCACCTTCATTTTCTCTCTACCCACCCTTGCCTCCTTTTCCGCGCAGCTCTCGATTTCCCCCTCTCTTTCGCACCCTCCATGTCATATTCCGCTCCAGGAGCTCCATCATAGCTCCTTGCTGTCGCTGGGAGGATGTTTTCTCCTCCGCTCGCCCCTTCCACCGTCATTTTCTCTCTACCCACCCTTGCCTCCTTTTCTGCGCAGCTCTCGATTCCCCCCTCTCTTTCGCACCCTCCATGTCATATTCCGCTCCAGGAGTTCCATCATAGCTCCTCACTGTCGCTGGGAGGATGTTTTCTCCTCCGCTCGCCCCTTCCACCGTCATTTTCTCTCTACCCACCCTTGCCTCCTTCTCCGCGCAGCTCTCGATTCCCCCCTCTCTTTCGCACCCTCCATGTCATATTCCGCTCCAGGAGCTCCATCATAGCTAATCGCTGTCGCTGGGAGGATGTTTTCTCCTCCGCTCGCCCCTTCCACCGTCATTTTCTCTCTACCCACCCTTGCCTCCTTTTCCGCGCAGCTCTCGATTCCCCCCTCTCTTTCGCACCCTCCATGTCATATTCCGCTCCAGGAGCTCCATCATAGCTCCTTGCTGTCGCTGGGAGGATGTTTTCTCCTCCGCTCGCCCCTTCCACCGTCATTTTCTCTCTACCCACCCTTGCCTCCTTTTCCGCGCAGCTCTCGATTCCCCCCTCTCTTTCGCACCCTCCATGTCATATTCCGCTCCAGGAGTTCCATCATAGCTCCTCACTGTCGCTGGGAGGATGTTTTCTCCTCCGCTCGCCCCTTCCACCGTCATTTTCTCTCTACCCACCCTTGCCTCCTTTTCCGCGCAGCTCTCGATTCCCCCCTCTCTTTCGCACCCTCCATGTCATATTCCGCTCCAGGAGCTCCATCATAGCTCCTCGCTGTCGCTGGGAGGATGTTTTCTCCTCCGCTCACCCCTTCCACCGTCATTTTCTCTCTACCCACCCTTGCCTCCTTTTCCGCGCAGCTCTCGATTCCCCCCTCTCTTTCGCACCCTCAATGTCATATTCCGCTCCAGGAGTTCCATCATAGCTCCTCACTGTCGCTGGGAGGATGTTTTCTCCTCCGCTCGCCCCTTCCACCGTCATTTTCTCTCTACCCACCCTTGCCTCCTTTTCCGCGCAGCTCTCGATTCCCCCCTCTCTTTCGCACCCTCCATGTCATATTCCGCTCCAGGAGCTCCATCATAGCTCCTTGCTGTCGCTGGGAGGATGTTTTCTCCTCCGCTCGCCCCTTCCACCGTCATTTTCTCTCTACCCACCCTTGCCTCCTTTTCCGCGCAGCTCTCGATTCCCCCCTCTCTTTCGCACCCTCCATGTCATATTCCGCTCCAGGAGTTCCATCATAGCTCCTCACTGTCGCTGGGAGGATGTTTTCTCCTCCGCTCGCCCCTTCCACCGTCATTTTCTCTCTACCCACCCTTGCCTCCTTTTCCGCGCAGCTCTCGATTCCCCCCTCTCTTTCGCACCCTCCATGTCATATTCCGCTCCAGGAGTTCCATCATAGCTCCTCACTGTCGCTGGGAGGATGTTTTCTCCTCCGCTCGCCCCTTCCACCGTCATTTTCTCTCTACCCACCCTTGCCTCCTTTTCCGCGCAGCTCTCGATTCCCCCCTCTCTTTCGCACCCTCCATGTCATATTCCGCTCCAGGAGTTCCATCATAGCTCCTCACTGTCGCTGGGAGGAAGTTTTCTCCTCCGCTCGCCCCTTCCACCTTCATTTTCTCTCTACCCACCCTTGCCTCCTTTTCCGCGCAGCTCTCGATTTCCCCCTCTCTTTCGCACCCTCCATGTCATATTCCGCTCCAGGAGCTCCATCATAGCTCCTTGCTGTCGCTGGGAGGATGTTTTCTCCTCCGCTCGCCCCTTCCACCGTCATTTTCTCTCTACCCACCCTTGCCTCCTTTTCTGCGCAGCTCTCGATTCCCCCCTCTCTTTCGCACCCTCCATGTCATATTCCGCTCCAGGAGTTCCATCATAGCTCCTCACTGTCGCTGGGAGGATGTTTTCTCCTCCGCTCGCCCCTTCCACCGTCATTTTCTCTCTACCCACCCTTGCCTCCTTCTCCGCGCAGCTCTCGATTCCCCCCTCTCTTTCGCACCCTCCATGTCATATTCCGCTCCAGGAGCTCCATCATAGCTAATCGCTGTCGCTGGGAGGATGTTTTCTCCTCCGCTCGCCCCTTCCACCGTCATTTTCTCTCTACCCACCCTTGCCTCCTTTTCCGCGCAGCTCTCGATTCCCCCCTCTCTTTCGCACCCTCCATGTCATATTCCGCTCCAGGAGCTCCATCATAGCTCCTTGCTGTCGCTGGGAGGATGTTTTCTCCTCCGCTCGCCCCTTCCACCGTCATTTTCTCTCTACCCACCCTTGCCTCCTTTTCCGCGCAGCTCTCGATTCCCCCCTCTCTTTCGCACCCTCCATGTCATATTCCGCTCCAGGAGTTCCATCATAGCTCCTCACTGTCGCTGGGAGGATGTTTTCTCCTCCGCTCGCCCCTTCCACCGTCATTTTCTCTCTACCCACCCTTGCCTCCTTTTCCGCGCAGCTCTCGATTCCCCCCTCTCTTTCGCACCCTCCATGTCATATTCCGCTCCAGGAGCTCCATCATAGCTCCTCACTGTCGCTGGGAGGATGTTTTCTCCTCCGCTCGCCCCTTCCACCGTCATTTTCTCTCTACCCACCCTTGCCTCCTTTTCCGCGCAGCTCTCGATTCCCCCCTCTCTTTCGCACCCTCCATGTCATATTCCGCTCCTGGAGTTCCATCATAGCACCTCACTGTCGCTGGGAGGATGTTTTCTCCTCCGCTCGCCCCTTCCACCGTCATTTTCTCTCTACCCACCCTTGCCTCCTTTTCCGCGCAGCTCTCGATTCCCCCCTCTTTTTCGCACCCTCCATGTCATATTCCGCTCCAGGAGCTCCATCATAGCTCCTTGCTGTCGCTGGGAGGATGTTTTCTCCTCCGCTCGCCCCTTCCACCGTCATTTTCTCTCTACCCACCCTTGCCTCCTTTTCCGCGCAGCTCTCGATTCCCCCCTCTCTTTCGCACCCTCCATGTCATATTCCGCTCCAGGAGTTCCATCATAGCTCCTCACTGTCGCTGGGAGGATGTTTTCTCCTCCGCTCGCCCCTTCCACCGTCATTTTCTCTCTACCCACCCTTGCCTCCTTTTCCGCACAGCTCTCGATTCCCCCCTCTCTTTCGCACCCTCCATGTCATATTCCGCTCCAGGAGTTCCATCATAGCTCCTCACTGTCGCTGGGAGGATGTTTTCTCCTCCGCTCGCCCCTTCCACCGTCATTTTCTCTCTACCCACCCTTGCCTCCTTCTCCGCGCAGCTCTCGATTCCCCCCTCTCTTTCGCACCCTCCATGTCATATTCCGCTCCAGGAGCTCCATCATAGCTCCTCGCTGTCGCTGGGAGGATGTTTTCTCCTCCGCTCGCCCCTTCCACCGTCATTTTCTCTCTACCCACCCTTGCCTCCTTTTCCGCGCAGCTCTCGATTCCCCCCTCTCTTTCGCACCCTCCATGTCATATTCCGCTCCAGGAGTTCCATCATAGCTCCTCACTGTCGCTGGGAGGATGTTTTCTCCTCCGCTCGCCTCTTCCACCGTCATTTTCTCTCTACCCACCCTTGCCTCCTTTTCCGCGCAGCTCTCGATTCCCCCCTCTCTTTCGCACCCTCCATGTCATATTCCGCTCCAGGAGTTCCATCATAGCTCCTCACTGTCACTGGGAGGATGTTTTCTCCTCCGCTCGCCCCTTCCACCGTCATTTTCTCTCTACCCACCCTTGCCTCCTTCTCCGCGCAGCTCTCGATTCCCCCCTCTCTTTCGCACCCTCCATGTCATATTCCGCTCCAGGAGCTCCATCATAGCTAATCGCTGTCGCTGGGAGGATGTTTTCTCCTCCGCTCGCCCCTTCCACCGTCATTTTCTCTCTACCCACCCTTGCCTCCTTTTCCGCGCAGCTCTCGATTCCCCCCTCTCTTTCGCACCCTCCATGTCATATTCCGCTCCAGGAGTTCCATCATAGCTCCTCACTGTCGCTGGGAGGATGTTTTCTCCTCCGCTCGCCCCTTCCACCGTCATTTTCTCTCTACCCACCCTTGCCTCCTTTTCCGCGCAGCTCTCGATTCCCCCCTCTCTTTCGCACCCTCCATGTCATATTCCGCTCCAGGAGTTCCATCATAGCTCCTCACTGTCGCTGGGAGGATGTTTTCTCCTCCGCTCGCCCCTTCCACCGTCATTTTCTCTCTACCCACCCTTGCCTCCTTTTCCGCGCAGCTCTCGATTCCCCCCTCTCTTTCGCACCCTCCATGTCATATTCCGCTCCAGGAGTTCCATCATAGCTCCTCACTGTCGCTGGGAGGATGTTTTCTCCTCCGCTCGCCCCTTCCACCGTCATTTTCTCTCTACCCACCCTTGCCTCCTTCTCCGCGCAGCTCTCGATTCCCCCCTCTCTTTCGCACCCTCCATGTCATATTCCGCTCCAGGAGCTCCATCATAGCTCCTCGCTGTCGCTGGGAGGATGTTTTCTCCTCCGCTCGCCCCTTCCACCGTCATTTTCTCTCTACCCACCCTTGCCTCCTTTTCCGCGCAGCTCTCGATTCCCCCCTCTCTTTCGCACCCTCCATGTCATATTCCGCTCCAGGAGTTCCATCATAGCTCCTCACTGTCGCTGGGAGGATGTTTTCTCCTCCGCTCGCCTCTTCCACCGTCATTTTCTCTCTACCCACCCTTGCCTCCTTTTCCGCGCAGCTCTCGATTCCCCCCTCTCTTTCGCACCCTCCATGTCATATTCCGCTCCAGGAGTTCCATCATAGCTCCTCACTGTCACTGGGAGGATGTTTTCTCCTCCGCTCGCCCCTTCCACCGTCATTTTCTCTCTACCCACCCTTGCCTCCTTCTCCGCGCAGCTCTCGATTCCCCCCTCTCTTTCGCACCCTCCATGTCATATTCCGCTCCAGGAGCTCCATCATAGCTCCTCGCTGTCGCTGGGAGGATGTTTTCTCCTCCGCTCGCCCCTTCCACCGTCATTTTCTCTCTACCCACCCTTGCCTCCTTTTCCGCGCAGCTCTCGATTCCCCCCTCTCTTTCGCACCCTCCATGTCATATTCCGCTCCAGGAGTTCCATCATAGCTCCTCACTGTCGCTGGGAGGATGTTTTCTCCTCCGCTCGCCCCTTCCACCGTCATTTTCTCTCTACCCACCCTTGCCTCCTTTTCCGCGCAGCTCTCGATTCCCCCCTCTCTTTCGCACCCTCCATGTCATATTCCGCTCCAGGAGTTCCATCATAGCTCCTCACTGTCGCTGGGAGGATGTTTTCTCCTCCGCTCGCCCCTTCCACCGTCATTTTCTCTCTACCCACCCTTGCCTCCTTTTCCGCGCAGCTCTCGATTCCCCCCTCTCTTTCGCACCCTCAATGTCATATTCCGCTCCAGGAGTTCCATCATAGCTCCTCACTGTCGCTGGGAGGATGTTTTCTCCTCCGCTCGCCCCTTCCACCGTCATTTTCTCTCTACCCACCCTTGCCTCCTTTTCCGCGCAGCTCTCGATTCCCCCCTCTCTTTCGCACCCTCCATGTCATATTCCGCTCCAGGAGTTCCATCATAGCTCCTCACTGTCGCTGGGAGGATGTTTTCTCCTCCGCTCGCCTCTTCCACCGTCATTTTCTCTCTACCCACCCTTGCCTCCTTTTCCGCGCAGCTCTCGATTCCCCCCTCTCTTTCGCACCCTCCATGTCATATTCCGCTCCAGGAGTTCCATCATAGCTCCTCACTGTCACTGGGAGGATGTTTTCTCCTCCGCTCGCCCCTTCCACCGTCATTTTCTCTCTACCCACCCTTGCCTCCTTCTCCGCGCAGCTCTCGATTCCCCCCTCTCTTTCGCACCCTCCATGTCATATTCCGCTCCAGGAGCTCCATCATAGCTAATCGCTGTCGCTGGGAGGATGTTTTCTCCTCCGCTCGCCCCTTCCACCGTCATTTTCTCTCTACCCACCCTTGCCTCCTTTTCCGCGCAGCTCTCGATTCCCCCCTCTCTTTCGCACCCTCCATGTCATATTCCGCTCCAGGAGTTCCATCATAGCTCCTCACTGTCGCTGGGAGGATGTTTTCTCCTCCGCTCGCCCCTTCCACCGTCATTTTCTCTCTACCCACCCTTGCCTCCTTTTCCGCGCAGCTCTCGATTCCCCCCTCTCTTTCGCACCCTCCATGTCATATTCCGCTCCAGGAGTTCCATCATAGCTCCTCACTGTCGCTGGGAGGATGTTTTCTCCTCCGCTCGCCCCTTCCACCGTCATTTTCTCTCTACCCACCCTTGCCTCCTTTTCCGCGCAGCTCTCGATTCCCCCCTCTCTTTCGCACCCTCCATGTCATATTCCGCTCCAGGAGTTCCATCATAGCTCCTCACTGTCGCTGGGAGGATGTTTTCTCCTCCGCTCGCCCCTTCCACCGTCATTTTCTCTCTACCCACCCTTGCCTCCTTCTCCGCGCAGCTCTCGATTCCCCCCTCTCTTTCGCACCCTCCATGTCATATTCCGCTCCAGGAGCTCCATCATAGCTCCTCGCTGTCGCTGGGAGGATGTTTTCTCCTCCGCTCGCCCCTTCCACCGTCATTTTCTCTCTACCCACCCTTGCCTCCTTTTCCGCGCAGCTCTCGATTCCCCCCTCTCTTTCGCACCCTCCATGTCATATTCCGCTCCAGGAGTTCCATCATAGCTCCTCACTGTCGCTGGGAGGATGTTTTCTCCTCCGCTCGCCTCTTCCACCGTCATTTTCTCTCTACCCACCCTTGCCTCCTTTTCCGCGCAGCTCTCGATTCCCCCCTCTCTTTCGCACCCTCCATGTCATATTCCGCTCCAGGAGTTCCATCATAGCTCCTCACTGTCACTGGGAGGATGTTTTCTCCTCCGCTCGCCCCTTCCACCGTCATTTTCTCTCTACCCACCCTTGCCTCCTTCTCCGCGCAGCTCTCGATTCCCCCCTCTCTTTCGCACCCTCCATGTCATATTCCGCTCCAGGAGCTCCATCATAGCTAATCGCTGTCGCTGGGAGGATGTTTTCTCCTCCGCTCGCCCCTTCCACCGTCATTTTCTCTCTACCCACCCTTGCCTCCTTTTCCGCGCAGCTCTCGATTCCCCCCTCTCTTTCGCACCCTCCATGTCATATTCCGCTCCAGGAGTTCCATCATAGCTCCTCACTGTCGCTGGGAGGATGTTTTCTCCTCCGCTCGCCCCTTCCACCGTCATTTTCTCTCTACCCACCCTTGCCTCCTTTTCCGCGCAGCTCTCGATTCCCCCCTCTCTTTCGCACCCTCCATGTCATATTCCGCTCCAGGAGTTCCATCATAGCTCCTCACTGTCGCTGGGAGGATGTTTTCTCCTCCGCTCGCCCCTTCCACCGTCATTTTCTCTCTACCCACCCTTGCCTCCTTTTCCACGCAGCTCTCGATTCCCCCCTCTCTTTCGCACCCTCCATGTCATATTCCGCTCCAGGAGTTCCATCATAGCTCCTCACTGTCGCTGGGAGGATGTTTTCTCCTCCGCTCGCCCCTTCCACCGTCATTTTCTCTCTACCCACCCTTGCCTCCTTTTCC
Organism: Pelophylax lessonae; assembly: GCF_965119305.1. Taxonomy (NCBI): domain Eukaryota; kingdom Metazoa; phylum Chordata; class Amphibia; order Anura; family Ranidae; genus Pelophylax; species Pelophylax lessonae. Next base: position 79,261,775 of record NC_138780.1, read on the forward strand.
GCGCAGCTCTCGATTCCCCCCTCTCTTTCGCACCCTCCATGTCATATTCCGCTCCAGGAGCTCCATCATAGCTCCTCGCTGTCGCTGGGAGGATGTTTTCTCCTCCGCTCGCCCCTTCCACCGTCATTTTCTCTCTACCCACCCTTGCCTCCTTTTCCGCGCAGCTCTCGATTCCCCCCTCTCTTTCGCACCCTCCATGTCATATTCCGCTCCAGGAGTTCCATCATAGCTCCTCACTGTCGCTGGGAGGATGTTTTCTCCTCCGCTCGCCCCTTCCACCGTCATTTTCTCTCTACCCACCCTTGCCTCCTTTTCCGCGCAGCTCTCGATTCCCCCCTCTCTTTCGCACCCTCCATGTCATTTTCCGCTCCAGGAGTTCCATCATAGCTCCTCACTGTCGCTGGGAGGATGTTTTCTCCTCCGCTCGCCCCTTCCACCGTCATTTTCTCTCTACCCACCCTTGCCTCCTTCTCCGCGCAGCTCTCGATTCCCCCCTCTCTTTCGCACCCTCCATGTCATATTCCGCTCCAGGAGCTCCATCATAGCTAATCGCTGTCGCTGGGAGGATGTTTTCTCCTCCGCTCGCCCCTTCCACCGTCATTTTCTCTCTACCCACCCTTGCCTCCATTTCCGCGCAGCTCTCGATTCCCCCCTCTCTTTCGCACCCTCCATGTCATATTCCGCTCCAGGAGTTCCATCATAGCTCCTCACTGTCGCTGGGAGGATGTTTTCTCCTCCGCTCGCCCCTTCCACCGTCATTTTCTCTCTACCCACCCTTGCCTCCTTTTCCGCGCAGCTCTCGATTCCCCCCTCTCTTTCGCACCCTCCATGTCATATTCCGCTCCAGGAGTTCCATCATAGCTCCTCACTGTCGCTGGGAGGATGTTTTCTCCTCCGCTCGCCCCTTCCACCGTCATTTTCTCTCTACCCACCCTTGCCTCCTTCTCCGCGCAGCTCTCGATTCCCCCCTCTCTTTCGCACCCTCCATGTCATATTCCGCTCCAGGAGCTCCATCATAGCTCCTCGCTGTCGCTGGGAGGATGTTTTCTCCTCCGCTCGCCCCTTCCACCGTCATTTTCTCTCTACCCACCCTTGCCTCCTTTTCCGCGCAGCTCTCGATTCCCCCCTCTCTTTCGCACCCTCCATGTCATATTCCGCTCCAGGAGTTCCATCATAGCTCCTCACTGTCGCTGGGAGGATGTTTTCTCCTCCGCTCGCCCCTTCCACCGTCATTTTCTCTCTACCCACCCTTGCCTCCTTTTCCGCGCAGCTCTCGATTCCCCCCTCTTTTTCGCACCCTCCATGTCATATTCCGCTCCAGGAGCTCCATCATAGCTCCTTGCTGTCGCTGGGAGGATGTTTTCTCCTCCGCTCGCCCCTTCCACCGTCATTTTCTCTCTACCCACCCTTGCCTCCTTTTCCGCGCAGCTCTCGATTCCCCCCTCTCTTTCGCACCCTCCATGTCATATTCCGCTCCAGGAGTTCCATCATAGCTCCTCACTGTCGCTGGGAGGATGTTTTCTCCTCCGCTCGCCCCTTCCACCGTCATTTTCTCTCTACCCACCCTTGCCTCCTTTTCCGCGCAGCTCTCGATTCCCCCCTCTCTTTCGCACCCTCCATGTCATATTCCGCTCCAGGAGTTCCATCATAGCTCCTCACTGTCGCTGGGAGGATGTTTTCTCCTCCGCTCGCCCCTTCCACCGTCATTTTCTCTCTACCCACCCTTGCCTCCTTCTCCGCGCAGCTCTCGATTCCCCCCTCTCTTTCGCACCCTCCATGTCATATTCCGCTCCAGGAGCTCCATCATAGCTCCTCGCTGTCGCTGGGAGGATGTTTTCTCCTCCGCTCGCCCCTTCCACCGTCATTTTCTCTCTACCCACCCTTGCCTCCTTTTCCGCGCAGCTCTCGATTCCCCCCTCTCTTTCGCACCCTCCATGTCATATTCCGCTCCAGGAGTTCCATCATAGCTCCTCACTGTCGCTGGGAGGATGTTATATATTGGGCAGACTAGATGGGCCAAATGGTTCTTATCTGCCGACACATTCTATGTTTCTATGTTTCTATGTTTCTATGTTTTCTCCTCCGCTCGCCTCTTCCACCGTCATTTTCTCTCTACCCACCCTTGCCTCCTTTTCCGCGCAGCTCTCGATTCCCCCCTCTCTTTCGCACCCTCCATGTCATATTCCGCTCCAGGAGTTCCATCATAGCTCCTCACTGTCACTGGGAGGATGTTTTCTCCTCCGCTCGCCCCTTCCACCGTCATTTTCTCTCTACCCACCCTTGCCTCCTTCTCCGCGCAGCTCTCGATTCCCCCCTCTCTTTCGCACCCTCCATGTCATATTCCGCTCCAGGAGCTCCATCATAGCTAATCGCTGTCGCTGGGAGGATGTTTTCTCCTCCGCTCGCCCCTTCCACCGTCATTTTCTCTCTACCCACCCTTGCCTCCTTTTCCGCGCAGCTCTCGATTCCCCCCTCTCTTTCGCACCCTCCATGTCATATTCCGCTCCAGGAGTTCCATCATAGCTCCTCACTGTCGCTGGGAGGATGTTTTCTCCTCCGCTCGCCCCTTCCACCGTCATTTTCTCTCTACCCACCCTTGCCTCCTTTTCCGCGCAGCTCTCGATTCCCCCCTCTCTTTCGCACCCTCCATGTCATATTCCGCTCCAGGAGTTCCATCATAGCTCCTCACTGTCGCTGGGAGGATGTTTTCTCCTCCGCTCGCCCCTTCCACCGTCATTTTCTCTCTACCCACCCTTGCCTCCTTCTCCGCGCAGCTCTCGATTCCCCCCTCTCTTTCGCACCCTCCATGTCATATTCCGCTCCAGGAGCTCCATCATAGCTCCTCGCTGTCGCTGGGAGGATGTTTTCTCCTCCGCTCGCCCCTTCCACCGTCATTTTCTCTCTACCCACCCTTGCCTCCTTTTCCGCGCAGCTCTCGATTCCCCCCTCTCTTTCGCACCCTCCATGTCATATTCCGCTCCAGGAGTTCCATCATAGCTCCTCACTGTCGCTGGGAGGATGTTTTCTCCTCCGCTCGCCTCTTCCACCGTCATTTTCTCTCTACCCACCCTTGCCTCCTTTTCCGCGCAGCTCTCGATTCCCCCCTCTCTTTCGCACCCTCCATGTCATATTCCGCTCCAGGAGTTCCATCATAGCTCCTCACTGTCACTGGGAGGATGTTTTCTCCTCCGCTCGCCCCTTCCACCGTCATTTTCTCTCTACCCACCCTTGCCTCCTTCTCCGCGCAGCTCTCGATTCCCCCCTCTCTTTCGCACCCTCCATGTCATATTCCGCTCCAGGAGCTCCATCATAGCTAATCGCTGTCGCTGGGAGGATGTTTTCTCCTCCGCTCGCCCCTTCCACCGTCATTTTCTCTCTACCCACCCTTGCCTCCTTTTCCGCGCAGCTCTCGATTCCCCCCTCTCTTTCGCACCCTCCATGTCATATTCCGCTCCAGGAGTTCCATCATAGCTCCTCACTGTCGCTGGGAGGATGTTTTCTCCTCCGCTCGCCCCTTCCACCGTCATTTTCTCTCTACCCACCCTTGCCTCCTTTTCCGCGCAGCTCTCGATTCCCCCCTCTCTTTCGCACCCTCCATGTCATATTCCGCTCCAGGAGTTCCATCATAGCTCCTCACTGTCGCTGGGAGGATGTTTTCTCCTCCGCTCGCCCCTTCCACCGTCATTTTCTCTCTACCCACCCTTGCCTCCTTTTCCGCGCAGCTCTCGATTCCCCCCTCTCTTTCGCACCCTCCATGTCATATTCCGCTCCAGGAGTTCCATCATAGCTCCTCACTGTCGCTGGGAGGATGTTTTTTCCTCCGCTCGCCCCTTCCACCGTCATTTTCTCTCTACCCACCCTTGCCTCCTTTTCCGCGCAGCTCTCGATTCCCCCCTCTCTTTCGCACCCTCCATGTCATATTCCGCTCCAGGAGCTCCATCATAGCTCCTCGCTGTCGCTGGGAGGATGTTTTCTCCTCCGCTCACCCCTTCCACCGTCATTTTCTCTCTACCCACCCTTGCCTCCTTTTCCGCGCAGCTCTCGATTCCCCCCTCTCTTTCGCACCCTCAATGTCATATTCCGCTCCAGGAGTTCCATCATAGCTCCTCACTGTCGCTGGGAGGATGTTTTCTCCTCCGCTCGCCCCTTCCACCGTCATTTTCTCTCTACCCACCCTTGCCTCCTTTTCCGCGCAGCTCTCGATTCCCCCCTCTCTTTCGCACCCTCCATGTCATATTCCGCTCCAGGAGTTCCATCATAGCTCCTCACTGTCGCTGGGAGGATGTTTTCTCCTCCGCTCGCCCCTTCCACCGTCATTTTCTCTCTACCCACCCTTGCCTCCTTTTCCGCGCAGCTCTCGATTCCCCCCTCTCTTTCGCACCCTCCATGTCATATTCCGCTCCAGGAGTTCCATCATAGCTCCTCACTGTCGCTGGGAGGATGTTTTCTCCTCCGCTCGCCCCTTCCACCGTCATTTTCTCTCTACCCACCCTTGCCTCCTTTTCCGCGCAGCTCTCGATTCCCCCCTCTCTTTCGCACCCTCCATGTCATATTCCGCTCCAGGAGCTCCATCATAGCTCCTTGCTGTCGCTGGGAGGATGTTTTCTCCTCCGCTCGCCCCTTCCACCGTCATTTTCTCTCTACCCACCCTTGCCTCCTTTTCCGCGCAGCTCTCGATTCCCCCCTCTCTTTCGCACCCTCCATGTCATATTCCGCTCCAGGAGTTCCATCATAGCTCCTCACTGTCGCTGGGAGGATGTTTTCTCCTCCGCTCGCCCCTTCCACCGTCATTTTCTCTCTACCCACCCTTGCCTCCTTTTCCGCGCAGCTCTCGATTCCCCCCTCTCTTTCGCACCCTCCATGTCATATTCCGCTCCAGGAGTTCCATCATAGCTCCTCACTGTCGCTGGGAGGATGTTTTCTCCTCCGCTCGCCTCTTCCACCGTCATTTTCTCTCTACCCACCCTTGCCTCCTTTTCCGCGCAGCTCTCGATTCCCCCCTCTCTTTCGCACCCTCCATGTCATATTCCGCTCCAGGAGTTCCATCATAGCTCCTCACTGTCACTGGGAGGATGTTTTCTCCTCCGCTCGCCCCTTCCACCGTCATTTTCTCTCTACCCACCCTTGCCTCCTTCTCCGCGCAGCTCTCGATTCCCCCCTCTCTTTCGCACCCTCCATGTCATATTCCGCTCCAGGAGCTCCATCATAGCTAATCGCTGTCGCTGGGAGGATGTTTTCTCCTCCGCTCGCCCCTTCCACCGTCATTTTCTCTCTACCCACCCTTGCCTCCTTTTCCGCGCAGCTCTCGATTCCCCCCTCTCTTTCGCACCCTCCATGTCATATTCCGCTCCAGGAGTTCCATCATAGCTCCTCACTGTCGCTGGGAGGATGTTTTCTCCTCCGCTCGCCCCTTCCACCGTCATTTTCTCTCTACCCACCCTTGCCTCCTTTTCCGCGCAGCTCTCGATTCCCCCCTCTCTTTCGCACCCTCCATGTCATATTCCGCTCCAGGAGTTCCATCATAGCTCCTCACTGTCGCTGGGAGGATGTTTTCTCCTCCGCTCGCCCCTTCCACCGTCATTTTCTCTCTACCCACCCTTGCCTCCTTTTCCGCGCAGCTCTCGATTCCCCCCTCTCTTTCGCACCCTCCATGTCATATTCCGCTCCAGGAGTTCCATCATAGCTCCTCACTGTCGCTGGGAGGATGTTTTCTCCTCCGCTCACCCCTTCCACCGTCATTTTCTCTCTACCCAACCTTGCCTCCTTTTCCGCGCAGCTCTCGATTCCCCCCTCTCTTTCGCACCCTCCATGTCATATTCCGCTCCAGGAGCTCCATCATAGCTCCTTGCTGTCGCTGGGAGGATGTTTTCTCCTCCGCTCGCCCCTTCCACCGCCATTTTCTCTCTACCCACCCTTGCCTCCTTTTCCGCGCAGCTCTCGATTCCCCCCTCTCTTTCGCACCCTCCATGTCATATTCCGCTCCAGGAGTTCCATCATAGCTCCTCACTGTCGCTGGGAGGATGTTTTCTCCTCCGCTCGCCCCTTCCACCGTCATTTTCTCTCTACCCACCCTTGCCTCCTTTTCCGCGCAGCTCTCGATTCCCCCCTCTCTTTCGCACCCTCCATGTCATATTCCGCTCCAGGAGTTCCATCATAGCTCCTCACTGTCGCTGGGAGGAAGTTTTCTCCTCCGCTCGCCCCTTCCACCGTCATTTTCTCTCTACCCACCCTTGCCTCCTTTTCCGCGCAGCTCTCGATTCCCCCCTCTCTTTCGCACCCTCCATGTCATATTCCGCTCCAGGAGCTCCATCATAGCTCCTTGCTGTCGCTGGGAGGATGTTTTCTCCTCCGCTCGCCCCTTCCACCGTCATTTTCTCTCTACCCACCCTTGCCTCCTTTTCCGCGCAGCTCTCGATTCCCCCCTCTCTTTCGCACCCTCCATGTCATTTTCCGCTCCAGGAGTTCCATCATAGCTCCTCACTGTCGCTGGGAGGATGTTTTCTCCTCCGCTCGCCCCTTCCACCGTCATTTTCTCTCTACCCACCCTTGCCTCCTTCTCCGCGCAGCTCTCGATTCCCCCCTCTCTTTCGCACCCTCCATGTCATATTCCGCTCCAGGAGCTCCATCATAGCTAATCGCTGTCGCTGGGAGGATGTTTTCTCCTCCGCTCGCCCCTTCCACCGTCATTTTCTCTCTACCCACCCTTGCCTCCTTTTCCGCGCAGCTCTCGATTCCCCCCTCTCTTTCGCACCCTCCATGTCATATTCCGCTCCAGGAGTTCCATCATAGCTCCTCACTGTCGCTGGGAGGATGTTTTCTCCTCCGCTCGCCCCTTCCACCGTCATTTTCTCTCTACCCACCCTTGCCTCCTTTTCCGCGCAGCTCTCGATTCCCCCCTCTCTTTCGCACCCTCCATGTCATATTCCGCTCCAGGAGTTCCATCATAGCTCCTCACTGTCGCTGGGAGGATGTTTTCTCCTCCGCTCGCCCCTTCCACCGTCATTTTCTCTCTACCCACCCTTGCCTCCTTTTCCGCGCAGCTCTCGATTCCCCCCTCTCTTTCGCACCCTCCATGTCATATTCCGCTCCAGGAGTTCCATCATAGCTCCTCACTGTCGCTGGGAGGATGTTTTCTCCTCCGCTCGCCCCTTCCACCGTCATTTTCTCTCTACCCACCCTTGCCTCCTTTTCCGCGCAGCTCTCGATTCCCCCCTCTCTTTCGCACCCTCCATGTCATATTCCGCTCCAGGAGCTCCATCATAGCTCCTTGCTGTCGCTGGGAGGATGTTTTCTCCTCCGCTCGCCCCTTCCACCGTCATTTTCTCTCTACCCACCCTTGCCTCCTTTTCCGCGCAGCTCTCGATTCCCCCCTCTCTTTCGCACCCTCCATGTCATATTCCGCTCCAGGAGTTCCATCATAGCTCCTCACTGTCGCTGGGAGGATGTTTTCTCCTCCGCTCGCCCCTTCCACCGTCATTTTCTCTCTACCCACCCTTGCCTCCTTTTCCGCGCAGCTCTCGATTCCCCCCTCTCTTTCGCACCCTCCATGTCATATTCCGCTCCAGGAGCTCCATCATAGCTCCTTGCTGTCGCTGGGAGGATGTTTTCTCCTCCGCTCGCCCCTTCCACCGTCATTTTCTCTCTACCCACCCTTGCCTCCTTTTCCGCGCAGCTCTCGATTCCCCCCTCTCTTTCGCACCCTCCATGTCATATTCCGCTCCAGGAGTTCCATCATAGCTCCTCACTGTCGCTGGGAGGATGTTTTCTCCTCCGCTCGCCCCTTCCACCGTCATTTTCTCTCTACCCACCCTTGCCTCCTTTTCCGCGCAGCTCTCGATTCCCCCCTCTCTTTCGCACCCTCCATGTCATATTCCGCTCCAGGAGTTCCATCATAGCTCCTCACTGTCGCTGGGAGGATGTTTTCTCCTCCGCTCGCCCCTTCCACCGTCATTTTCTCTCTACCCACCCTTGCCTCCTTTTCCGCGCAGCTCTCGATTCCCCCCTCTCTTTCGCACCCTCCATGTCATATTCCGCTCCAGGAGTTCCATCATAGCTCCTCACTGTCGCTGGGAGGAAGTTTTCTCCTCCGCTCGCCCCTTCCACCTTCATTTTCTCTCTACCCACCCTTGCCTCCTTTTCCGCGCAGCTCTCGATTCCCCCCTCTCTTTCGCACCCTCCATGTCATATTCCGCTCCAGGAGCTCCATCATAGCTCCTTGCTGTCGCTGGGAGGATGTTTTCTCCTCCGCTCGCCCCTTCCACCGTCATTTTCTCTCTACCCACCCTTGCCTCCTTTTCCGCGCAGCTCTCGATTCCCCCCTCTCTTTCGCACCCTCCATGTCATATTCCGCTCCAGGAGTTCCATCATAGCTCCTCACTGTCGCTGGGAGGATGTTTTCTCCTCCGCTCGACCCTTCCACCGTCATTTTCTCTCTACCCACCCTTGCCTCCTTCTCCGCGCAGCTCTCGATTCCCCCCTCTCTTTCGCACCCTCCATGTCATATTCCGCTCCAGGAGCTCCATCATAGCTAATCGCTGTCGCTGGGAGGATGTTTTCTCCTCCGCTCGCCCCTTCCACCGTCATTTTCTCTCTACCCACCCTTGCCTCCTTTTCCGCGCAGCTCTCGATTCCCCCCTCTCTTTCGCACCCTCCATGTCATATTCCGCTCCAGGAGCTCCATCATAGCTCCTTGCTGTCGCTGGGAGGATGTTTTCTCCTCCGCTCGCCCCTTCCACCGTCATTTTCTCTCTACCCACCCTTGCCTCCTTTTCCGCGCAGCTCTCGATTCCCCCCTCTCTTTCGCACCCTCCATGTCATATTCCGCTCCAGGAGTTCCATCATAGCTCCTCACTGTCGCTGGGAGGATGTTTTCTCCTCCGCTCGCCCCTTCCACCGTCATTTTCTCTCTACCCACCCTTGCCTCCTTTTCCGCGCAGCTCTCGATTCCCCCCTCTCTTTCGCACCCTCCATGTCATATTCCGCTCCAGGAGCTCCATCATAGCTCCTCGCTGTCGCTGGGAGGATGTTTTCTCCTCCGCTCACCCCTTCCACCGTCATTTTCTCTCTACCCACCCTTGCCTCCTTTTCCGCGCAGCTCTCGATTCCCCCCTCTCTTTCGCACCCTCAATGTCATATTCCGCTCCAGGAGTTCCATCATAGCTCCTCACTGTCGCTGGGAGGATGTTTTCTCCTCCGCTCGCCCCTTCCACCGTCATTTTCTCTCTACCCACCCTTGCCTCCTTTTCCGCGCAGCTCTCGATTCCCCCCTCTCTTTCGCACCCTCCATGTCATATTCCGCTCCAGGAGTTCCATCATAGCTCCTCACTGTCGCTGGGAGGATGTTTTCTCCTCCGCTCGCCCCTTCCACCGTCATTTTCTCTCTACCCACCCTTGCCTCCTTTTCCGCGCAGCTCTCGATTCCCCCCTCTCTTTCGCACCCTCCATGTCATATTCCGCTCCAGGAGCTCCATCATAGCTCCTTGCTGTCGCTGGGAGGATGTTTTCTCCTCCGCTCGCCCCTTCCACCGTCATTTTCTCTCTACCCACCCTTGCCTCCTTTTCCGCGCAGCTCTCGATTCCCCCCTCTCTTTCGCACCCTCCATGTCATATTCCGCTCCAGGAGTTCCATCATAGCTCCTCACTGTCGCTGGGAGGATGTTTTCTCCTCCGCTCGCCCCTTCCACCGTCATTTTCTCTCTACCCACCCTTGCCTCCTTCTCCGCGCAGCTCTCGATTCCCCCCTCTCTTTCGCACCCTCCATGTCATATTCCGCTCCAGGAGCTCCATCATAGCTAATCGCTGTCGCTGGGAGGATGTTTTCTCCTCCGCTCGCCCCTTCCACCGTCATTTTCTCTCTACCCACCCTTGCCTCCTTTTCCGCGCAGCTCTCGATTCCCCCCTCTCTTTCGCACCCTCCATGTCATATTCCGCTCCAGGAGCTCCATCATAGCTCCTTGCTGTCGCTGGGAGGATGTTTTCTCCTCCGCTCGCCCCTTCCACCGTCATTTTCTCTCTACCCACCCTTGCCTCCTTTTCCGCGCAGCTCTCGATTCCCCCCTCTCTTTCGCACCCTCCATGTCATATTCCGCTCCAGGAGTTCCATCATAGCTCCTCACTGTCGCTGGGAGGATGTTTTCTCCTCCGCTCGCCCCTTCCACCGTCATTTTCTCTCTACCCACCCTTGCCTCCTTTTCCGCGCAGCTCTCGATTCCCCCCTCTCTTTCGCACCCTCCATGTCATATTCCGCTCCAGGAGCTCCATCATAGCTCCTCGCTGTCGCTGGGAGGATGTTTTCTCCTCCGCTCACCCCTTCCACCGTCATTTTCTCTCTACCCACCCTTGCCTCCTTTTCCGCGCAGCTCTCGATTCCCCCCTCTCTTTCGCACCCTCAATGTCATATTCCGCTCCAGGAGTTCCATCATAGCTCCTCACTGTCGCTGGGAGGATGTTTTCTCCTCCGCTCGCCCCTTCCACCGTCATTTTCTCTCTACCCACCCTTGCCTCCTTTTCCGCGCAGCTCTCGATTCCCCCCTCTCTTTCGCACCCTCCATGTCATATTCCGCTCCAGGAGTTCCATCATAGCTCCTCACTGTCGCTGGGAGGATGTTTTCTCCTCCGCTCGCCCCTTCCACCGTCATTTTCTCTCTACCCACCCTTGCCTCCTTTTCCGCGCAGCTCTCGATTCCCCCCTCTCTTTCGCACCCTCCATGTCATATTCCGCTCCAGGAGCTCCATCATAGCTCCTTGCTGTCGCTGGGAGGATGTTTTCTCCTCCGCTCGCCCCTTCCACCGTCATTTTCTCTCTACCCACCCTTGCCTCCTTTTCCGCGCAGCTCTCGATTCCCCCCTCTCTTTCGCACCCTCCATGTCATATTCCGCTCCAGGAGTTCCATCATAGCTCCTCACTGTCGCTGGGAGGATGTTTTCTCCTCCGCTCGCCCCTTCCACCGTCATTTTCTCTCTACCCACCCTTGCCTCCTTTTCCGCGCAGCTCTCGATTCCCCCCTCTCTTTCGCACCCTCCATGTCATATTCCGCTCCAGGAGTTCCATCATAGCTCCTCACTGTCGCTGGGAGGATGTTTTCTCCTCCGCTCGCCCCTTCCACCGTCATTTTCTCTCTACCCACCCTTGCCTCCTTCTCCGCGCAGCTCTCGATTCCCCCCTCTCTTTCGCACCCTCCATGTCATATTCCGCTCCAGGAGCTCCATCATAGCTCCTCGCTGTCGCTGGGAGGATGTTTTCTCCTCCGCTCGCCCCTTCCACCGTCATTTTCTCTCTACCCACCCTTGCCTCCTTTTCCGCGCAGCTCTCGATTCCCCCCTCTCTTTCGCACCCTCCATGTCATATTCCGCTCCAGGAGTTCCATCATAGCTCCTCACTGTCGCTGGGAGGATGTTTTCTCCTCCGCTCGCCTCTTCCACCGTCATTTTCTCTCTACCCACCCTTGCCTCCTTTTCCGCGCAGCTCTCGATTCCCCCCTCTCTTTCGCACCCTCCATGTCATATTCCGCTCCAGGAGTTCCATCATAGCTCCTCACTGTCACTGGGAGGATGTTTTCTCCTCCGCTCGCCCCTTCCACCGTCATTTTCTCTCTACCCACCCTTGCCTCCTTCTCCGCGCAGCTCTCGATTCCCCCCTCTCTTTCGCACCCTCCATGTCATATTCCGCTCCAGGAGCTCCATCATAGCTAATCGCTGTCGCTGGGAGGATGTTTTCTCCTCCGCTCGCCCCTTCCACCGTCATTTTCTCTCTACCCACCCTTGCCTCCTTTTCCGCGCAGCTCTCGATTCCCCCCTCTCTTTCGCACCCTCCATGTCATATTCCGCTCCAGGAGTTCCATCATAGCTCCTCACTGTCGCTGGGAGGATGTTTTCTCCTCCGCTCGCCCCTTCCACCGTCATTTTCTCTCTACCCACCCTTGCCTCCTTTTCCGCGCAGCTCTCGATTCCCCCCTCTCTTTCGCACCCTCCATGTCATATTCCGCTCCAGGAGTTCCATCATAGCTCCTCACTGTCGCTGGGAGGATGTTTTCTCCTCCGCTCGCCCCTTCCACCGTCATTTTCTCTCTACCCACCCTTGCCTCCTTTTCCGCGCAGCTCTCGATTCCCCCCTCTCTTTCGCACCCTCCATGTCATATTCCGCTCCAGGAGTTCCATCATAGCTCCTCACTGTCGCTGGGAGGATGTTTTCTCCTCCGCTCGCCCCTTCCACCGTCATTTTCTCTCTACCCACCCTTGCCTCCTTTTCCGCGCAGCTCTCGATTCCCCCCTCTCTTTCGCACCCTCCATGTCATATTCCGCTCCAGGAGCTCCATCATAGCTCCTTGCTGTCGCTGGGAGGATGTTTTCTCCTCCGCTCGCCCCTTCCACCGCCATTTTCTCTCTACCCACCCTTGCCTCCTTTTCCGCGCAGCTCTCGATTCCCCCCTCTCTTTCGCACCCTCCATGTCATATTCCGCTCCAGGAGTTCCATCATAGCTCCTCACTGTCGCTGGGAGGATGTTTTCTCCTCCGCTCGCCCCTTCCACCGTCATTTTCTCTCTACCCACCCTTGCCTCCTTTTCCGCGCAGCTCTCGATTCCCCCCTCTCTTTCGCACCCTCCATGTCATATTCCGCTCCAGGAGTTCCATCATAGCTCCTCACTGTCGCTGGGAGGATGTTTTCTCCTCCGCTCGCCCCTTCCACCGTCATTTTCTCTCTACCCACCCTTGCCTCCTTTTCCGCGCAGCTCTCGATTCCCCCCTCTCTTTCGCACCCTCCATGTCATATTCCGCTCCAGGAGTTCCATCATAGCTCCTCACTGTCGCTGGGAGGAAGTTTTCTCCTCCGCTCGCCCCTTCCACCTTCATTTTCTCTCTACCCACCCTTGCCTCCTTTTCCGCGCAGCTCTCGATTCCCCCCTCTCTTTCGCACCCTCCATGTCATATTCCGCTCCAGGAGCTCCATCATAGCTCCTTGCTGTCGCTGGGAGGATGTTTTCTCCTCCGCTCGCCCCTTCCACCGTCATTTTCTCTCTACCCACCCTTGCCTCCTTTTCCGCGCAGCTCTCGATTCCCCCCTCTCTTTCGCACCCTCCATGTCATATTCCGCTCCAGGAGTTCCATCATAGCTCCTCACTGTCGCTGGGAGGATGTTTTCTCCTCCGCTCGCCCCTTCCACCGTCAATTTCTCTCTACCCACCCTTGCCTCCTTCTCCGCGCAGCTCTCGATTCCCCCCTCTCTTTCGCACCCTCCATGTCATATTCCGCTCCAGGAGCTCCATCATAGCTAATCGCTGTCGCTGGGAGGATGTTTTCTCCTCCGCTCGCCCCTTCCACCGTCATTTTCTCTCTACCCACCCTTGCCTCCTTTTCCGCGCAGCTCTCGATTCCCCCCTCTCTTTCGCACCCTCCATGTCATATTCCGCTCCAGGAGCTCCATCATAGCTCCTTGCTGTCGCTGGGAGGATGTTTTCTCCTCCGCTCGCCCCTTCCACCGTCATTTTCTCTCTACCCACCCTTGCCTCCTTTTCCGCGCAGCTCTCGATTCCCCCCTCTCTTTCGCACCCTCCATGTCATATTCCGCTCCAGGAGTTCCATCATAGCTCCTCACTGTCGCTGGGAGGATGTTTTCTCCTCCGCTCGCCCCTTCCACCGTCATTTTCTCTCTACCCACCCTTGCCTCCTTTTCCGCGCAGCTCTCGATTCCCCCCTCTCTTTCGCACCCTCCATGTCATATTCCGCTCCAGGAGCTCCATCATAGCTCCTCGCTGTCGCTGGGAGGATGTTTTCTCCTCCGCTCACCCCTTCCACCGTCATTTTCTCTCTACCCACCCTTGCCTCCTTTTCCGCGCAGCTCTCGATTCCCCCCTCTCTTTCGCACCCTCAATGTCATATTCCGCTCCAGGAGTTCCATCATACCTCCTCACTGTCGCTGGGAGGATGTTTTCTCCTCCGCTCGCCCCTTCCACCGTCATTTTCTCTCTACCCACCCTTGCCTCCTTTTCCGCGCAGCTCTCGATTCCCCCCTCTCTTTCGCACCCTCCATGTCATATTCCGCTCCAGGAGTTCCATCATAGCTCCTCACTGTCGCTGGGAGGAAGTTTTCTCCTCCGCTCGCCCCTTCCACCGTCATTTTCTCTCTACCCACCCTTGCCTCCTTTTCCGCGCAGCTCTCGATTCCCCCCTCTCTTTCGCACCCTCCATGTCATATTCCGCTCCAGGAGCTCCATCATAGCTCCTTGCTGTCGCTGGGAGGATGTTTTCTCCTCCGCTCGCCCCTTCCACCGTCATTTTCTCTCTACCCACCCTTGCCTCCTTTTCCGCGCAGCTCTCGATTCCCCCCTCTCTTTCGCACCCTCCATGTCATATTCCGCTCCAGGAGTTCCATCATAGCTCCTCACTGTCGCTGGGAGGATGTTTTCTCCTCCGCTCGCCCCTTCCACCATCATTTTCTCTCTACCCACCCTTGCCTCCTTTTCCGCGCAGCTCTCGATTCCCTCCTCTCTTTCGCACCCTCCATGTCATATTCCGCTCCAGGAGTTCCATCATAGCTCCTCACTGTCGCTGGGAGGAAGTTTTCTCCTCCGCTCGCCCCTTCCACCGTCATTTTCTCTCTACCCACCCTTGCCTCCTTTTCCGCGCAGCTCTCGATTCCCCCCTCTCTTTCGCACCCTCCATGTCATATTCCGCTCCAGGAGCTTCATCATAGCTCCTTGCTGTCGCTGGGAGGATGTTTTCTCCTCCGCTCGCCCCTTCCACCGTCATTTTCTCTCTACCCACCCTTGCCTCCGTTTCCGCGCAGCTCTCGATTCCCCCCTCTCTTTCGCACCCTCCATGTCATATTCCGCTCCAGGAGTTCCATCATAGCTCCTCACTGTCGCTGGGAGGATGTTTTCTCCTCCGCTCGCCCCTTCCACCGTCATTTTCTCTCTACCCACCCTTGCCTCCTTCTCCGCGCAGCTCTCGATTCCCCCCTCTCTTTCGCACCCTCCATGTCATATTCCGCTCCAGGAGTTCCATCATAGCTCCTCACTGTCGCTGGGAGGATGTTTTCTCCTCCGCTCGTCCCTTCCACCGTCATTCTCTCTCTACCCACCCTTGCCTCCTTTTCCGCGCAGCTCTCGATTCCCCCCTCTCTTTCGCACCCTCCATGTCATATTCCGCTCCAGGAGTTCCATCATAGCTCCTCACTGTCGCTGGGAGGATGTTTTCTCCTCCGCTCGCCCCTTCCACCGTCATTTTCTCTCTACCCACCCTTGCCTCCTTCTCCGCGCAGCTCTCGATTCCCCCCTCTCTTTCGCACCCTCCATGTCATATTCCGCTCCAGGAGCTCCATCATAGCTCCTCGCTGTCGCTGGGAGGATGTTTTCTCCTCCGCTCGCCCCTTCCACCGTCATTTTCTCTCTACCCACCCTTGCCTCCTTTTCCGCGCAGCTCTCGATTCCCCCCTCTCTTTCGCACCCTCCATGTCATATTCCGCTCCAGGAGTTCCATCATAGCTCCTCACTGTCGCTGGGAGGATGTTTTCTCCTCCGCTCGCCTCTTCCACCGTCATTTTCTCTCTACCCACCCTTGCCTCCTTTTCCGCGCAGCTCTCGATTCCCCTCTCTCTTTCGCACCCTCCATGTCATATTCCGCTCCAGGAGTTCCATCATAGCTCCTCACTGTCGCTGGGAGGAAGTTTTCTCCTCCGCTCGCCCCTTCCACCGTCATTTTCTCTCTACCCACCCTTGCCTCCTTTTCCGCGCAGCTCTCGATTCCCCCCTCTCTTTCGCACCCTCCATGTCATATTCCGCTCCAGGAGCTCCATCATAGCTCCTTGCTGTCGCTGGGAGGATGTTTTCTCCTCCGCTCGCCCCTTCCACCGTCATTTTCTCTCTACCCACCCTTGCCTCCTTTTCCGCGCAGCTCTCGATTCCCCCCTCTCTTTCGCACCCTCCATGTCATATTCCGCTCCAGGAGCTCCATCATAGCTAATCGCTGTCGCTGGGAGGATGTTTTCTCCTCCGCTCGCCCCTTCCACCGTCATTCTCTCTCTACCCACCCTTGCCTCCTTTTCCGCGCAGCTCTCGATTCCCCCCTCTCTTTCGCACCCTCCATGTCATATTCCGCTCCAGGAGTTCCATCATAGCTCCTCACTGTCGCTGGGAGGATGTTTTCTCCTCCGCTCGCCCCTTCCACCGTCATTTTCTCTCTACCCACCCTTGCCTCCTTCTCCGCGCAGCTCTCGATTCCCCCCTCTCTTTCGCACCCTCCATGTCATATTCCGCTCCAGGAGTTCCATCATAGCTCCTCACTGTCGCTGGGAGGATGTTTTCTCCTCCGCTCGCCCCTTCCACCGTCATTTTCTCTCTACCCACCCTTGCCTCCTTCTCCGCGCAGCTCTCGATTCCCCCCTCTCTTTCGCACCCTCCATGTCATATTCCGCTCCAGGAGTTCCATCATAGCTCCTCACTGTCGCTGGGAGGATGTTTTCTCCTCCGCTCGTCCCTTCCACCGTCATTCTCTCTCTACCCACCCTTGCCTCCTTTTCCGCGCAGCTCTCGATTCCCCCCTCTCTTTCGCACCCTCCATGTCATATTCCGCTCCAGGAGTTCCATCATAGCTCCTCACTGTCGCTGGGAGGATGTTTTCTCCTCCGCTCGCCCCTTCCACCGTCATTTTCTCTCTACCCACCCTTGCCTCCTTCTCCGCGCAGCTCTCGATTCCCCCCTCTCTTTCGCACCCTCCATGTCATATTCCGCTCCAGGAGCTCCATCATAGCTCCTCGCTGTCGCTGGGAGGATGTTTTCTCCTCCGCTCGCCCCTTCCACCGTCATTTTCTCTCTACCCACCCTTGCCTCCTTTTCCGCGCAGCTCTCGATTCCCCCCTCTCTTTCGCACCCTCCATGTCATATTCCGCTCCAGGAGTTCCATCATAGCTCCTCACTGTCGCTGGGAGGATGTTTTCTCCTCCGCTCGCCTCTTCCACCGTCATTTTCTCTCTACCCACCCTTGCCTCCTTTTCCGCGCAGCTCTCGATTCCCCTCTCTCTTTCGCACCCTCCATGTCATATTCCGCTCCAGGAGTT
Organism: Pelophylax lessonae; assembly: GCF_965119305.1. Taxonomy (NCBI): domain Eukaryota; kingdom Metazoa; phylum Chordata; class Amphibia; order Anura; family Ranidae; genus Pelophylax; species Pelophylax lessonae. The sequence goes on from NC_138780.1 coordinate 79,278,825, forward strand.
CCATCATAGCTCCTCACTGTCGCTGGGAGGAAGTTTTCTCCTCCGCTCGCCCCTTCCACCGTCATTTTCTCTCTACCCACCCTTGCCTCCTTTTCCGCGCAGCTCTCGATTCCCCCCTCTCTTTCGCACCCTCCATGTCATATTCCGCTCCAGGAGCTCCATCATAGCTCCTTGCTGTCGCTGGGAGGATGTTTTCTCCTCCGCTCGCCCCTTCCACCGTCATTTTCTCTCTACCCACCCTTGCCTCCTTTTCCGCGCAGCTCTCGATTCCCCCCTCTCTTTCGCACCCTCCATGTCATATTCCGCTCCAGGAGCTCCATCAAAGCTAATCGCTGTCGCTGGGAGGATGTTTTCTCCTCCGCTCGCCCCTTCCACCGTCATTTTCTCTCTACCCACCCTTGCCTCCTTTTCCGCGCAGCTCTCGATTCCCCCCTCTCTTTCGCACCCTCCATGTCATATTCCGCTCCAGGAGTTCCATCATAGCTCCTCACTGTCGCTGGGAGGATGTTTTCTCCTCCGCTCGCCCCTTCCACCGTCATTCTCTCTCTACCCACCCTTGCCTCCTTTTCCGCGCAGCTCTCGATTCCCCCCTCTCTTTCGCACCCTCCATGTCATATTCCGCTCCAGGAGTTCCATCATAGCTCCTCACTGTCGCTGGGAGGATGTTTTCTCCTCCGCTCGCCCCTTCCACCGTCATTTTCTCTCTACCCACCCTTGCCTCCTTCTCCGCGCAGCTCTCGATTCCCCCCTCTCTTTCGCACCCTCCATGTCATATTCCGCTCCAGGAGTTCCATCATAGCTCCTCACTGTCGCTGGGAGGATGTTTTCTCCTCCGCTCGCCCCTTCCACCGTCATTTTCTCTCTACCCACCCTTGCCTCCTTTTCCGCGCAGCTCTCGATTCCCCCCTCTCTTTCGCACCCTCCATGTCATATTCCGCTCCAGGAGTTCCATCATAGCTCCTCACTGTCGCTGGGAGGATGTTTTCTCCTCCGCTCGCCCCTTCCACCGTCATTTTCTCTCTACCCACCCTTGCCTCCTTTTCCGCGCAGCTCTCGATTCCCCCCTCTCTTTCGCACCCTCCATGTCATATTCCGCTCCAGGAGTTCCATCATAGCTCCTCACTGTCGCTGGGAGGATGTTTTCTCCTCCGCTCGCCTCTTCCACCGTCATTTTCTCTCTACCCACCCTTGCCTCCATTTCCGCGCAGCTCTCGATTCCCCCCTCTCTTTCGCACCCTCCATGTCATATTCCGCTCCAGGAGTTCCATCATAGCTCCTCACTGTCGCTGGGAGGAAGTTTTCTCCTCCGCTCGCCCCTTCCACCGTCATTTTCTCTCTACCCACCCTTGCCTCCTTTTCCGCGCAGCTCTCGATTCCCCCCTCTCTTTCGCACCCTCCATGTCATATTCCGCTCCAGGAGCTCCATCATAGCTCCTTGCTGTCGCTGGGAGAATGTTTTCTCCTCCGCTCGCCCCTTCCACCGTCATTTTCTCTCTACCCACCCTTGCCTCCTTTTCCGCGCAGCTCTCGATTCCCCCCTCTCTTTCGCACCCTCCATGTCATATTCCGCTCCAGGAGTTCCATCATAGCTCCTCACTGTCGCTGGGAGGATGTTTTCTCCTCCGCTCGCCCCTTCCACCGTCATTTTCTCTCTACCCACCCTTGCCTCCTTTTCCGCGCAGCTCTCGATTCCCCCCTCTCTTTCGCACCCTCCATGTCATATTCCGCTCCAGGAGCTCCATCATAGCTCCTCGCTGTCGCTGGGAGGATGTTTTCTCCTCCGCTCGCCCCTTCCACCGTCATTTTCTCTCTACCCACCCTTGCCTCCTTTTCCGCGCAGCTCTCGATTCCCCCCTCTCTTTCGCAGCCTCCATGTCATATTCCGCTCCAGGAGTTCCATCATAGCTCCTCACTGTCGCTGGGAGGATGTTTTCTCCTCCGCTCGCCCCTTCCACCGTCATTTTCTCTCTACCCACCCTTGCCTCCTTTTCCGCGCAGCTCTCGATTCCCCCCTCTCTTTCGCACCCTCCATGTCATATTCCGCTCCAGGAGTTCCATCATAGCTCCTCACTGTCGCTGGGAGGATGTTTTCTCCTCCGCTCGCCCCTTCCACCGTCATTTTCTCTCTACCCACCCTTGCCTCCTTCTCCGCGCAGCTCTCGATTCCCCCCTCTCTTTCGCACCCTCCATGTCATATTCCGCTCCAGGAGCTCCATCATAGCTCCTCGCTGTCGCTGGGAGGATGTTTTCTCCTCCGCTCGCCCCTTCCACCGTCATTTTCTCTCTACCCACCCTTGCCTCCTTTTCCGCGCAGCTCTCGATTCCCCCCTCTCTTTCGCACCCTCCATGTCATATTCCGCTCCAGGAGTTCCATCATAGCTCCTCACTGTCGCTGGGAGGATGTTTTCTCCTCCGCTCGCCCCTTCCACCGTCATTTTCTCTCTACCCACCCTTGCCTCCTTTTCCGCGCAGCTCTCGATTCCCCCCTCTCTTTCGCACCCTCCATGTCATATTCCGCTCCAGGAGCTCCATCATAGCTCCTCGCTGTCGCTGGGAGGATGTTTTCTCCTCCGCTCGCCCCTTCCACCGTCATTTTCTCTCTACCCACCCTTGCCTCCTTTTCCGCGCAGCTCTCGATTCCCCCCTCTCTTTCGCACCCTCCATGTCATATTCCGCTCCAGGAGTTCCATCATAGCTCCTCACTGTCGCTGGGAGGAAGTTTTCTCCTCCGCTCGCCCCTTCCACCGTCATTTTCTCTCTACCCACCCTTGCCTCCTTTTCCGCGCAGCTCTCGATTCACCCCTCTCTTTCGCACCCTCCATGTCATATTCCGCTCCAGGAGCTCCATCATAGCTCCTTGCTGTCGCTGGGAGGATGTTTTCTCCTCCGCTCGCCCCTTCCACCGTCATTTTCTCTCTACCCACCCTTGCCTCCTTTTCCGCGCAGCTCTCGATTCCCCCCTCTCTTTCGCACCCTCCATGTCATATTCCGCTCCAGGAGTTCCATCATAGCTCCTCACTGTCGCTGGGAGGATGTTTTCTCCTCCGCTCGCCCCTTCCACCGTCATTTTCTCTCTACCCACCCTTGCCTCCTTTTCCGCGCAGCTCTCGATTCCCCCCTCTCTTTCGCACCCTCCATGTCATATTCCGCTCCAGGAGTTCCATCATAGCTCCTCACTGTCGCTGGGAGGATGTTTTCTCCTCCGCTCGCCCCTTCCACCGTCATTTTCTCTCTACCCACCCTTGCCTCCTTCTCCGCGCAGCTCTCGATTCCCCCCTCTCTTTCGCACCCTCCATGTCATATTCCGCTCCAGGAGTTCCATCATAGCTCCTCACTGTCGCTGGGAGGATGTTTTCTCCTCCGCTCGCCCCTTCCACCGTCATTTTCTCTCTACCCACCCTTGCCTCCTTTTCCGCGCAGCTCTCGATTCCCCCCTCTCTTTCGCACCCTCAATGTCATATTCCGCTCCAGGAGTTCCATCATAGCTCCTCACTGTCGCTGGGAGGATGTTTTCTCCTCCGCTCGCCCCTTCCACCGTCATTTTCTCTCTACCCACCCTTGCCTCCTTTTCCGCGCAGCTCTCGATTCCCCCCTCTCTTTCGCACCCTCCATGTCATATTCCGCTCCAGGAGTTCCATCAAAGCTCCTCACTGTCGCTGGGAGGAAGTTTTCTCCTCCGCTCGCCCCTTCCACCGTCATTTTCTCTCTACCCACCCTTGCCTCCTTTTCCGCGCAGCTCTCGATTCCCCCCTCTCTTTCGCACCCTCCATGTCATATTCCGCTCCAGGAGCTCCATCATAGCTCCTTGCTGTCGCTGGGAGGATGTTTTCTCCTCCGCTCGCCCCTTCCACCGTCATTTTCTCTCTACCCACCCTTGCCTCCTTTTCCGCGCAGCTCTCGATTCCCCCCTCTCTTTCGCACCCTCCATGTCATATTCCGCTCCAGGAGTTCCATCATAGCTCCTCACTGTCGCTGGGAGGATGTTTTCTCCTCCGCTCGCCCCTTCCACCGTCATTTTCTCTCTACCCACCCTTGCCTCCTTTTCCGCGCAACTCTCGATTCCCCCCTCTCTTTCGCACCCTCCATGTCATATTCCGCTCCAGGAGCTCCATCATAGCTCCTCGCTGTCGCTGGGAGGATGTTTTCTCCTCCGCTCGCCCCTTCCACCGTCATTTTCTCTCTACCCACCCTTGCCTCCTTTTCCGCGCAGCTCTCGATTCCCCCCTCTCTTTCGCACCCTCAATGTCATATTCCGCTCCAGGAGTTCCATCATAGCTCCTCACTGTCGCTGGGAGGATGTTTTCTCCTCCGCTCGCCCCTTCCACCGTCATTTTCTCTCTACCCACCCTTGCCTCCTTTTCCGCGCAGCTCTCGATTCCCCCCTCTCTTTCGCACCCTCCATGTCATATTCCGCTCCAGGAGTTCCATCATAGCTCCTCACTGTCGCTGGGAGGAAGTTTTCTCCTCCGCTCGCCCCTTCCACCGTCATTTTCTCTCTACCCACCCTTGCCTCCTTTTCCGCGCAGCTCTCGATTCCCCCCTCTCTTTCGCACCCTCCATGTCATATTCCGCTCCAGGAGCTCCATCATAGCTCCTTGCTGTCGCTGGGAGGATGTTTTCTCCTCCGCTCGCCCCTTCCACCGTCATTTTCTCTCTACCCACCCTTGCCTCCTTTTCCGCGCAGCTCTCGATTCCCCCCTCTCTTTCGCACCCTCCATGTCATATTCCGCTCCAGGAGTTCCATCATAGCTCCTCACTGTCGCTGGGAGGATGTTTTCTCCTCCGCTCGCCCCTTCCACCGTCATTTTCTCTCTACCCACCCTTGCCTCCTTTTCCGCGCAGCTCTCGATTCCCCCCTCTCTTTCGCACCCTCCATGTCATATTCCGCTCCAGGAGTTCCATCATAGCTCCTCACTGTCGCTGGGAGGATGTTTTCTCCTCCGCTCGCCCCTTCCACCGTCATTTTCTCTCTACCCACCCTTGCCTACTTTTCCGCGCAGCTCTCGATTCCCCCCTCTCTTTCGCACCCTCCATGTCATATTCCGCTCCAGGAGCTCCATCATAGCTCCTCACTGTCGCTGGGAGGATGTTTTCTCCTCCGCTCGCCCCTTCCACCGTCATTTTCTCTCTACCCACCCTTGCCTCCTTCTCCGCGCAGCTCTCGATTCCCCCCTCTCTTTCGCACCCTCCATGTCATATTCCGCTCCAGGAGCTCCATCATAGCTAATCGCTGTCGCTGGGAGGATGTTTTCTCCTCCGCTCGCCCCTTCCACCGTCATTTTCTCTCTACCCACCCTTGCCTCCTTTTCCGCGCAGCTCTCGATTCCCCCCTCTCTTTCGCACCCTCCATGTCATATTCCGCTCCAGGAGCTCCATCATAGCTCCTTGCTGTCGCTGGGAGGATGTTTTCTCCTCCGCTCGCCCCTTCCACCGTCATTTTCTCTCTACCCACCCTTGCCTCCTTTTCCGCGCAGCTCTCGATTCCCCCCTCTCTTTCGCACCCTCCATGTCATATTCCGCTCCAAGAGTTCCATCATAGCTCCTCACTGTCGCTGGGAGGATTTTTTCTCCTCCGCTCGCCCCTTCCACCGTCATTTTCTCTCTACCCACCCTTGCCTCCTTTTCCGCGCAGCTCTCGATTCCCCCCTCTCTTTCGCACCCTCCATGTCATATTCCGCTCCAGGAGTTCCATCATAGCTCCTCACTGTCGCTGGGAGGATGTTTTCTCCTCCGCTCGCCCCTTCCACCGTCATTTTCTCTCTACCCACCCTTGCCTCCTTTTCCGCGCAGCTCTCGATTCCCCCCTCTCTTTCGCACCCTCCATGTCATATTCCGCTCCAGGAGTTCCATCATAGCTCCTCACTGTCGCTGGGAGGATGTTTTCTCCTCCGCTCGCCCCTTCCACCGTCATTTTCTCTCTACCCACCCTTGCCTCCTTTTCCGCGCAGCTCTCGATTCCCCCCTCTCTTTCGCACCCTCCATGTCATATTCCGCTCCAGGAGTTCCATCATAGCTCCTCACTGTCGCTGGGAGGATGTTTTCTCCTCCGCTCGCCCCTTCCACCGTCATTTTCTCTCTACCCACCCTTGCCTCCTTTTCCGCGCAGCTCTCGATTCCCCCCTCTCTTTCGCACCCTCCATGTCATATTCCGCTCCAGGAGTTCCATCATAGCTCCTCACTGTCGCTGGGAGGATGTTTTCTCCTCCGCTCGCCCCTTCCACCGTCATTTTCTCTCTACCCACCCTTGCCTCCTTTTCCGCGCAGCTCTCGATTCCCCCCTCTCTTTCGCACCCTCCATGTCATATTCCGCTCCAGGAGCTCCATCATAGCTCCTTGCTGTCGCTGGGAGGATGTTTTCTCCTCCGCTCGCCCCTTCCACCGTCATTTTCTCTCTACCCACCCTTGCCTCCTTTTCCGCGCAGCTCTCGATTCCCCCCTCTCTTTCGCACCCTCCATGTCATATTCCGCTCCAGGAGTTCCATCATAGCTCCTCACTGTCGCTGGGAGGATGTTTTCTCCTCCGCTCGCCCCTTCCACCGTCATTTTCTCTCTACCCACCCTTGCCTCCTTTTCCGCGCAGCTCTCGATTCCCCCCTCTCTTTCGCACCCTCCATGTCATATTCCGCTCCAGGAGTTCCATCATAGCTCCTCACTGTCGCTGGGAGGATGTTTTCTCCTCCGCTCGCCCCTTCCACCGTCATTTTCTCTCTACCCACCCTTGCCTCCTTTTCCGCGCAGCTCTCGATTCCCCCCTCTCTTTCGCACCCTCCATGTCATATTCCGCTCCAGGAGTTCCATCATAGCTCCTCACTGTCGCTGGGAGGAAGTTTTCTCCTCCGCTCGCCCCTTCCACCATCATTTTCTCTCTACCCACCCTTGCCTCCTTTTCCGCGCAGCTCTCGATTCCCCCCTCTCTTTCGCACCCTCCATGTCATATTCCGCTCCAGGAGTTCCATCATAGCTCCTCACTGTCGCTGGGAGGAAGTTTTCTCCTCCGCTCGCCCCTTCCACCGTCATTTTCTCTCTACCCACCCTTGCCTCCTTTTCCGCGCAGCTCTCGATTCCCCCCTCTCTTTCGCACCCTCCATGTCATATTCCGCTCCAGGAGCTCCATCATAGCTCCTTGCTGTCGCTGGGAGGATGTTTTCTCCTCCGCTCGCCCCTTCCACCGTCATTTTCTCTCTACCCACCCTTGCCTCCTTTTCCGCGCAGCTCTCGATTCCCCCCTCTCTTTCGAACCCTCCATGTCATATTCCGCTCCAGGAGTTCCATCATAGCTCCTCACTGTCGCTGGGAGGATGTTTTCTCCTCCGCTCGCCCCTTCCACCGTCATTTTCTCTCTACCCACCCTTGCCTCCTTCTCCGCGCAGCTCTCGATTCCCCCCTCTCTTTCGCACCCTCCATGTCATATTCCGCTCCAGGAGCTCCATCATAGCTAATCGCTGTCGCTGGGAGAATGTTTTCTCCTCCGCTCGCCCCTTCCACCGTCATTTTCTCTCTACCCACCCTTGCCTCCTTTTCCGCGCAGCTCTCGATTCCCCCCTCTCTTTCGCACCCTCCATGTCATATTCCGCTCCAGGAGTTCCATCATAGCTCCTCACTGTCGCTGGGAGGATGTTTTCTCCTCCGCTCGCCCCTTCCACCGTCATTTTCTCTCTACCCACCCTTGCCTCCTTTTCCGCGCAGCTCTCGATTCCCCCCTCTCTTTCGCACCCTCCATGTCATATTCCGCTCCAGGAGCTCCATCATAGCTCCTTGCTGTCGCTGGGAGGATGTTTTCTCCTCCGCTCGCCCCTTCCACCGTCATTTTCTCTCTACCCACCCTTGCCTCCTTTTCCGCGCAGCTCTCGATTCCCCCCTCTCTTTCGCACCCTCCATGTCATATTCCGCTCCAGGAAGTTCATCATAGCTCCTCACTGTCGCTGGGAGGATGTTTTCTCCTCCGCTCGCCCCTTCCACCGTCATTTTCTCTCTACCCACCCTTGCCTCCTTCTCCGCGCAGCTCTCGATTCCCCCCTCTCTTTCGCACCCTCCATGTCATATTCCGCTCCAGGAGTTCCATCATAGCTCCTCACTGTCGCTGGGAGGATGTTTTCTCCTCCGCTCGCCCCTTCCACCGTCATTTTCTCTCTACCCACCCTTGCCTCCTTCTCCGCGCAGCTCTCGATTCCCCCCTCTCTTTCGCACCCTCCATGTCATATTCCGCTCCAGGAGCTCCATCATAGCTAATCGCTGTCGCTGGGAGATTGTTTTCTCCTCCGCTCGCCCCTTCCACCGTCATTTTCTCTCTACCCACCCTTGCCTCCTTTTCCGCGCAGCTCTCGATTCCCCCCTCTCTTTCGCACCCTCCATGTCATATTCCGCTCCAGGAGCTCCATCATAGCTAATCGCTGTCGCTGGGAGATTGCTTTCTCCTCCGCTCGCCCCTTCCACCGTCATTTTCTCTCTACCCACCCTTGCCTCCTTTTCCGCGCAGCTCTCGATTCCCCCCTCTCTTTCGCACCCTCCATGTCATATTCCGCTCCAGGAGCTCCATCATAGCTCCTTGCTGTCGCTGGGAGGATGTTTTCTCCTCCGCTCGCCCCTTCCACCGTCATTTTCTCTCTACCCACCCTTGCCTCCTTTTCCGCGCAGCTCTCGATTCCCCCCTCTCTTTCGCACCCTCCATGTCATATTCCGCTCCAGGAGTTCCATCATAGCTCCTCACTGTCGCTGGGAGGATGTTTTCTCCTCCACTCGCCCCTTCCACCATCATTTTCTCTCTACCCACCCTTGCCTCCTTCTCCGCGCAGCTCTCGATTCCCCCCTCTCTTTCGCACCCTCCATGTCATATTCCGCTCCAGGAGTTCCATCATAGCTCCTCACTGTCGCTGGGAGGAAGTTTTCTCCTCCGCTCGCCACTTCCACCGTCATTTTCTCTCTACCCACCCTTGCCTCCTTTTCCGCGCAGCTCTCGATTCCCCCCTCTCTTTCGCACCCTCCATGTCATATTCCGCTCCAGGAGCTCCATCATAGCTCCTTGCTGTCGCTGGGAGGATGTTTTCTCCTCCGCTCGCCCCTTCCACCGTCATTTTCTCTCTACCCACCCTTGCCTCCTTTTCCGCGCAGCTCTCGATTCCCCCCTCTCTTTCGCACCCTCCATGTCATATTCCGCTCCAGGAGTTCCATCATAGCTCCTCACTGTCGCTGGGAGGATGTTTTCTCCTCCGCTCGCCCCTTCCACCGTCATTTTCTCTCTACCCACCCTTGCCTCCTTCTCCGCGCAGCTCTCGATTCCCCCCTCTCTTTCGCACCCTCCATGTCATATTCCGCTCCAGGAGCTCCATCATAGCTAATCGCTGTCGCTGGGAGGATGTTTTCTCCTCCGCTCGCCCCTTCCACCGTCATTTTCTCTCTACCCACCCTTGCCTCCTTTTCCGCGCAGCTCTCGATTCCCCCCTCTCTTTCGCACCCTCCATGTCATATTCCGCTCCAGGAGTTCCATCATAGCTCCTCACTGTCGCTGGGAGGATGTTTTCTCCTCCACTCGCCCCTTCCACCATCATTTTCTCTCTACCCACCCTTACCTCCTTTTCCGCGCAGCTCTCGATTCCCCCCTCTCTTTCGCACCCTCCATGTCATATTCCGCTCCAGGAGTTCCATCATAGCTCCTCACTGTCGCTGGGAGGAAGTTTTCTCCTCCGCTCGCCCCTTCCACCGTCATTTTCTCTCTACCCACCCTTGCCTCCTTTTCCGCGCAGCTCTCGATTCCCCCCTCTCTTTCGCACCCTCCATGTCATATTCCGCTCCAGGAGCTCCATCATAGCTCCTTGCTGTCGCTGGGAGGATGTTTTCTCCTCCGCTCGCCCCTTCCACCGTCATTTTCTCTCTACCCACCCTTGCCTCCTTTTCCGCGCAGCTCTCGATTCCCCCCTCTCTTTCGCACCCTCCATGTCATATTCCGCTCCAGGAGTTCCATCATAGCTCCTCACTGTCGCTGGGAGGATGTTTTCTCCTCCGCTCGCCCCTTCCACCGTCATTTTCTCTCTACCCACCCTTGCCTCCTTCTCCGCGCAGCTCTCGATTCCCCCCTCTCTTTCGCACCCTCCATATCATATTCCGCTCCAGGAGCTCCATCATAGCTCCTCGCTGTCGCTGGGAGGATGTTTTCTCCTCCGCTCGCCCCTTCCACCGTCATTTTCTCTCTACCCACCCTTGCCTCCTTTTCCGCGCAGCTCTCGATTCCCCCCTCTCTTTCGCACCCTCCATGTCATATTCCGCTCCAGGAGCTCCATCATAGCTCCTTGCTGTCGCTGGGAGGATGTTTTCTCCTCCGCTCGCCCCTTCCACCGTCATTTTCTCTCTACCCACCCTTGCCTCCTTTTCCGCGCAGCTCTCGATTCCCCCCTCTCTTTCGCACCCTCCATGTCATATTCCGCTCCAGGAGTTCCATCATAGCTCCTCACTGTCGCTGGGAGGATGTTTTCTCCTCCGCTCGCCCCTTCCACCGTCATTTTCTCTCTACCCACCCTTGCCTCCTTCTCCGCGCAGCTCTCGATTCCCCCCTCTCTTTCGCACCCTCCATGTCATATTCCGCTCCAGGAGCTCCATCATAGCTAATCGCTGTCGCTGGGAGGATGTTTTCTCCTCCGCTCGCCCCTTCCACCGTCATTTTCTCTCTACCCACCCTTGCCTCCTTTTCCGCGCAGCTCTCGATTCCCCCCTCTCTTTCGCACCCTCCATGTCATATTCCGCTCCAGGAGTTCCATCATAGCTCCTCACTGTCGCTGGGAGGATGTTTTCTCCTCCGCTCGCCCCTTCCACCGTCATTTTCTCTCTACCCACCCTTGCCTCCTTTTCCGCGCAGCTCTCGATTCCCCCCTCTCTTTCGCACCCTCCATGTCATATTCCGCTCCAGGAGTTCCATCATAGCTCCTCACTGTCGCTGGGAGGATGTTTTCTCCTCCGCTCGCCCCTTCCACCGTCATTTTCTCTCTACCCACCCTTGCCTCCTTTTCCGCGCAGCTCTCGATTCCCCCCTCTCTTTCGCACCCTCCATGTCATATTCCGCTCCAGGAGTTCCATCATAGCTCCTCACTGTCGCTGGGAGGATGTTTTCTCCTCCGCTCGCCCCTTCCACCGTCATTTTCTCTCTACCCACCCTTGCCTCCTTTTCCGCGCAGCTCTCGATTCCCCCCTCTCTTTCGCACCCTCCATGTCATATTCCGCTCCAGGAGCTCCATCATAGCTCCTTGCTGTCGCTGGGAGGATGTTTTCTCCTCCGCTCGCCCCTTCCACCGTCATTTTCTCTCTACCCACCCTTGCCTCCTTTTCCGCGCAGCTCTCGATTCCCCCCTCTCTTTCGCACCCTCCATGTCATATTCCGCTCCAGGAGTTCCATCATAGCTCCTCACTGTCGCTGGGAGGATGTTTTCTCCTCCGCTCGCCCCTTCCACCGTCATTTTCTCTCTACCCACCCTTGCCTCCTTTTCCGCGCAGCTCTCGATTCCCCCCTCTCTTTCGCACCCTCCATGTCATATTCCGCTCCAGGAGCTCCATCATAGCTCCTCACTGTCGCTGGGAGGATGTTTTCTCCTCCGCTCGCCCCTTCCACCGTCATTTTCTCTCTACCCACCCTTGCCTCCTTTTCCGCGCAGCTCTCGATTCCCCCCTCTCTTTCGCACCCTCCATGTCATATTCCGCTCCAGGAGTTCCATCATAGCTCCTCACTGTCGCTGGGAGGATGTTTTCTCCTCCGCTCGCCCCTTCCACCGTCATTTTCTCTCTACCCACCCTTGCCTCCTTTTCCGCGCAGCTCTCGATTCCCCCCTCTCTTTCGCACCCTCCATGTCATATTCCGCTCCAGGAGCTCCATCATAGCTCCTCGCTTTTGCTGGGAGGATGTTTTCTCCTCCGCTCACCCCTTCCACCGTCATTTTCTCTCTACCCACCCTTGCCTCCTTTTCCGCGCAGCTCTCGATTCCCCCCTCTCTTTCGCACCCTCAATGTCATATTCCGCTCCAGGAGTTCCATCATAGCTCCTCACTGTCGCTGGGAGGATGTTTTCTCCTCCGCTCGCCCCTTCCACCGTCATTTTCTCTCTACCCACCCTTGCCTCCTTTTCCGCGCAGCTCTCGATTCCCCCCTCTCTTTCGCACCCTCCATGTCATATTCCGCTCCAGGAGTTCCATCATAGCTCCTCACTGTCGCTGGGAGGAAGTTTTCTCCTCCGCTCGCCCCTTCCACCGTCATTTTCTCTCTACCCACCCTTGCCTCCTTTTCCGCGCAGCTCTCGATTCCCCCCTCTCTTTCGCACCCTCCATGTCATATTCCGCTCCAGGAGCTCCATCATAGCTCCTTGCTGTCGCTGGGAGGATGTTTTCTCCTCCGCTCGCCCCTTCCACCGTCATTTTCTCTCTACCCACCCTTGCCTCCTTTTCCGCGCAGCTCTCGATTCCCCCCTCTCTTTCGCACCCTCCATGTCATATTCCGCTCCAGGAGTTCCATCATAGCTCCTCACTGTCGCTGGGAGGATGTTTTCTCCTCCGCTCGCCCCTTCCACCGTCATTTTCTCTCTACCCACCCTTGCCTCCTTCTCCGCGCAGCTCTCGATTCCCCCCTCTCTTTCGCACCCTCCATGTCATATTCCGCTCCAGGAGCTCCATCATAGCTAATCGCTGTCGCTGGGAGGATGTTTTCTCCTCCGCTTGCCCCTTCCACCGTCATTTTCTCTCTACCCACCCTTGCCTCCTTTTCCGCGCAGCTCTCGATTCCCCCCTCTCTTTCGCACCCTCCATGTCATATTCCGCTCCAGGAGTTCCATCATAGCTCCTCACTGTCGCTGGGAGGATGTTTTCTCCTCCGCTCGCCCCTTCCACCGTCATTTTCTCTCTACCCACCCTTGCCTCCTTTTCCGCGCAGCTCTCGATTCCCCCCTCTCTTTCGCACCCTCCATGTCATATTCCGCTCCAGGAGTTCCATCATAGCTCCTCACTGTCGCTGGGAGGATGTTTTCTCCTCCGCTCGCCCCTTCCACCGTCATTTTCTCTCTACCCACCCTTGCCTCCTTTTCCGCGCAGCTCTCGATTCCCCCCTCTCTTTCGCACCCTCCATGTCATATTCCGCTCCAGGAGTTCCATCATAGCTCCTCACTGTCGCTGGGAGGATGTTTTCTCCTCCGCTCGCCCCTTCCACCGTCATTTTCTCTCTACCCACCCTTGCCTCCTTTTCCGCGCAGCTCTCGATTCCCCCCTCTCTTTCGCACCCTCCATGTCATATTCCGCTCCAGGAGCTCCATCATAGCTCCTTGCTGTCGCTGGGAGGATGTTTTCTCCTCCGCTCGCCCCTTCCACCGTCATTTTCTCTCTACCCACCCTTGCCTCCTTTTCCGCGCAGCTCTCGATTCCCCCCTCTCTTTCGCACCCTCCATGTCATATTCCGCTCCAGGAGTTCCATCATAGCTCCTCACTGTCGCTGGGAGGATGTTTTCTCCTCCGCTCGCCCCTTCCACCGTCATTTTCTCTCTACCCACCCTTGCCTCCTTTTCCGCGCAGCTCTCGATTCCCCCCTCTCTTTCGCACCCTCCATGTCATATTCCGCTCCAGGAGCTCCATCATAGCTCCTCACTGTCGCTGGGAGGATGTTTTCTCCTCCGCTCGCCCCTTCCACCGTCATTTTCTCTCTACCCACCCTTGCCTCCTTTTCCGCGCAGCTCTCGATTCCCCCCTCTCTTTCGCACCCTCCATGTCATATTCCGCTCCAGGAGTTCCATCATAGCTCCTCACTGTCGCTGGGAGGATGTTTTCTCCTCCGCTCGCCCCTTCCACCGTCATTTTCTCTCTACCCACCCTTGCCTCCTTTTCCGCGCAGCTCTCGATTCCCCCCTCTCTTTCGCACCCTCCATGTCATATTCCGCTCCAGGAGCTCCATCATAGCTCCTCGCTTTTGCTGGGAGGATGTTTTCTCCTCCGCTCACCCCTTCCACCGTCATTTTCTCTCTACCCACCCTTGCCTCCTTTTCCGCGCAGCTCTCGATTCCCCCCTCTCTTTCGCACCCTCAATGTCATATTCCGCTCCAGGAGTTCCATCATAGCTCCTCACTGTCGCTGGGAGGATGTTTTCTCCTCCGCTCGCCCCTTCCACCGTCATTTTCTCTCTACCCACCCTTGCCTCCTTTTCCGCGCAGCTCTCGATTCCCCCCTCTCTTTCGCACCCTCCATGTCATATTCCGCTCCAGGAGTTCCATCATAGCTCCTCACTGTCGCTGGGAGGAAGTTTTCTCCTCCGCTCGCCCCTTCCACCGTCATTTTCTCTCTACCCACCCTTGCCTCCTTTTCCGCGCAGCTCTCGATTCCCCCCTCTCTTTCGCACCCTCCATGTCATATTCCGCTCCAGGAGCTCCATCATAGCTCCTCACTGTCGCTGGGAGGATGTTTTCTCCTCCGCTCGCCCCTTCCACCATCATTTTCTCTCTACCCACCCTTGCCTCCTTTTCCACGCAGCTCTCGATTCCCTCCTCTCTTTCGCACCCTCCATGTCATATTCCGCTCCAGGAGTTCCATCATAGCTCCTCACTGTCGCTGGGAGGAAGTTTTCTCCTCCGCTCGCCCCTTCCACCGTCATTTTCTCTCTACCCACCCTTGCCTCCGTTTCCGCGCAGCTCTCGATTCCCCCCTCTCTTTCGCACCCTCAATGTCATATTCCGCTCCAGGAGTTCCATCATAGCTCCTCACTGTCACTGGGAGGATGTTTTCTCCTCCGCTCGCCCCTTCCACCGTCATTTTCTCTCTACCCACCCTTGCCTCCTTCTCCGCGCAGCTCTCGATTCCCCCCTCTCTTTCGCACCCTCCATGTCATATTCCGCTCCAGGAGTTCCATCATAGCTCCTCACTGTCGCTGGGAGGATGTTTTCTCCACCGCTCGCCCCTTCCACCGTCATTCTCTCTTTACCCACCCTTGCCTCCTTTTCCGCGCAGCTCTCGATTCCCCCCTCTCTTTCGCACCCTCCATGTCATATTCCGCTCCAGGAGTTCCATCATAGCTCCTCACTGTCGCTGGGAGGATGTTTTCTCCTCCGCTCGCCCCTTCCACCGTCATTTTCTCTCTACCCACCCTTGCCTCCTTCTCCGCGCAGCTCTCGATTCCCCCCTCTCTTTCGCACCCTCCATGTCATATTCCGCTCCAGGAGCTCCATCATAGCTCCTCGCTGTCGCTGGGAGGATGTTTTCTCCTCCGCTCGCCCCTTCCACCGTCATTTTCTCTCTACCCACCCTTGCCTCCTTCTCCGCGCAGCTCTCGATTCCCCCCTCTCTTTCGCACCCTCCATGTCATATTCCGCTCCAGGAGCTCCATCATAGCTAATCGCTGTCGCTGGGAGGATGTTTTCTCCTCCGCTCGCCCCTTCCACCATCATTTTCTCTCTAACCACCCTTGCCTCCTTTTCCGCGCAGCTCTCGATTCCCCCCTCTCTTTCGCACCCTCCATGTCATATTCCGCTCCAGGAGTTCCATCATAGCTCCTCACTGTCGCTGGGAGGATGTTTTCTCCTCCGCTCGCCCCTTCCACCGTCATTTTCTCTCTACCCACCCTTGCCTCCTTTTCCGCGCAGCTCTCGATTCCCCCCTCTCTTTCGCACCCTCCATGTCATATTCCGCTCCAGGAGCTCCATCATAGCTCCTTGCTGTCGCTGGGAGGATGTTTTCTCCTCCGCTCGCCCCTTCCACCGTCATTTTCTCTCTACCCACCCTTGCCTCCTTTTCCGCGCAGCTCTCGATTCCCCCCTCTCTTTCGCACCCTCCATGTCATATTCCGCTCCAGGAGTTCCATCATAGCTCCTCACTGTCGCTGGGAGGATGTTTTCTCCTCCGCTCGCCCCTTCCACCGTCATTTTCTCTCTACCCACCCTTGCCTCCTTCTCCGCGCAGCTCTCGATTCCCCCCTCTCTTTCGCACCCTCCATGTCATATTCCGCTCCAGGAGTTCCATCATAGCTCCTCACTGTCGCTGGGAGGATGTTTTCTCCTCCGCTCGCCCCTTCCACCGTCATTTTCTCTCTACCCACCCTTGCCTCCTTCTCCGCGCAGCTCTCGATTCCCCCCTCTCTTTCGCACCCTCCATGTCATATTCCGCTCCAGGAGCTCCATCATAGCTAATCGCTGTCGCTGGGAGATTGTTTTCTCCTCCGCTCGCCCCTTCCACCGTCATTTTCTCTCTACCCACCCTTGCCTCCTTTTCCGCGCAGCTCTCGATTCCCCCCTCTCTTTCGCACCCTCCATGTCATATTCCGCTCCAGGAGCTCCATCATAGCTCCTTGCTGTCGCTGGGAGGATGTTTTCTCCTCCGCTCGCCCCTTCCACCGTCATTTTCTCTCTACCCACCCTTGCCTCCTTTTCCGCGCAGCTCTCGATTCCCCCCTCTCTTTCGCACCCTCCATGTCATATTCCGCTCCAGGAGTTCCATCATAGCTCCTCACTGTCGCTGGGAGGATGTTTTCTCCTCCACTCGCCCCTTCCACCATCATTTTCTCTCTACCCACCCTTGCCTCCTTTTCCGCGCAGCTCTCGATTCCCCCCTCTCTTTCGCACCCTCCATGTCATATTCCGCTCCAGGAGTTCCATCATAGCTCCTCACTGTCGCTGGGAGGAAGTTTTCTCCTCCGCTCGCCCCTTCCACCGTCATTTTCTCTCTACCCACCCTTGCCTCCTTTTCCGCGCAGCTCTCGATTCCCCCCTCTCTTTCGCACCCTCCATGTCATATTCCGCTCCAGGAGTTCCATCATAGCTCCTCACTGTCGCTGGGAGGATGTTTTCTCCTCCGCTCGCCCCTTCCACCGTCATTTTCTCTCTACCCACCCTTGCCTCCTTCTCCGCGCAGCTCTCGATTCCCCCCTCTCTTTCGCACCCTCCATGTCATATTCCGCTCCAGGAGCTCCATCATAGCTAATCGCTGTCGCTGGGAGGATGTTTTCTCCTCCGCTCGCCCCTTCCACCGTCATTTTCTCTCTACCCACCCTTGCCTCCTTTTCCGCGCAGCTCTCGATTCCCCCCTCTCTTTCGCACCCTCCATGTCATATTCCGCTCCAGGAGTTCCATCATAGCTCCTCACTGTCGCTGGGAGGATGTTTTCTCCTCCACTCGCCCCTTCCACCATCATTTTCTCTCTACCCACCCTTACCTCCTTTTCCGCGCAGCTCTCGATTCCCCCCTCTCTTTCGCACCCTCCATGTCATATTCCGCTCCAGGAGTTCCATCATAGCTCCTCACTGTCGCTGGGAGGAAGTTTTCTCCTCCGCTCGCCCCTTCCACCGTCATTTTCTCTCTACCCACCCTTGCCTCCTTTTCCGCGCAGCTCTCGATTCCCCCCTCTCTTTCGCACCCTCCATGTCATATTCCGCTCCAGGAGCTCCATCATAGCTCCTTGCTGTCGCTGGGAGGATGTTTTCTCCTCCGCTCGCCCCTTCCACCGTCATTTTCTCTCTACCCACCCTTGCCTCCTTTTCCGCGCAGCTCTCGATTCCCCCCTCTCTTTCGCACCCTCCATGTCATATTCCGCTCCAGGAGTTCCATCATAGCTCCTCACTGTCGCTGGGAGGATGTTTTCTCCTCCGCTCGCCCCTTCCACCGTCATTTTCTCTCTACCCACCCTTGCCTCCTTCTCCGCGCAGCTCTCGATTCCCCCCTCTCTTTCGCACCCTCCATGTCATATTCCGCTCCAGGAGCTCCATCATAGCTAATCGCTGTCGCTGGGAGGATGTTTTCTCCTCCGCTCGCCCCTTCCACCGTCATTTTCTCTCTACCCACCCTTGCCTCCTTTTCCGCGCAGCTCTCGATTCCCCCCTCTCTTTCGCACCCTCCATGTCATATTCCGCTCCAGGAGTTCCATCATAGCTCCTCACTGTCGCTGGGAGGATGTTTTCTCCTCCGCTCGCCCCTTCCACCGTCATTTTCTCTCTACCCACCCTTGCCTCCTTTTCCGCGCAGCTCTCGATTCCCCCCTCTCTTTCGCACCCTCCATGTCATATTCCGCTCCAGGAGTTCCATCATAGCTCCTCACTGTCGCTGGGAGGATGTTTTCTCCTCCGCTCGCCCCTTCCACCGTCATTTTCTCTCTACCCACCCTTGCCTCCTTTTCCGCGCAGCTCTCGATTCCCCCCTCTCTTTCGCACCCTCCATGTCATATTCCGCTCCAGGAGCTCCATCATAGCTCCTCGCTTTTGCTGGGAGGATGTTTTCTCCTCCGCTCACCCCTTCCACCGTCATTTTCTCTCTACCCACCCTTGCCTCCTTTTCCGCGCAGCTCTCGATTCCCCCCTCTCTTTCGCACCCTCAATGTCATATTCCGCTCCAGGAGTTCCATCATAGCTCCTCACTGTCGCTGGGAGGATGTTTTCTCCTCCGCTCGCCCCTTCCACCGTCATTTTCTCTCTACCCACCCTTGCCTCCTTTTCCGCGCAGCTCTCGATTCCCCCCTCTCTTTCGCACCCTCCATGTCATATTCCGCTCCAGGAGTTCCATCATAGCTCCTCACTGTCGCTGGGAGGAAGTTTTCTCCTCCGCTCGCCCCTTCCACCGTCATTTTCTCTCTACCCACCCTTGCCTCCTTTTCCGCGCAGCTCTCGATTCCCCCCTCTCTTTCGCACCCTCCATGTCATATTCCGCTCCAGGAGCTCCATCATAGCTCCTCACTGTCGCTGGGAGGATGTTTTCTCCTCCGCTCGCTCCTTCCACCATCATTTTCTCTCTACCCACCCTTGCCTCCTTTTCCGCGCAGCTCTCGATTCCCTCCTCTCTTTCGCACCCTCCATGTCATATTCCGCTCCAGGAGTTCCATCATAGCTCCTCACTGTCGCTGGGAGGAAGTTTTATCCTCCGCTCGCCCCTTCCACCGTCATTTTCTCTCTACCCACCCTTGCCTCCTTTTCCGCGCAGCTCTCGATTCCCCCCTCTCTTTCGCACCCTCCATGTCATATTCCGCTCCAGGAGCTCCATCATAGCTCCTTGCTGTCGCTGGGAGGATGTTTTCTCCTCCGCTCGCCCCTTCCACCGTCATTTTCTCTCTACCCACCCTTGCCTCCGTTTCCGCGCAGCTCTCGATTCCCCCCTCTCTTTCGCACCCTCCATGTCATATTCCGCTCCAGGAGTTCCATCATAGCTCCTCACTGTCGCTGGGAGGATGTTTTCTCCTCCGCTCGCCCCTTCCACCGTCATTTTCTCTCTACCCACCCTTGCCTCCTTCTCCGCGCAGCTCTCGATTCCCCCCTCTCTTTCGCACCCTCCATGTCATATTCCGCTCCAGGAGTTCCATCATAGCTCCTCACTGTCGCTGGGAGGATGTTTTCTCCACCGCTCGCCCCTTCCACCGTCATTCTCTCTCTACCCACCCTTGCCTCCTTTTCCGCGCAGCTCTCGATTCCCCCCTCTCTTTCGCACCCTCCATGTCATATTCCGCTCCAGGAGTTCCATCATAGCTCCTCACTGTCGCTGGGAGGATGTTTTCTCCTCCGCTCGCCCCTTCCACCGTCATTTTCTCTCTACCCACCCTTGCCTCCTTCTCCGCGCAGCTCTCGATTCCCCCCTCTCTTTCGCACCCTCCATGTCATATTCCGCTCCAGGAGCTCCATCATAGCTCCTCGCTGTCGCTGGGAGGATGTTTTCTCCTCCGCTCGCCCCTTCCACCGTCATTTTCTCTCTACCCACCCTTGCCTCCTTCTCCGCGCAGCTCTCGATTCCCCCCTCTCTTTCGCACCCTCCATGTCATATTCCGCTCCAGGAGCTCCATCATAGCTAATCGCTGTCGCTGGGAGGATGTTTTCTCCTCCGCTCGCCCCTTCCACCGTCATTTTCTCTCTAACCACCCTTGCCTCCTTTTCCGCGCAGCTCTCGATTCCCCCCTCTCTTTCGCACCCTCCATGTCATATTCCGCTCCAGGAGTTCCATCATAGCTCCTCACTGTCGCTGGGAGGATGTTTTCTCCTCCGCTCGCCCCTTCCACCGTCATTTTCTCTCTACCCACCCTTGCCTCCTTTTCTGCGCAGCTCTCGATTCCCCCCTCTCTTTCGCACCCTCCATGTCATATTCCGCTCCAGGAGCTCCATCATAGCTCCTTGCTGTCGCTGGGAGGATGTTTTCTCCTCCGCTCGCCCCTTCCACCGTCATTTTCTCTCTACCCACCCTTGCCTCCTTTTCCGCGCAGCTCTCGATTCCCCCCTCTCTTTCGCACCCTCCATGTCATATTCCGCTCCAGGAGTTCCATCATAGCTCCTCACTGTCGCTGGGAGGATGTTTTCTCCTCCGCTCGCCCCTTCCACCGTCATTTTCTCTCTACCCACCCTTGCCTCCTTCTCCGCGCAGCTCTCGATTCCCCCCTCTCTTTCGCACCCTCCATGTCATATTCCGCTCCAGGAGTTCCATCATAGCTCCTCACTGTCGCTGGGAGGATGTTTTCTCCTCCGCTCGCCCCTTCCACCGTCATTTTCTCTCTACCCACCCTTGCCTCCTTCTCCGCGCAGCTCTCGATTCCCCCCTCTCTTTCGCACCCTCCATGTCATATTCCGCTCCAGGAGCTCCATCATAGCTAATCGCTGTCGCTGGGAGATTGTTTTCTCCTCCGCTCGCCCCTTCCACCGTCATTTTCTCTCTACCCACCCTTGCCTCCTTTTCCGCGCAGCTCTCGATTCCCCCCTCTCTTTCGCACCCTCCATGTCATATTCCGCTCCAGGAGCTCCATCATAGCTCCTTGCTGTCGCTGGGAGGATGTTTTCTCCTCCGCTCGCCCCTTCCACCGTCATTTTCTCTCTACCCACCCTTGCCTCCTTTTCCGCGCAGCTCTCGATTCCCCCCTCTCTTTCGCACCCTCCATGTCATATTCCGCTCCAGGAGTTCCATCATAGCTCCTCACTGTCGCTGGGAGGATGTTTTCTCCTCCACTCGCCCCTTCCACCATCATTTTCTCTCTACCCACCCTTGCCTCCTTTTCCGCGCAGCTCTCGATTCCCCCCTCTCTTTCGCACCCTCCATGTCATATTCCGCTCCAGGAGTTCCATCATAGCTCCTCACTGTCGCTGGGAGGAAGTTTTCTCCTCCGCTCGCCCCTTCCACCGTCATTTTCTCTCTACCCACCCTTGCCTCCTTTTCCGCGCAGCTCTCGATTCCCCCCTCTCTTTCGCACCCTCCATGTCATATTCTGCTCCAGGAGCTCCATCATAGCTAATCGCTGTTGCTGGGAGGATGTTTTCTCCTCCGCTCGCCCCTTCCACCGTCATTTTCTCTCTACCCACCCTTGCCTCCTTTTCCGCGCAGCTCTCGATTCCCCCCTCTCTTTCGCACCCTCCATGTCATATTCCGCTCCAGGAGTTCCATCATAGCTCCTCACTGTCGCTGGGAGGATGTTTTCTCCTCCGCTCGCCCCTTCCACCGTCATTTTCTCTCTACCCACCCTTGCCTCCTTTTCCGCGCAGCTCTCGATTCCCCCCTCTCTTTCGCACCCTCCATGTCATATTCCGCTCCAGGAGTTCCATCATAGCTCCTCACTGTCGCTGGGAGGATGTTTTCTCCTCCGCTCGCCCCTTCCACCGTCATTTTCTCTCTACCCACCCTTGCCTCCTTTTCCGCGCAGCTCTCGATTCCCCCCTCTCTTTCGCACCCTCCATGTCATATTCCGCTCCAGGAGCTCCATCATAGCTCCTTGCTGTCGCTGGGAGGATGTTTTCTCCTCCGCTCGCCCCTTCCACCGTCATTTTCTCTCTACCCACCCTTGCCTCCTTTTCCGCGCAGCTCTCGATTCCCCCCTCTCTTTCGCACCCTCCATGTCATATTCCGCTCCAGGAGTTCCATCATAGCTCCTCACTGTCGCTGGGAGGATGTTTTCTCCTCCGCTCGCCCCTTCCACCGTCATTTTCTCTCTACCCACCCTTGCCTCCTTTTCCGCGCAGCTCTCGATTCCCCCCTCTCTTTCGCACCCTCCATGTCATATTCCGCTCCAGGAGTTCCATCATAGCTCCTCACTGTCGCTGGGAGGATGTTTTCTCCTCCGTTTGCCCCTTCCACCGTCATTTTCTCTCTACCCACCCTTGCCTCCTTTTCCGCGCAGCTCTCGATTCCCCCCTCTCTTTCGCACCCTCCATGTCATATTCCGCTCCAGGAGTTCCATCATAGCTCCACACTGTCGCTGGGAGGAAGTTTTCTCCTCCGCTCGCCCCTTCCACCTTCATTTTCTCTCTACCCACCCTTGCCTCCTTTTCCGCGCAGCTCTCGATTCCCCCCTCTCTTTCGCACCCTCCATGTCATATTCCGCTCCAGGAGCTCCATCATAGCTCCTTGCTGTCGCTGGGAGGATGTTTTCTCCTCCGCTCGCCCCTTCCACCGTCATTTTCTCTCTACCCACCCTTGCCTCCTTTTCCGCGCAGCTCTCGATTTCCCCCTCTCTTTCGCACCCTCCATGTCATATTCCGCTCCAGGAGTTCCATCATAGCTCCTCACTGTCGCTGGGAGGATGTTTTCTCCTCCGCTCGCCCCTTCCACCGTCATTTTCTCTCTACCCACCCTTGCCTCCTTCTCCGCGCAGCTCTCGATTCCCCCCTCTCTTTCGCACCCTCCATGTCATATTCCGCTCCAGGAGCTCCATCATAGCTAATCGCTGTCGCTGGGAGGATGTTTTCTCCTCCGCTCGCCCCTTCCACCGTCATTTTCTCTCTACCCACCCTTGCCTCCTTTTCCGCGCAGCTCTCGATTCCCCCCTCTCTTTCGCACCCTCCATGTCATATTCCGCTCCAGGAGCTCCATCATAGCTCCTTGCTGTCGCTGGGAGGATGTTTTCTCCTCCGCTCGCCCCTTCCACCGTCATTTTCTCTCTACCCACCCTTGCCTCCTTTTCCGCGCAGCTCTCGATTCCCCCCTCTCTTTCGCACCCTCCATGTCATATTCCGCTCCAGGAGTTCCATCATAGCTCCTCACTGTCGCTGGGAGGATGTTTTCTCCTCCGCTCGCCCCTTCCACCGTCATTTTCTCTCTACCCACCCTTGCCTCCTTTTCCGCGCAGCTCTCGATTCCCCCCTCTCTTTCGCACCCTCCATGTCATATTCCGCTCCAGGAGCTCCATCATAGCTCCTCGCTGTCGCTGGGAGGATGTTTTCTCCTCCGCTCACCCCTTCCACCGTCATTTTCTCTCTACCCACCCTTGCCTCCTTTTCCGCGCAGCTCTCGATTCCCCCCTCTCTTTCGCACCCTCAATGTCATATTCCGCTCCAGGAGTTCCATCATAGCTCCTCACTGTCGCTGGGAGGAAGTTTTCTCCTCCGCTCGCCCCTTCCACCGTCATTTTCTCTCTACCCACCCTTGCCTCCTTTTCCGCGCAGCTCTCGATTCCCCCCTCTCTTTCGCACCCTCCATGTCATATTCCGCTCCAGGAGCTCCATCATAGCTCCTTGCTGTCGCTGGGAGGATGTTTTCTCCTCCGCTCGCCCCTTCCACCGTCATTTTCTCTCTACCCACCCTTGCCTCCTTTTCCGCGCAGCTCTCGATTCCCCCCTCTCTTTCGCACCCTCCATGTCATATTCCGCTCCAGGAGTTCCATCATAGCTCCTCACTGTCGCTGGGAGGATGTTTTCTCCTCCGCTCGCCCCTTCCACCGTCATTTTCTCTCTACCCACCCTTGCCTTCTTTTCCGCGCAGCTCTCGATTCCCCCCTCTCTTTCGCACCCTCCATGTCATATTCCGCTCCAGGAGTTCCATCATAGCTCCTCACTGTCGCTGGGAGGATGTTTTCTCCTCCGCTCGCCCCTTCCACCGTCATTTTCTCTCTACCCACCCTTGCCTCCTTTTCCGCGCAGCTCTCGATTCCCCCCTCTCTTTCGCACCCTCCATGTCATATTCCGCTCCAGGAGCTCCATCATAGCTAATCGCTGTCGCTGGGAGGATGTTTTCTCCTCCGCTCGCCCCTTCCACCGTCATTTTCTCTCTACCCACCCTTGCCTCCTTTTCCGCGCAGCTCTCGATTCCCCCCTCTCTTTCGCACCCTCCATGTCATATTCCGCTCCAGGAGTTCCATCATAGCTCCTCACTGTCGCTGGGAGGATGTTTTCTCCTCCGCTCGCCCCTTCCACCGTCATTTTCTCTCTACCCACCCTTGCCTCCTTTTCCGCGCAGCTCTCGATTCCCCCCTCTCTTTCGCACCCTCCATGTCATATTCCGCTCCAGGAGCTCCATCATAGCTCCTCGCTGTCGCTGGGAGGATGTTTTCTCCTCCGCTCACCCCTTCCACCGTCATTTTCTCTCTACCCACCCTTGCCTCCTTCTCCGCGCAGCTCTCGATTCCCCCCTCTCTTTCGCACCCTCCATGTCATATTCCGCTCCAGGAGCTCCATCATAGCTAATCGCTGTCGCTGGGAGATTGTTTTCTCCTCCGCTCGCCCCTTCCACCGTCATTTTCTCTCTACCCACCCTTGCCTCCTTTTCCGCGCAGCTCTCGATTCCCCCCTCTCTTTCGCACCCTCCATGTCATATTCCGCTCCAGGAGCTCCATCATAGCTCCTTGCTGTCGCTGGGAGGATGTTTTCTCCTCCGCTCGCCCCTTCCACCGTCATTTTCTCTCTACCCACCCTTGCCTCCTTTTCCGCGCAGCTCTCGATTCCCCCCTCTCTTTCGCACCCTCCATGTCATATTCCGCTCCAGGAGTTCCATCATAGCTCCTCACTGTCGCTGGGAGGATGTTTTCTCCTCCACTCGCCCCTTCCACCATCATTTTCTCTCTACCCACCCTTGCCTCCTTTTCCGCGCAGCTCTCGATTCCCCCCTCTCTTTCGCACCCTCCATGTCATATTCCGCTCCAGGAGTTCCATCATAGCTCCTCACTGTCGCTGGGAGGAAGTTTTCTCCTCCGCTCGCCCCTTCCACCGTCATTTTCTCTCTACCCACCCTTGCCTCCTTTTCCGCGCAGCTCTCGATTCCCCCCTCTCTTTCGCACCCTCCATGTCATATTCCGCTCCAGGAGTTCCATCATAGCTCCTCACTGTCGCTGGGAGGATGTTTTCTCCTCCGCTCGCCCCTTCCACCGTCATTTTCTCTCTACCCACCCTTGCCTCCTTCTCCGCGCAGCTCTCGATTCCCCCCTCTCTTTCGCACCCTCCATGTCATATTCCGCTCCAGGAGCTCCATCATAGCTAATCGCTGTCGCTGGGAGGATGTTTTCTCCTCCGCTCGCCCCTTCCACCGTCATTTTCTCTCTACCCACCCTTGCCTCCTTTTCCGCGCAGCTCTCGATTCCCCCCTCTCTTTCGCACCCTCCATGTCATATTCCGCTCCAGGAGTTCCATCATAGCTCCTCACTGTCGCTGGGAGGATGTTTTCTCCTCCACTCGCCCCTTCCACCATCATTTTCTCTCTACCCACCCTTACCTCCTTTTCCGCGCAGCTCTCGATTCCCCCCTCTCTTTCGCACCCTCCATGTCATATTCCGCTCCAGGAGTTCCATCATAGCTCCTCACTGTCGCTGGGAGGAAGTTTTCTCCTCCGCTCGCCCCTTCCACCGTCATTTTCTCTCTACCCACCCTTGCCTCCTTTTCCGCGCAGCTCTCGATTCCCCCCTCTCTTTCGCACCCTCCATGTCATATTCCGCTCCAGGAGCTCCATCATAGCTCCTTGCTGTCGCTGGGAGGATGTTTTCTCCTCCGCTCGCCCCTTCCACCGTCATTTTCTCTCTACCCACCCTTGCCTCCTTTTCCGCGCAGCTCTCGATTCCCCCCTCTCTTTCGCACCCTCCATGTCATATTCCGCTCCAGGAGTTCCATCATAGCTCCTCACTGTCGCTGGGAGGATGTTTTCTCCTCCGCTCGCCCCTTCCACCGTCATTTTCTCTCTACCCACCCTTGCCTCCTTCTCCGCGCAGCTCTCGATTCCCCCCTCTCTTTCGCACCCTCCATGTCATATTCCGCTCCAGGAGCTCCATCATAGCTAATCGCTGTCGCTGGGAGGATGTTTTCTCCTCCGCTCGCCCCTTCCACCGTCATTTTCTCTCTACCCACCCTTGCCTCCTTTTCCGCGCAGCTCTCGATTCCCCCCTCTCTTTCGCACCCTCCATGTCATATTCCGCTCCAGGAGTTCCATCATAGCTCCTCACTGTCGCTGGGAGGATGTTTTCTCCTCCGCTCGCCCCTTCCACCGTCATTTTCTCTCTACCCACCCTTGCCTCCTTTTCCGCGCAGCTCTCGATTCCCCCCTCTCTTTCGCACCCTCCATGTCATATTCCGCTCCAGGAGTTCCATCATAGCTCCTCACTGTCGCTGGGAGGATGTTTTCTCCTCCGCTCGCCCCTTCCACCGTCATTTTCTCTCTACCCACCCTTGCCTCCTTTTCCGCGCAGCTCTCGATTCCCCCCTCTCTTTCGCACCCTCCATGTCATATTCCGCTCCAGGAGCTCCATCATAGCTCCTCGCTTTTGCTGGGAGGATGTTTTCTCCTCCGCTCACCCCTTCCACCGTCATTTTCTCTCTACCCACCCTTGCCTCCTTTTCCGCGCAGCTCTCGATTCCCCCCTCTCTTTCGCACCCTCAATGTCATATTCCGCTCCAGGAGTTCCATCATAGCTCCTCACTGTCGCTGGGAGGATGTTTTCTCCTCCGCTCGCCCCTTCCACCGTCATTTTCTCTCTACCCACCCTTGCCTCCTTTTCCGCGCAGCTCTCGATTCCCCCCTCTCTTTCGCACCCTCCATGTCATATTCCGCTCCAGGAGTTCCATCATAGCTCCTCACTGTCGCTGGGAGGAAGTTTTCTCCTCCGCTCGCCCCTTCCACCGTCATTTTCTCTCTACCCACCCTTGCCTCCTTTTCCGCGCAGCTCTCGATTCCCCCCTCTCTTTCGCACCCTCCATGTCATATTCCGCTCCAGGAGCTCCATCATAGCTCCTCACTGTCGCTGGGAGGATGTTTTCTCCTCCGCTCGCCCCTTCCACCATCATTTTCTCTCTACCCACCCTTGCCTCCTTTTCCGCGCAGCTCTCGATTCCCTCCTCTCTTTCGCACCCTCCATGTCATATTCCGCTCCAGGAGTTCCATCATAGCTCCTCACTGTCGCTGGGAGGAAGTTTTATCCTCCGCTCGCCCCTTCCACCGTCATTTTCTCTCTACCCACCCTTGCCTCCTTTTCCGCGCAGCTCTCGATTCCCCCCTCTCTTTCGCACCCTCCATGTCATATTCCGCTCCAGGAGCTCCATCATAGCTCCTTGCTGTCGCTGGGAGGATGTTTTCTCCTCCGCTCGCCCCTTCCACCGTCATTTTCTCTCTACCCACCCTTGCCTCCGTTTCCGCGCAGCTCTCGATTCCCCCCTCTCTTTCGCACCCTCCATGTCATATTCCGCTCCAGGAGTTCCATCATAGCTCCTCACTGTCGCTGGGAGGATGTTTTCTCCTCCGCTCGCCCCTTCCACCGTCATTTTCTCTCTACCCACCCTTGCCTCCTTCTCCGCGCAGCTCTCGATTCCCCCCTCTCTTTCGCACCCTCCATGTCATATTCCGCTCCAGGAGTTCCATCATAGCTCCTCACTGTCGCTGGGAGGATGTTTTCTCCACCGCTCGCCCCTTCCACCGTCATTCTCTCTCTACCCACCCTTGCCTCCTTTTCCGCGCAGCTCTCGATTCCCCCCTCTCTTTCGCACCCTCCATGTCATATTCCGCTCCAGGAGTTCCATCATAGCTCCTCACTGTCGCTGGGAGGATGTTTTCTCCTCCGCTCGCCCCTTCCACCGTCATTTTCTCTCTACCCACCCTTGCCTCCTTCTCCGCGCAGCTCTCGATTCCCCCCTCTCTTTCGCACCCTCCATGTCATATTCCGCTCCAGGAGCTCCATCATAGCTCCTCGCTGTCGCTGGGAGGATGTTTTCTCCTCCGCTCGCCCCTTCCACCGTCATTTTCTCTCTACCCACCCTTGCCTCCTTCTCCGCGCAGCTCTCGATTCCCCCCTCTCTTTCGCACCCTCCATGTCATATTCCGCTCCAGGAGCTCCATCATAGCTAATCGCTGTCGCTGGGAGGATGTTTTCTCCTCCGCTCGCCCCTTCCACCGTCATTTTCTCTCTAACCACCCTTGCCTCCTTTTCCGCGCAGCTCTCGATTCCCCCCTCTCTTTCGCACCCTCCATGTCATATTCCGCTCCAGGAGTTCCATCATAGCTCCTCACTGTCGCTGGGAGGATGTTTTCTCCTCCGCTCGCCCCTTCCACCGTCATTTTCTCTCTACCCACCCTTGCCTCCTTTTCTGCGCAGCTCTCGATTCCCCCCTCTCTTTCGCACCCTCCATGTCATATTCCGCTCCAGGAGCTCCATCATAGCTCCTTGCTGTCGCTGGGAGGATGTTTTCTCCTCCGCTCGCCCCTTCCACCGTCATTTTCTCTCTACCCACCCTTGCCTCCTTTTCCGCGCAGCTCTCGATTCCCCCCTCTCTTTCGCACCCTCCATGTCATATTCCGCTCCAGGAGTTCCATCATAGCTCCTCACTGTCGCTGGGAGGATGTTTTCTCCTCCGCTCGCCCCTTCCACCGTCATTTTCTCTCTACCCACCCTTGCCTCCTTCTCCGCGCAGCTCTCGATTCCCCCCTCTCTTTCGCACCCTCCATGTCATATTCCGCTCCAGGAGTTCCATCATAGCTCCTCACTGTCGCTGGGAGGATGTTTTCTCCTCCGCTCGCCCCTTCCACCGTCATTTTCTCTCTACCCACCCTTGCCTCCTTCTCCGCGCAGCTCTCGATTCCCCCCTCTCTTTCGCACCCTCCATGTCATATTCCGCTCCAGGAGCTCCATCATAGCTAATCGCTGTCGCTGGGAGATTGTTTTCTCCTCCGCTCGCCCCTTCCACCGTCATTTTCTCTCTACCCACCCTTGCCTCCTTTTCCGCGCAGCTCTCGATTCCCCCCTCTCTTTCGCACCCTCCATGTCATATTCCGCTCCAGGAGCTCCATCATAGCTCCTTGCTGTCGCTGGGAGGATGTTTTCTCCTCCGCTCGCCCCTTCCACCGTCATTTTCTCTCTACCCACCCTTGCCTCCTTTTCCGCGCAGCTCTCGATTCCCCCCTCTCTTTCGCACCCTCCATGTCATATTCCGCTCCAGGAGTTCCATCATAGCTCCTCACTGTCGCTGGGAGGATGTTTTCTCCTCCACTCGCCCCTTCCACCATCATTTTCTCTCTACCCACCCTTGCCTCCTTTTCCGCGCAGCTCTCGATTCCCCCCTCTCTTTCGCACCCTCCATGTCATATTCCGCTCCAGGAGTTCCATCATAGCTCCTCACTGTCGCTGGGAGGAAGTTTTCTCCTCCGCTCGCCCCTTCCACCGTCATTTTCTCTCTACCCACCCTTGCCTCCTTTTCCGCGCAGCTCTCGATTCCCCCCTCTCTTTCGCACCCTCCATGTCATATTCTGCTCCAGGAGCTCCATCATAGCTAATCGCTGTTGCTGGGAGGATGTTTTCTCCTCCGCTCGCCCCTTCCACCGTCATTTTCTCTCTACCCACCCTTGCCTCCTTTTCCGCGCAGCTCTCGATTCCCCCCTCTCTTTCGCACCCTCCATGTCATATTCCGCTCCAGGAGTTCCATCATAGCTCCTCACTGTCGCTGGGAGGATGTTTTCTCCTCCGCTCGCCCCTTCCACCGTCATTTTCTCTCTACCCACCCTTGCCTCCTTTTCCGCGCAGCTCTCGATTCCCCCCTCTCTTTCGCACCCTCCATGTCATATTCCGCTCCAGGAGTTCCATCATAGCTCCTCACTGTCGCTGGGAGGATGTTTTCTCCTCCGCTCGCCCCTTCCACCGTCATTTTCTCTCTACCCACCCTTGCCTCCTTTTCCGCGCAGCTCTCGATTCCCCCCTCTCTTTCGCACCCTCCATGTCATATTCCGCTCCAGGAGCTCCATCATAGCTCCTTGCTGTCGCTGGGAGGATGTTTTCTCCTCCGCTCGCCCCTTCCACCGTCATTTTCTCTCTACCCACCCTTGCCTCCTTTTCCGCGCAGCTCTCGATTCCCCCCTCTCTTTCGCACCCTCCATGTCATATTCTGCTCCAGGAGTTCCATCATAGCTCCTCACTGTCGCTGGGAGGATGTTTTCTCCTCCGCTCGCCCCTTCCACCGTCATTTTCTCTCTACCCACCCTTGCCTCCTTTTCCGCGCAGCTCTCGATTCCCCCCTCTCTTTCGCACCCTCCATGTCATATTCCGCTCCAGGAGTTCCATCATAGCTCCTCACTGTCGCTGGGAGGATGTTTTCTCCTCCGTTTGCCCCTTCCACCGTCATTTTCTCTCTACCCACCCTTGCCTCCTTTTCCGCGCAGCTCTCGATTCCCCCCTCTCTTTCGCACCCTCCATGTCATATTCCGCTCCAGGAGTTCCATCATAGCTCCACACTGTCGCTGGTAGGAAGTTTTCTCCTCCGCTCGCCCCTTCCACCTTCATTTTCTCTCTACCCACCCTTGCCTCCTTTTCCGCGCAGCTCTCGATTCCCCCCTCTCTTTCGCACCCTCCATGTCATATTCCGCTCCAGGAGCTCCATCATAGCTCCTTGCTGTCGCTGGGAGGATGTTTTCTCCTCCGCTCGCCCCTTCCACCGTCATTTTCTCTCTACCCACCCTTGCCTCCTTTTCCGCGCAGCTCTCGATTTCCCCCTCTCTTTCGCACCCTCCATGTCATATTCCGCTCCAGGAGTTCCATCATAGCTCCTCACTGTCGCTGGGAGGATGTTTTCTCCTCCGCTCGCCCCTTCCACCGTCATTTTCTCTCTACCCACCCTTGCCTCCTTCTCCGCGCAGCTCTCGATTCCCCCCTCTCTTTCGCACCCTCCATGTCATATTCCGCTCCAGGAGCTCCATCATAGCTAATCGCTGTCGCTGGGAGGATGTTTTCTCCTCCGCTCGCCCCTTCCACCGTCATTTTCTCTCTACCCACCCTTGCCTCCTTTTCCGCGCAGCTCTCGATTCCCCCCTCTCTTTCGCACCCTCCATGTCATATTCCGCTCCAGGAGCTCCATCATAGCTCCTTGCTGTCGCTGGGAGGATGTTTTCTCCTCCGCTCGCCCCTTCCACCGTCATTTTCTCTCTACCCACCCTTGCCTCCTTTTCCGCGCAGCTCTCGATTCCCCCCTCTCTTTCGCACCCTCCATGTCATATTCCGCTCCAGGAGTTCCATCATAGCTCCTCACTGTCGCTGGGAGGATGTTTTCTCCTCCGCTCGCCCCTTCCACCGTCATTTTCTCTCTACCCACCCTTGCCTCCTTTTCCGCGCAGCTCTCGATTCCCCCCTCTCTTTCGCACCCTCCATGTCATATTCCGCTCCAGGAGCTCCATCATAGCTCCTCGCTGTCGCTGGGAGGATGTTTTCTCCTCCGCTCACCCCTTCCACCGTCATTTTCTCTCTACCCACCCTTGCCTCCTTTTCCGCGCAGCTCTCGATTCCCCCCTCTCTTTCGCACCCTCAATGTCATATTCCGCTCCAGGAGTTCCATCATAGCTCCTCACTGTCGCTGGGAGGATGTTTTCTCCTCCGCTCGCCCCTTCCACCGTCATTTTCTCTCTACCCACTCTTGCCTCCTTTTCCGCGCAGCTCTCGATTCCCCCCTCTCTTTCGCACCCTCCATGTCATATTCCGCTCCAGGAGTTCCATCATAGCTCCTCACTGTCGCTGGGAGGAAGTTTTCTCCTCCGCTCGCCCCTTCCACCGTCATTTTCTCTCTACCCACCCTTGCCTCCTTTTCCGCGCAGCTCTCGATTCCCCCCTCTCTTTCGCACCCTCCATGTCATATTCCGCTCCAGGAGCTCCATCATAGCTCCTTGCTGTCGCTGGGAGGATGTTTTCTCCTCCGCTCGCCCCTTCCACCGTCATTTTCTCTCTACCCACCCTTGCCTCCTTTTCCGCGCAGCTCTCGATTCCCCCCTCTCTTTCGCACCCTCCATGTCATATTCCGCTCCAGGAGTTCCATCATAGCTCCTCACTGTCGCTGGGAGGATGTTTTCTCCTCCGCTCGCCCCTTCCACCGTCATTTTCTCTCTACCCACCCTTGCCTCCTTTTCCGCGCAGCTCTCGATTCCCCCCTCTCTTTCGCACCCTCCATGTCATATTCCGCTCCAGGAGTTCCATCATAGCTCCTCACTGTCGCTGGGAGGATGTTTTCTCCTCCGCTCGCCCCTTCCACCGTCATTTTCTCTCTACCCACCCTTGCCTCCTTTTCCGCGCAGCTCTCGATTCCCCCCTCTCTTTCGCACCCTCCATGTCATATTCCGCTCCAGGAGCTCCATCATAGCTAATCGCTGTCGCTGGGAGGATGTTTTCTCCTCCGCTCGCCCCTTCCACCGTCATTTTCTCTCTACCCACCCTTGCCTCCTTTTCCGCGCAGCTCTCGATTCCCCCCTCTCTTTCGCACCCTCCATGTCATATTCCGCTCCAGGAGTTCCATCATAGCTCCTCACTGTCGCTGGGAGGATGTTTTCTCCTCCGCTCGCCCCTTCCACCGTCATTTTCTCTCTACCCACCCTTGCCTCCTTTTCCGCGCAGCTCTCGATTCCCCCCTCTCTTTCGCACCCTCCATGTCATATTCCGCTCCAGGAGCTCCATCATAGCTCCTCGCTGTCGCTGGGAGGATGTTTTCTCCTCCGCTCACCCCTTCCACCGTCATTTTCTCTCTACCCACCCTTGCCTCCTTTTCCGCGCAGCTCTCGATTCCCCCCTCTCTTTCGCACCCTCAATGTCATATTCCGCTCCAGGAGTTCCATCATAGCTCCTCACTGTCGCTGGGAGGATGTTTTCTCCTCCGCTCGCCCCTTCCACCGTCATTTTCTCTCTACCCACCCTTGCCTCCTTTTCCGCGCAGCTCTCGATTCCCCCCTCTCTTTCGCACCCTCCATGTCATATTCCGCTCCAGGAGTTCCATCATAGCTCCTCACTGTCGCTGGGAGGAAGTTTTCTCCTCCGCTCGCCCCTTCCACCGTCATTTTCTCTCTACCCACCCTTGCCTCCTTTTCCGCGCAGCTCTCGATTCCCCCCTCTCTTTCGCACCCTCCATGTCATATTCCGCTCCAGGAGCTCCATCATAGCTCCTTGCTGTCGCTGGGAGGATGTTTTCTCCTCCGCTCGCCCCTTCCACCGTCATTTTCTCTCTACCCACCCTTGCCTCCTTTTCCGCGCAGCTCTCGATTCCCCCCTCTCTTTCGCACCCTCCATGTCATATTCCGCTCCAGGAGTTCCATCATAGCTCCTCACTGTCGCTGGGAGGATGTTTTCTCCTCCGCTCGCCCCTTCCACCATCATTTTCTCTCTACCCACCCTTGCCTCCTTTTCCGCGCAGCTCTCGATTCCCTCCTCTCTTTCGCACCCTCCATGTCATATTCCGCTCCAGGAGTTCCATCATAGCTCCTCACTGTCGCTGGGAGGAAGTTTTCTCCTCCGCTCGCCCCTTACACCGTCATTTTCTCTCTACCCACCCTTGCCTCCTTTTCCGCGCAGCTCTCGATTCCCCCCTCTCTTTCGCACCCTCCATGTCATATTCCGCTCCAGGAGCTCCATCATAGCTCCTTGCTGTCGCTGGGAGGATGTTTTCTCCTCCGCTCGCCCCTTCCACCGTCATTTTCTCTCTACCCACCCTTGCCTCCTTTTCCGCGCAGCTCTCGATTCCCCCCTCTCTTTCGCACCCTCAATGTCATATTCCGCTCCAGGAGTTCCATCATAGCTCCTCACTGTCGCTGGGAGGATGTTTTCTCCTCCGCTCGCCCCTTCCACCGTCATTTTCTCTCTACCCACCCTTGCCTCCTTTTCCGCGCAGCTCTCGATTCCCCCCTCTCTTTCGCACCCTCCATGTCATATTCCGCTCCAGGAGTTCCATCATAGCTCCTCACTGTCGCTGGGAGGAAGTTTTCTCCTCCGCTCGCCCCTTCCACCGTCATTTTCTCTCTACCCACCCTTGCCTCCTTTTCCGCGCAGCTCTCGATTCCCCCCTCTCTTTCGCACCCTCCATGTCATATTCCGCTCCAGGAGCTCCATCATAGCTCCTTGCTGTCGCTGGGAGGATGTTTTCTCCTCCGCTCGCCCCTTCCACCGTCATTTTCTCTCTACCCACCCTTGCCTCCTTTTCCGCGCAGCTCTCGATTCCCCCCTCTCTTTCGCACCCTCCATGTCATATTCCGCTCCAGGAGTTCCATCATAGCTCCTCACTGTCGCTGGGAGGATGTTTTCTCCTCCGCTCGCCCCTTCCACCATCATTTTCTCTCTACCCACCCTTGCCTCCTTTTCCGCGCAGCTCTCGATTCCCTCCTCTCTTTCGCACCCTCCATGTCATATTCCGCTCCAGGAGTTCCATCATAGCTCCTCACTGTCGCTGGGAGGAAGTTTTCTCCTCCGCTCGCCCCTTACACCGTCATTTTCTCTCTACCCACCCTTGCCTCCGTTTCCGCGCAGCTCTCGATTCCCCCCTCTCTTTCGCACCCTCCATGTCATATTCCGCTCCAGGAGTTCCATCATAGCTCCTCACTGTCGCTGGGAGGATGTTTTCTCCTCCGCTCGCCCCTTCCACCGTCATTTTCTCTCTACCCACCCTTGCCTCCTTCTCCACGCAGCTCTCGATTCCCCCCTCTCTTTCGCACCCTCCATGTCATATTCCGCTCCAGGAGCTCCATCATAGCTAATCGCTGTCGCTGGGAGGATGTTTTCTCCTCCGCTCGCCCCTTCCACCGTCATTTTCTCTCTACCCACCCTTGCCTCCTTTTCCGCGCAGCTCTCGATTCCCCCCTCTCTTTCGCACCCTCCATGTCATATTCCGCTCCAGGAGTTCCATCATAGCTCCTCACTGTCACTGGGAGGATGTTTTCTCCTCCGCTCGCCCCTTCCACCGTCATTCTCTCTCTACCCACCCTTGCCTCCTTTTCCGCGCAGCTCTCGATTCCCCCCTCTCTTTCGCACCCTCCATGTCATATTCCTCTCCAGGAGTTCCATCATAGCTCCTCACTGTCGCTGGGAGGATGTTTTCTCCTCCGCTCGCCCCTTCCACCGTCATTTTCTCTCTACCCACCCTTGCCTCCTTCTCCGCGCAGCTCTCGATTCCCCCCTCTCTTTCGCACCCTCCATGTCATATTCCGCTCCAGGAGCTCCATCATAGCTCCTCGCTGTCGCTGGGAGGATGTTTTCTCCTCCGCTCGCCCCTTCCACCGTCATTTTCTCTCTACCCACCCTTGCCTCCTTTTCCGCGCAGCTCTCGATTCCCCCCTCTCTTTCGCACCCTCCATGTCATATTCCGCTCCAGGAGTTCCATCATAGCTCCTCACTGTCGCTGGGAGGATGTTTTCTCCTCCGCTCGCCTCTTCCACCGTCATTTTCTCTCTACCCACCCTTGCCTCCTTTTCCGCGCAGCTCTCGATTCCCCCCTCTCTTTCGCACCCTCCATGTCATATTCCGCTCCAGGAGTTCCATCATAGCTCCTCACTGTCGCTGGGAGGATGTTTTCTCCTCCGCTCGCCTCTTCCACCGTCATTTTCTCTCTACCCACCCTTGCCTCCTTTTCCGCGCAGCTCTTGATTTCCCCCTCTGTTTCGCACCCTCCATGTCATATTCCGCTCCAGGAGCTCCATCATAGCTCCTTGCTGTCGCTGGGAGGATGTTTTCTCCTCCGCTCGCCCCTTCCACCGTCATTTTCTCTCTACCCACCCTTGCCTCCTTTTCCGCGCAGCTCTCGATTCCCCCCTCTCTTTCGCACCCTCCATGTCATATTCCGCTCCAGGAGCTCCATCATAGCTCCTTGCTGTCGCTGGGAGGATGTTTTCTCCTCCGCTCGCCCCTTCCACCGTCATTTTCTCTCTACCCACCCTTGCCTCCTTTTCCGCGCAGCTCTCGATTCCCCCCTCTCTTTCGCACCCTCCATGTCATATTCCGCTCCAGGAGTTCCATCATAGCTCCTCACTGTCGCTGGGAGGATGTTTTCTCCTCCGCTCGCCCCTTCCACCGTCATTTTCTCTCTACCCACCCTTGCCTCCTTTTCCGCGCAGCTCTCGATTCCCCCCTCTCTTTCGCACCCTCCATGTCATATTCCGCTCCAGGAGCTCCATCATAGCTCCTCGCTGTCGCTGGGAGGATGTTTTCTCCTCCGCTCACCCCTTCCACCGTCATTTTCTCTCTACCCACCCTTGCCTCCTTTTCCGCGCAGCTCTCGATTCCCCCCTCTCTTTCGCACCCTCAATGTCATATTCCGCTCCAGGAGTTCCATCATAGCTCCTCACTGTCGCTGGGAGGATGTTTTCTCCTCCGCTCGCCCCTTCCACCGTCATTTTCTCTCTACCCACCCTTGCCTCCTTTTCCGCGCAGCTCTCGATTCCCCCCTCTCTTTCGCACCCTCCATGTCATATTCCGCTCCAGGAGTTCCATCATAGCTCCTCACTGTCGCTGGGAGGATGTTTTCTCCTCCGCTCGCCCCTTCCACCGTCATTTTCTCTCTACCCACCCTTGCCTCCTTTTCCGCGCAGCTCTCGATTCCCCCCTCTCTTTCGCACCCTCCATGTCATATTCCGCTCCAGGAGCTCCATCATAGCTAATCGCTGTCGCTGGGAGGATGTTTTCTCCTCCGCTCGCCCCTTCCACCGTCATTTTCTCTCTACCCACCCTTGCCTCCTTTTCCGCGCAGCTCTCGATTCCCCCCTCTCTTTCGCACCCTCCATGTCATATTCCGCTCCAGGAGTTCCATCATAGCTCCTCACTGTCGCTGGGAGGATGTTTTCTCCTCCGCTCGCCCCTTCCACCGTCATTTTCTCTCTACCCACCCTTGCCTCCTTTTCCGCGCAGCTCTCGATTCCCCCCTCTCTTTCGCACCCTCCATGTCATATTCCGCTCCAGGAGCTCCATCATAGCTCCTCGCTGTCGCTGGGAGGATGTTTTCTCCTCCGCTCACCCCTTCCACCGTCATTTTCTCTCTACCCACCCTTGCCTCCTTTTCCGCGCAGCTCTCGATTCCCCCCTCTCTTTCGCACCCTCCATGTCATATTCCGCTCCAGGAGCTCCATCATAGCTCCTTGCTGTCGCTGGGAGGATGTTTTCTCCTCCGCTCGCCCCTTCCACCGTCATTTTCTCTCTACCCACCCTTGCCTCCTTTTCCGCGCAGCTCTCGATTCCCCCCTCTCTTTCGCACCCTCCATGTCATATTCCGCTCCAGGAGTTCCATCATAGCTCCTCACTGTCGCTGGGAGGATGTTTTCTCCTCCGCTCGCCCCTTCCACCATCATTTTCTCTCTACCCACCCTTGCCTCCTTTTCCGCGCAGCTCTCGATTCCCTCCTCTCTTTCGCACCCTCCATGTCATATTCCGCTCCAGGAGTTCCATCATAGCTCCTCACTGTCGCTGGGAGGAAGTTTTCTCCTCCGCTCGCCCCTTACACCGTCATTTTCTCTCTACCCACCCTTGCCTCCTTTTCCGCGCAGCTCTCGATTCCCCCCTCTCTTTCGCACCCTCCATGTCATATTCCGCTCCAGGAGCTCCATCATAGCTCCTTGCTGTCGCTGGGAGGATGTTTTCTCCTCCGCTCGCCCCTTCCACCGTCATTTTCTCTCTACCCACCCTTGCCTCCGTTTCCGCGCAGCTCTCGATTCCCCCCTCTCTTTCGCACCCTCCATGTCATATTCCGCTCCAGGAGTTCCATCATAGCTCCTCACTGTCGCTGGGAGGATGTTTTCTCCTCCGCTCGCCCCTTCCACCGTCATTTTCTCTCTACCCACCCTTGCCTCCTTCTCCGCGCAGCTCTCGATTCCCCCCTCTCTTTCGCACCCTCCATGTCATATTCCGCTCCAGGAGCTCCATCATAGCTAATCGCTGTCGCTGGGAGGATGTTTTCTCCTCCGCTCGCCCCTTCCACCGTCATTTTCTCTCTACCCACCCTTGCCTCCTTTTCCACGCAGCTCTCGATTCCCCCCTCTCTTTCGCACCCTCCATGTCATATTCCGCTCCAGGAGTTCCATCATAGCTCCTCACTGTCACTGGGAGGATGTTTTCTCCTCCGCTCGCCCCTTCCACCGTCATTCTCTCTCTACCCACCCTTGCCTCCTTTTCCGCGCAGCTCTCGATTCCCCCCTCTCTTTCGCACCCTCCATGTCATATTCCTCTCCAGGAGTTCCATCATAGCTCCTCACTGTCGCTGGGAGGATGTTTTCTCCTCCGCTCGCCCCTTCCACCGTCATTTTCTCTCTACCCACCCTTGCCTCCTTCTCCGCGCAGCTCTCGATTCCCCCCTCTCTTTCGCACCCTCCATGTCATATTCCGCTCCAGGAGCTCCATCATAGCTCCTCGCTGTCGCTGGGAGGATGTTTTCTCCTCCGCTCGCCCCTTCCACCGTCATTTTCTCTCTACCCACCCTTGCCTCCTTTTCCGCGCAGCTCTCGATTCCCCCCTCTCTTTCGCACCCTCCATGTCATATTCCGCTCCAGGAGTTCCATCATAGCTCCTCACTGTCGCTGGGAGGATGTTTTCTCCTCCGCTCGCCTCTTCCACCGTCATTTTCTCTCTACCCACCCTTGCCTCCTTTTCCGCGCAGCTCTCGATTCCCCCCTCTCTTTCGCACCCTCCATGTCATATTCCACTCCAGGAGTTCCATCATAGCTCCTCACTGTCGCTGGGAGGATGTTTTCTCCTCCGCTCGCCTCTTCCACCGTCATTTTCTCTCTACCCACCCTTGCCTCCTTTTCCGCGCAGCTCTCGATTCCCCCCTCTGTTTCGCACCCTCCATGTCATATTCCGCTCCAGGAGCTCCATCATAGCTCCTTGCTGTCGCTGGGAGGATGTTTTCTCCTCCGCTCGCCCCTTCCACCGTCATTTTCTCTCTACCCACCCTTGCCTCCTTTTCCGCGCAGCTCTCGATTCCCCCCTCTCTTTCGCACCCTCCATGTCATATTCCGCTCCAGGAGCTCCATCATAGCTCCTTGCTGTCGCTGGGAGGATGTTTTCTCCTCCGCTCGCCCCTTCCACCGTCATTTTCTCTCTACCCACCCTTGCCTCCTTTTCCGCGCAGCTCTCGATTCCCCCCTCTCTTTCGCACCCTCCATGTCATATTCCGCTCCAGGAGTTCCATCATAGCTCCTCACTGTCGCTGGGAGGATGTTTTCTCCTCCGCTCGCCCCTTCCACCGTCATTTTCTCTCTACCCACCCTTGCCTCCTTTTCCGCGCAGCTCTCGATTCCCCCCTCTCTTTCGCACCCTCCATGTCATATTCCGCTCCAGGAGCTCCATCATAGCTCCTCGCTGTCGCTGGGAGGATGTTTTCTCCTCCGCTCACCCCTTCCACCGTCATTTTCTCTCTACCCACCCTTGCCTCCTTTTCCGCGCAGCTCTCGATTCCCCCCTCTCTTTCGCACCCTCAATGTCATATTCCGCTCCAGGAGTTCCATCATAGCTCCTCACTGTCGCTGGGAGGATGTTTTCTCCTCCGCTCGCCCCTTCCACCGTCATTTTCTCTCTACCCACTCTTGCCTCCTTTTCCGCGCAGCTCTCGATTCCCCCCTCTCTTTCGCACCCTCCATGTCATATTCCGCTCCAGGAGTTCCATCATAGCTCCTCACTGTCGCTGGGAGGAAGTTTTCTCCTCCGCTCGCCCCTTCCACCGTCATTTTCTCTCTACCCACCCTTGCCTCCTTTTCCGCGCAGCTCTCGATTCCCCCCTCTCTTTCGCACCCTCCATGTCATATTCCGCTCCAGGAGCTCCATCATAGCTCCTTGCTGTCGCTGGGAGGATGTTTTCTCCTCCGCTCGCCCCTTCCACCGTCATTTTCTCTCTACCCACCCTTGCCTCCTTTTCCGCGCAGCTCTCGATTCCCCCCTCTCTTTCGCACCCTCCATGTCATATTCCGCTCCAGGAGTTCCATCATAGCTCCTCACTGTCGCAGGGAGGATGTTTTCTCCTCCGCTCGCCCCTTCCACCGTCATTTTCTCTCTACCCACCCTTGCCTCCTTTTCCGCGCAGCTCTCGATTCCCCCCTCTCTTTCGCACCCTCCATGTCATATTCCGCTCCAGGAGCTCCATCATAGCTCCTCGCTGTCGCTGGGAGGATGTTTTCTCCTCCGCTCACCCCTTCCACCGTCATTTTCTCTCTACCCACCCTTGCCTCCTTTTCCGCGCAGCTCTCGATTCCCCCCTCTCTTTCGCACCCTCAATGTCATATTCCGCTCCAGGAGTTCCATCATAGCTCCTCACTGTCGCTGGGAGGATGTTTTCTCCTCCGCTCGCCCCTTCCACCGTCATTTTCTCTCTACCCACCCTTGCCTCCTTTTCCGCGCAGCTCTCGATTCCCCCCTCTCTTTCGCACCCTCCATGTCATATT
The DNA here is from genome assembly GCF_965119305.1 of Pelophylax lessonae. Classification (NCBI taxonomy): domain Eukaryota; kingdom Metazoa; phylum Chordata; class Amphibia; order Anura; family Ranidae; genus Pelophylax; species Pelophylax lessonae. Next base: position 79,319,101 of record NC_138780.1, read on the forward strand.
CCGCTCCAGGAGTTCCATCATAGCTCCTCACTGTCGCTGGGAGGAAGTTTTCTCCTCCGCTCGCCCCTTCCACCGTCATTTTCTCTCTACCCACCCTTGCCTCCTTTTCCGCGCAGCTCTCCATTCCCCCCTCTCTTTCGCACCCTCCATGTCATATTCCGCTCCAGGAGCTCCATCATAGCTCCTTGCTGTCGCTGGGAGGATGTTTTCTCCTCCGCTCGCCCCTTCCACCGTCATTTTCTCTCTACCCACCCTTGCCTCCTTTTCCGCGCAGCTCTCGATTCCCCCCTCTCTTTCGCACCCTCCATGTCATATTCCGCTCCAGGAGTTCCATCATAGCTCCTCACTGTCGCTGGGAGGATGTTTTCTCCTCCGCTCGCCCCTTCCACCATCATTTTCTCTCTACCCACCCTTGCCTCCTTTTCCACGCAGCTCTCGATTCCCTCCTCTCTTTCGCACCCTCCATGTCATATTCCGCTCCAGGAGTTCCATCATAGCTCCTCACTGTCGCTGGGAGGAAGTTTTCTCCTCCGCTCGCCCCTTACACCGTCATTTTCTCTCTACCCACCCTTGCCTCCTTTTCCGCGCAGCTCTCGATTCCCCCCTCTCTTTCGCACCCTCCATGTCATATTCCGCTCCAGGAGCTCCATCATAGCTCCTTGCTGTCGCTGGGAGGATGTTTTCTCCTCCGCTCGCCCCTTCCACCGTCATTTTCTCTCTACCCACCCTTGCCTCCGTTTCCGCGCAGCTCTCGATTCCCCCCTCTCTTTCGCACCCTCCATGTCATATTCCGCTCCAGGAGCTCCATCATAGCTAATCGCTGTCGCTGGGAGGATGTTTTCTCCTCCGCTCGCCCCTTCCACCGTCATTTTCTCTCTACCCACCCTTGCCTCCTTTTCCGCGCAGCTCTCGATTCCCCCCTCTCTTTCGCACCCTCCATGTCATATTCCGCTCCAGGAGTTCCATCATAGCTCCTCACTGTCACTGGGAGGATGTTTTCTCCTCCGCTCGCCCCTTCCACCGTCATTCTCTCTCTACCCACCCTTGCCTCCTTTTCCGCGCAGCTCTCGATTCCCCCCTCTCTTTCGCACCCTCCATGTCATATTCCTCTCCAGGAGTTCCATCATAGCTCCTCACTGTCGCTGGGAGGATGTTTTCTCCTCCGCTCGCCCCTTCCACCGTCATTTTCTCTCTACCCACCCTTGCCTCCTTCTCCGCGCAGCTCTCGATTCCCCCCTCTCTTTCGCACCCTCCATGTCATATTCCGCTCCAGGAGCTCCATCATAGCTCCTCGCTGTCGCTGGGAGGATGTTTTCTCCTCCGCTCGCCCCTTCCACCGTCATTTTCTCTCTACCCACCCTTGCCTCCTTTTCCGCGCAGCTCTCGATTCCCCCCTCTCTTTCGCACCCTCCATGTCATATTCCGCTCCAGGAGTTCCATCATAGCTCCTCACTGTCGCTGGGAGGATGTTTTCTCCTCCGCTCGCCTCTTCCACCGTCATTTTCTCTCTACCCACCCTTGCCTCCTTTTCCGCGCAGCTCTCGATTCCCCCCTCTCTTTCGCACCCTCCATGTCATATTCCGCTCCAGGAGTTCCATCATAGCTCCTCACTGTCGCTGGGAGGATGTTTTCTCCTCCGCTCGCCTCTTCCACCGTCATTTTCTCTCTACCCACCCTTGCCTCCTTTTCCGCGCAGCTCTCGATTCCCCCCTCTGTTTCGCACCCTCCATGTCATATTCCGCTCCAGGAGCTCCATCATAGCTAATCGCTGTCGCTGGGAGGATGTTTTCTCCTCCGCTCGCCCCTTCCACCGTCATTTTCTCTCTACCCACCCTTGCCTCCTTTTCCGCGCAGCTCTCGATTCCCCCCTCTCTTTCGCACCCTCCATGTCATATTCCGCTCCAGGAGCTCCATCATAGCTCCTCGCTGTCGCTGGGAGGATGTTTTCTCCTCCGCTCGCCCCTTCCACCGTCATTTTCTCTCTACCCACCCTTGCCTCCTTTTGCGCGCAGCTCTCGATTCCCCCCTCTCTTTCGCACCCTCAATGTCATATTCCGCTCCAGGAGTTCCATCATAGCTCCTCACTGTCGCTGGGAGGATGTTTTCTCCTCCGCTCGCCCCTTCCACCGTCATTTTCTCTCTACCCACCCTTGCCTCCTTTTCCGCGCAGCTCTCGATTCCCCCCTCTCTTTCGCACCCTCCATGTCATATTCCGCTCCAGGAGTTCCATCATAGCTCCTCACTGTCGCTGGGAGGAAGTTTTCTCCTCCGCTCGCCCCTTCCACCGTCATTTTCTCTCTACCCACCCTTGCCTCCTTTTCCGCGCAGCTCTCGATTCCCCCCTCTCTTTCGCACCCTCCATGTCATATTCCGCTCCAGGAGCTCCATCATAGCTCCTTGCTGTCGCTGGGAGGATGTTTTCTCCTCCGCTCGCCCCTTCCACCGTCATTTTCTCTCTACCCACCCTTGCCTCCTTTTCCGCGCAGCTCTCGATTCCCCCCTCTCTTTCGCACCCTCCATGTCATATTCCGCTCCAGGAGTTCCATCATAGCTCCTCACTGTCGCTGGGAGGATGTTTTCTCCTCCGCTCGCCCCTTCCACCGTCATTTTCTCTCTACCCACCCTTGCCTCCTTTTCCGCGCAGCTCTCGATTCCCCCCTCTCTTTCGCACCCTCCATGTCATATTCCGCTCCAGGAGTTCCATCATAGCTCCTCACTGTCGCTGGGAGGATGTTTTCTCCTCCGCTCGCCCCTTCCACCGTCATTTTCTCTCTACCCACCCTTGCCTCCTTCTCCGCGCAGCTCTCGATTCCCCCCTCTCTTTCGCACCCTCCATGTCATATTCCGCTCCAGGAGCTCCATCATAGCTCCTCGCTGTCGCTGGGAGGATGTTTTCTCCTCCGCTCGCCCCTTCCACCGTCATTTTCTCTCTACCCACCCTTGCCTCCTTTTCCGCGCAGCTCTCGATTCCCCCCTCTCTTTCGCACCCTCCATGTCATATTCCGCTCCAGGAGTTCCATCATAGCTCCTCACTGTCGCTGGGAGGATGTTTTCTCCTCCGCTCGCCTCTTCCACCGTCATTTTCTCTCTACCCACCCTTGCCTCCATTTCCGCGCAGCTCTCGATTCCCCCCTCTCTTTCGCACCCTCCATGTCATATTCCGCTCCAGGAGTTCCATCATAGCTCCTCACTGTCGCTGGGAGGAAGTTTTCTCCTCCGCTCGCCCCTTCCACCGTCATTTTCTCTCTACCCACCCTTGCCTCCTTTTCCGCGCAGCTCTCGATTCCCCCCTCTCTTTCGCACCCTCCATGTCATATTCCGCTCCAGGAGTTCCATCATAGCTCCTTGCTGTCGCTGGGAGGATGTTTTCTCCTCCGCTCGCCCCTTCCACCGTCATTTTCTCTCTACCCACCCTTGCCTCCTTTTCCGCGCAGCTCTCGATTCCCCCCTCTCTTTCGCACCCTCCATGTCATATTCCGCTCCAGGAGTTCCATCATAGCTCCTCACTGTCGCTGGGAGGATGTTTTCTCCTCCGCTCGCCCCTTCCACCGTCATTTTCTCTCTACCCACCCTTGCCTCCTTTTCCGCGCAGCTCTCGATTCCCCCCTCTCTTTCGCACCCTCCATGTCATATTCCGCTCCAGGAGCTCCATCATAGCTCCTCGCTGTCGCTGGGAGGATGTTTTCTCCTCCGCTCGCCCCTTCCACCGTCATTTTCTCTCTACCCACCCTTGCCTCCTTTTCCGCGCAGCTCTCGATTCCCCCCTCTCTTTCGCACCCTCCATGTCATATTCCGCTCCAGGAGCTCCATCATAGCTCCTCGCTGTCGCTGGGAGGATGTTTTCTCCTCCGCTCGCCCCTTCCACCGTCATTTTCTCTCTACCCACCCTTGCCTCCTTTTCCGCGCAGCTCTCGATTCCCCCCTCTCTTTCGCACCCTCCATGTCATATTCCGCTCCAGGAGTTCCATCATAGCTCCTCACTGTCGCTGGGAGGATGTTTTCTCCTCCGCTCGCCCCTTCCACCGTCATTTTCTCTCTACCCACCCTTGCCTCCTTTTCCGCGCAGCTCTCGATTCCCCCCTCTCTTTCGCACCCTCCATGTCATATTCCGCTCCAGGAGTTCCATCATAGCTCCTCACTGTCGCTGGGAGGATGTTTTCTCCTCCGCTCGCCCCTTCCACCGTCATTTTCTCTCTACCCACCCTTGCCTCCTTCTCCGCGCAGCTCTCGATTCCCCCCTCTCTTTCGCACCCTCCATGTCATATTCCGCTCCAGGAGTTCCATCATAGCTCCTCACTGTCGCTGGGAGGATGTTTTCTCCTCCGCTCGCCTCTTCCACCGTCATTTTCTCTCTACCCACCCTTGCCTCCTTTTCCGCGCAGCTCTCGATTCCCCCCTTCTTTCGCACCCTCCATGTCATATTCCGCTCCAGGAGTTCCATCATAGCTCCTCACTGTCGCTGGGAGGAAGTTTTCTCCTCCGCTCGCCCCTTCCACCGTCATTTTCTCTCTACCCACCCTTGCCTCCTTTTCCGCGCAGCTCTCGATTCCCCCCTCTCTTTCGCACCCTCCATGTCATATTCCGCTCCAGGAGCTCCATCATAGCTCCTTGCTGTCGCTGGGAGGATGTTTTCTCCTCCGCTCGCCCCTTCCACCGTCATTTTCTCTCTACCCACCCTTGCCTCCTTTTCCGCGCAGCTCTCGATTCCCCCCTCTCTTTCGCACCCTCCATGTCATATTCCGCTCCAGGAGTTCCATCATAGCTCCTCACTGTCGCTGGGAGGATGTTTTCTCCTCCGCTCGCCCCTTCCACCGTCATTTTCTCTCTACCCACCCTTGCCTCCTTTTCCGCGCAGCTCTCGATTCCCCCTCTCTTTCGCACCCTCCATGTCATATTCCGCTCCAGGAGTTCCATCAAAGCTCCTCACTGTCGCTGGGAGGAAGTTTTCTCCTCCGCTCGCCCCTTCCACCGTCATTTTCTCTCTACCCACCCTTGCCTCCTTTTCCGCGCAGCTCTCGATTCCCCCCTCTCTTTCGCACCCTCCATGTCATATTCCGCTCCAGGAGCTCCATCATAGCTCCTTGCTGTCGCTGGGAGGATGTTTTCTCCTCCGCTCGCCCCTTCCACCGTTATTTTCTCTCTACCCACCCTTGCCTCCTTTTCCGCGCAGCTCTCGATTCCCCCCTCTCTTTCGCACCCTCCATGTCATATTCCGCTCCAGGAGTTCCATCATAGCTCCTCACTGTCGCTGGGAGGATGTTTTCTCCTCCGCTCGCCCCTTCCACCATCATTTTCTCTCTACCCACCCTTGCCTCCTTTTCCGCGCAGCTCTCGATTCCCCCCTCTCTTTCGCACCCTCCATGTCATATTCCGCTCCAGGAGTTCCATCATAGCTCCTCACTGTCGCTGGGAGGAAGTTTTCTCCTCCGCTCGCCCCTTCCACCGTCATTTTCTCTCTACCCACCCTTGCCTCCTTTTCCGCGCAGCTCTCGATTCCCCCCTCTCTTTCGCACCCTCCATGTCATATTCCGCTCCAGGAGCTCCATCATAGCTCCTTGCTGTCGCTGGGAGGATGTTTTCTCCTCCGCTCGCCCCTTCCACCGTCATTTTCTCTCTACCCACCCTTGCCTCCTTTTCCGCGCAGCTCTCGATTCCCCCCTCTCTTTCGCACCCTCCATGTCATATTCCGCTCCAGGAGTTCCATCATAGCTCCTCACTGTCGCTGGGAGGATGTTTTCTCCTCCGCTCGCCCCTTCCACCGTCATTTTCTCTCTACCCACCCTTGCCTCCTTCTCCGCGCAGCTCTCGATTCCCCCCTCTCTTTCGCACCCTCCATGTCATATTCCGCTCCAGGAGCTCCATCATAGCTAATCGCTGTCGCTGGGAGGATGTTTTCTCCTCCGCTCGCCCCTTCCACCGTCATTTTCTCTCTACCCACCCTTGCCTCCTTTTCCGCGCAGCTCTCGATTCCCCCCTCTCTTTCGCACCCTCCATGTCATATTCCGCTCCAGGAGCTCCATCATAGCTCCTTGCTGTCGCTGGGAGGATGTTTTCTCCTCCGCTCGCCCCTTCCACTGTCATTTTCTCTCTACCCACCCTTGCCTCCTTTTCCGCGCAGCTCTCGATTCCCCCCTTCTTTCGCACCCTCCATGTCATATTCCGCTCCAGGAGTTCCATCATAGCTCCTCACTGTCGCTGGGAGGAAGTTTTCTCCTCCGCTCGCCCCTTCCACCGTCATTTTCTCTCTACCCACCCTTGCCTCCTTTTCCGCGCAGCTCTCGATTCCCCCCTCTCTTTCGCACCCTCCATGTCATATTCCGCTCCAGGAGCTCCATCATAGCTCCTTGCTGTCGCTGGGAGGATGTTTTCTCCTCCGCTCGCCCCTTCCACCGTCATTTTCTCTCTACCCACCCTTGCCTCCTTTTCCGCGCAGCTCTCGATTCCCCCCTCTCTTTCGCACCCTCCATGTCATATTCCGCTCCAGGAGTTCCATCATAGCTCCTCACTGTCGCTGGGAGGATGTTTTCTCCTCCGCTCGCCCCTTCCACCGTCATTTTCTCTCTACCCACCCTTGCCTCCTTTTCCGCGCAGCTCTCGATTCCCCCTCTCTTTCGCACCCTCCATGTCATATTCCGCTCCAGGAGTTCCATCAAAGCTCCTCACTGTCGCTGGGAGGAAGTTTTCTCCTCCGCTCGCCCCTTCCACCGTCATTTTCTCTCTACCCACCCTTGCCTCCTTTTCCGCGCAGCTCTCGATTCCCCCCTCTCTTTCGCACCCTCCATGTCATATTCCGCTCCAGGAGCTCCATCATAGCTCCTTGCTGTCGCTGGGAGGATGTTTTCTCCTCCGCTCGCCCCTTCCACCGTTATTTTCTCTCTACCCACCCTTGCCTCCTTTTCCGCGCAGCTCTCGATTCCCCCCTCTCTTTCGCACCCTCCATGTCATATTCCGCTCCAGGAGTTCCATCATAGCTCCTCACTGTCGCTGGGAGGATGTTTTCTCCTCCGCTCGCCCCTTCCACCATCATTTTCTCTCTACCCACCCTTGCCTCCTTTTCCGCGCAGCTCTCGATTCCCCCCTCTCTTTCGCACCCTCCATGCCATATTCCGCTCCAGGAGTTCCATCATAGCTCCTCACTGTCGCTGGGAGGAAGTTTTCTCCTCCGCTCGCCCCTTCCACCGTCATTTTCTCTCTACCCACCCTTGCCTCCTTTTCCGCGCAGCTCTCGATTCCCCCCTCTCTTTCGCACCCTCCATGTCATATTCCGCTCCAGGAGCTCCATCATAGCTCCTTGCTGTCGCTGGGAGGATGTTTTCTCCTCCGCTCGCCCCTTCCACCGTCATTTTCTCTCTACCCACCCTTGCCTCCTTTTCCGCGCAGCTCTCGATTCCCCCCTCTCTTTCGCACCCTCCATGTCATATTCCGCTCCAGGAGTTCCATCATAGCTCCTCACTGTCGCTGGGAGGATGTTTTCTCCTCCGCTCGCCCCTTCCACCGTCATTTTCTCTCTACCCACCCTTGCCTCCTTCTCCGCGCAGCTCTCGATTCCCCCCTCTCTTTCGCACCCTCCATGTCATATTCCGCTCCAGGAGCTCCATCATAGCTAATCGCTGTCGCTGGGAGGATGTTTTCTCCTCCGCTCGCCCCTTCCACCGTCATTTTCTCTCTACCCACCCTTGCCTCCTTTTCCGCGCAGCTCTCGATTCCCCCCTCTCTTTCGCACCCTCCATGTCATATTCCGCTCCAGGAGCTCCATCATAGCTCCTTGCTGTCGCTGGGAGGATGTTTTCTCCTCCGCTCGCCCCTTCCACTGTCATTTTCTCTCTACCCACCCTTGCCTCCTTTTCCGCGCAGCTCTCGATTCCCCCCTCTCTTTCGCACCCTCCATGTCATATTCCGCTCCAGGAGTTCCATCATAGCTCCTCACTGTCGCTGGGAGGATGTTTTCTTCTCCGCTCGCCCCTTCCACCGTCATTTTCTCTCTACCCACCCTTGCCTCCTTTTCCGCGCAGCTCTCGATTCCCCCCTCTCTTTCGCACCCTCCATGTCATATTCCGCTCCAGGAGTTCCATCATAGCTCCTCACTGTCGCTGGGAGGATGTTTTCTCCTCCGCTCGCCCCTTCCACCGTCATTTTCTCTCTACCCACCCTTGCCTCCTTTTCCGCGCAGCTCTCGATTCCCCCCTCTCTTTCGCACCCTCCATGTCATATTCCGCTCCAGGAGTTCCATCATAGCTCCTCACTGTCGCTGGGAGGATGTTTTCTCCTCCGCTCGCCTCTTCCACCGTCATTTTCTCTCTACCCACCCTTGCCTCCTTTTCCGCGCAGCTCTCGATTCCCCCCTCTCTTTCGCACCCTCCATGTCATATTCCGCTCCAGGAGCTCCATCATAGCTCCTTGCTGTCGCTGGGAGGATGTTTTCTCCTCCGCTCGCCCCTTCCACCGTCATTTTCTCTCTACCCACCCTTGCCTCCTTTTCCGCGCAGCTCTCGATTCCCCCCTCTCTTTCGCACCCTCCATGTCATATTCCGCTCCAGGAGTTCCATCATAGCTCCTCACTGTCGCTGGGAGGATGTTTTCTCCTCCGCTCGCCCCTTCCACCGTCATTTTCTCTCTACCCACCCTTGCCTCCTTTTCCGCGCAGCTCTCGATTCCCCCTCTCTTTCGCACCCTCCATGTCATATTCCGCTCCAGGAGTTCCATCAAAGCTCCTCACTGTCGCTGGGAGGAAGTTTTCTCCTCCGCTCGCCCCTTCCACCGTCATTTTCTCTCTACCCACCCTTGCCTCCTTTTCCGCGCAGCTCTCGATTCCCCCCTCTCTTTCGCACCCTCCATGTCATATTCCGCTCCAGGAGCTCCATCATAGCTCCTTGCTGTCGCTGGGAGGATGTTTTCTCCTCCGCTCGCCCCTTCCACCGTTATTTTCTCTCTACCCACCCTTGCCTCCTTTTCCGCGCAGCTCTCGATTCCCCCCTCTCTTTCGCACCCTCCATGTCATATTCCGCTCCAGGAGCTCCATCATAGCTAATCGCTGTCGCTGGGAGGATGTTTTCTCCTCCGCTCGCCCCTTCCACCTTCATTTTCTCTCTACCCACCCTTGCCTCCTTTTCCGCGCAGCTCTCGATTCCCCCCTCTCTTTCGCACCCTCCATGTCATATTCCGCTCCAGGAGCTCCATCATAGCTCCTTGCTGTCGCTGGGAGGATGTTTTCTCCTCCGCTCGCCCCTTCCACTGTCATTTTCTCTCTACCCACCCTTGCCTCCTTTTCCGCGCAGCTCTCGATTCCCCCCTCTCTTTCGCACCCTCCATGTCATATTCCGCTCCAGGAGTTCCATCATAGCTCCTCACTGTCGCTGGGAGGATGTTTTCTCCTCCGCTCGCCCCTTCCACCATCATTTTCTCTCTACCCACCCTTGCCTCCTTTTCCGCGCAGCTCTCGATTCCCCCCTCTCTTTCGCACCCTCCATGTCATATTCCGCTCCAGGAGTTCCATCATAGCTCCTCACTGTCGCTGGGAGGATGTTTTCTCCTCCGCTCGCCCCTTCCACCGTCATTTTCTCTCTACCCACCCTTGCCTCCTTTTCCGCGCAGCTCTCGATTCCCCCCTCTCTTTCGCACCCTCCATGTCATATTCCGCTCCAGGAGTTCCATCATAGCTCCTCACTGTCGCTGGGAGGATGTTTTCTCCTCCGCTCGCCTCTTCCACCGTCATTTTCTCTCTACCCACCCTTGCCTCCTTTTCCGCGCAGCTCTCGATTCCCCCCTCTCTTTCGCACCCTCCATGTCATATTCCGCTCCAGGAGCTCCATCATAGCTCCTTGCTGTCGCTGGGAGGATGTTTTCTCCTCCGCTCGCCCCTTCCACCGTCATTTTCTCTCTACCCACCCTTGCCTCCTTTTCCGCGCAGCTCTCGATTCCCCCCTCTCTTTCGCACCCTCCATGTCATATTCCGCTCCAGGAGTTCCATCATAGCTCCTCACTGTCGCTGGGAGGATGTTTTCTCCTCCGCTCGCCCCTTCCACCGTCATTTTCTCTCTACCCACCCTTGCCTCCTTTTCCGCGCAGCTCTCGATTCCCCCTCTCTTTCGCACCCTCCATGTCATATTCCGCTCCAGGAGTTCCATCAAAGCTCCTCACTGTCGCTGGGAGGAAGTTTTCTCCTCCGCTCGCCCCTTCCACCGTCATTTTCTCTCTACCCACCCTTGCCTCCTTTTCCGCGCAGCTCTCGATTCCCCCCTCTCTTTCGCACCCTCCATGTCATATTCCGCTCCAGGAGCTCCATCATAGCTCCTTGCTGTCGCTGGGAGGATGTTTTCTCCTCCGCTCGCCCCTTCCACCGTTATTTTCTCTCTACCCACCCTTGCCTCCTTTTCCGCGCAGCTCTCGATTCCCCCCTCTCTTTCGCACCCTCCATGTCATATTCCGCTCCAGGAGTTCCATCATAGCTCCTCACTGTCGCTGGGAGGATGTTTTCTCCTCCGCTCGCCCCTTCCACCATCATTTTCTCTCTACCCACCCTTGCCTCCTTTTCCGCGCAGCTCTCGATTCCCCCCTCTCTTTCGCACCCTCCATGTCATATTCCGCTCCAGGAGTTCCATCATAGCTCCTCACTGTCGCTGGGAGGAAGTTTTCTCCTCCGCTCGCCCCTTCCACCGTCATTTTCTCTCTACCCACCCTTGCCTCCTTTTCCGCGCAGCTCTTGATTCCCCCCTCTCTTTCGCACCCTCCATGTCATATTCCGCTCCAGGAGCTCCATCATAGCTCCTTGCTGTCGCTGGGAGGATGTTTTCTCCTCCGCTCGCCCCTTCCACCGTCATTTTCTCTCTACCCACCCTTGCCTCCTTTTCCGCGCAGCTCTCGATTCCCCCCTCTCTTTCGCACCCTCCATGTCATATTCCGCTCCAGGAGTTCCATCATAGCTCCTCACTGTCGCTGGGAGGATGTTTTCTCCTCCGCTCGCCCCTTCCACCGTCATTTTCTCTCTACCCACCCTTGCCTCCTTCTCCGCGCAGCTCTCGATTCCCCCCTCTCTTTCGCACCCTCCATGTCATATTCCGCTCCAGGAGCTCCATCATAGCTAATCGCTGTCGCTGGGAGGATGTTTTCTCCTCCGCTCGCCCCTTCCACCGTCATTTTCTCTCTACCCACCCTTGCCTCCTTTTCCGCGCAGCTCTCGATTCCCCCCTCTCTTTCGCACCCTCCATGTCATATTCCGCTCCAGGAGCTCCATCATAGCTCCTTGCTGTCGCTGGGAGGATGTTTTCTCCTCCGCTCGCCCCTTCCACTGTCATTTTCTCTCTACCCACCCTTGCCTCCTTTTCCGCGCAGCTCTCGATTCCCCCCTCTCTTTCGCACCCTCCATGTCATATTCCGCTCCAGGAGTTCCATCATAGCTCCTCACTGTCGCTGGGAGGATGTTTTCTCCTCCGCTCGCCCCTTCCACCGTCATTTTCTCTCTACCCACCCTTGCCTCCTTTTCCGCGCAGCTCTCGATTCCCCCCTCTCTTTCGCACCCTCCATGTCATATTCCGCTCCAGGAGTTCCATCATAGCTCCTCACTGTCGCTGGGAGGATGTTTTCTCCTCCGCTCGCCCCTTCCACCGTCATTTTCTCTCTACCCACCCTTGCCTCCTTTTCCGCGCAGCTCTCGATTCCCCCCTCTCTTTCGCACCCTCCATGTCATATTCCGCTCCAGGAGTTCCATCATAGCTCCTCACTGTCGCTGGGAGGATGTTTTCTCCTCCGCTCGCCCCTTCCACCGTCATTTTCTCTCTACCCACCCTTGCCTCCTTTTCCGCGCAGCTCTCGATTCCCCCCTCTCTTTCGCACCCTCCATGTCATATTCCGCTCCAGGAGCTCCATCATAGCTCCTTGCTGTCGCTGGGAGGATGTTTTCTCCTCCGCTCGCCCCTTCCACCGTCATTTTCTCTCTACCCACCCTTGCCTCCTTTTCCGCGCAGCTCTCGATTCCCCCCTCTCTTTCGCACCCTCCATGTCATATTCCGCTCCAGGAGTTCCATCATAGCTCCTCACTGTCGCTGGGAGGATGTTTTCTCCTCCGCTCGCCCCTTCCACCGTCATTTTCTCTCTACCCACCCTTGCCTCCTTTTCCGCGCAGCTCTCGATTCCCCCCTCTCTTTCGCACCCTCCATGTCATATTCCGCTCCAGGAGTTCCATCATAGCTCCTCACTGTCGCTGGGAGGATGTTTTCTCCTCCGCTCGCCCCTTCCACCGTCATTTTCTCTCTACCCACCCTTGCCTCCTTTTCCGCGCAGCTCTCGATTCCCCCCTCTCTTTCGCACCCTCCATGTCATATTCCGCTCCAGGAGTTCCATCATAGCTCCTCACTGTCGCTGGGAGGATGTTTTCTCCTCCGCTCGCCCCTTCCACCGTCATTTTCTCTCTACCCACCCTTGCCTCCTTTTCCGCGCAGCTCTCGATTCCCCCCTCTCTTTCGCACCCTCCATGTCATATTCCGCTCCAGGAGCTCCATCATAGCTCCTTGCTGTCGCTGGGAGGATGTTTTCTCCTCCGCTCGCCCCTTCCACCGTCATTTTCTCTCTACCCACCCTTGCCTCCTTTTCCGCGCAGCTCTCGATTCCCCCCTCTCTTTCGCACCCTCCATGTCATATTCCGCTCCAGGAGTTCCATCATAGCTCCTCACTGTCGCTGGGAGGATGTTTTCTCCTCCGCTCGCCCCTTCCACCGTCATTTTCTCTCTACCCACCCTTGCCTCCTTTTCCGCGCAGCTCTCGATTCCCCCCTCTCTTTCGCACCCTCCATGTCATATTCCGCTCCAGGAGTTCCATCATAGCTCCTCACTGTCGCTGGGAGGATGTTTTCTCCTCCGCTCGCCCCTTCCACCGTCATTTTCTCTCTACCCACCCTTGCCTCCTTTTCCGCGCAGCTCTCGATTCCCCCCTCTCTTTCGCACCCTCCATGTCATATTCCGCTCCAGGAGTTCCATCATAGCTCCTCACTGTCGCTGGGAGGAAGTTTTCTCCTCCGCTCGCCCCTTCCACCGTCATTTTCTCTCTACCCACCCTTGCCTCCTTTTCCGCGCAGCTCTCGATTCCCCCCTCTCTTTCGCACCCTCCATGTCATATTCCGCTCCAGGAGTTCCATCATAGCTCCTCACTGTCGCTGGGAGGATGTTTTCTCCTCCGCTCGCCCCTTCCACCATCATTTTCTCTCTACCCACCCTTGCCTCCTTTTCCGCGCAGCTCTCGATTCCCCCCTCTCTTTCGCACCCTCCATGTCATATTCCGCTCCAGGAGTTCCATCATAGCTCCTCACTGTCGCTGGGAGGAAGTTTTCTCCTCCGCTCGCCCCTTCCACCGTCATTTTCTCTCTACCCACCCTTGCCTCCTTTTCCGCGCAGCTCTCGATTCCCCCCTCTCTTTCGCACCCTCCATGTCATATTCCGCTCCAGGAGCTCCATCATAGCTCCTTGCTGTCGCTGGGAGGATGTTTTCTCCTCCGCTCGCCCCTTCCACCGTCATTTTCTCTCTACCCACCCTTGCCTCCTTTTCCGCGCAGCTCTCGATTCCCCCCTCTCTTTCGCACCCTCCATGTCATATTCCGCTCCAGGAGTTCCATCATAGCTCCTCACTGTCGCTGGGACGATGTTTTCTCCTCCGCTCGCCCCTTCCACCGTCATTTTCTCTCTACCCACCCTTGCCTCCTTCTCCGCGCAGCTCTCGATTCCCCCCTCTCTTTCGCACCCTCCATGTCATATTCCGCTCCAGGAGCTCCATCATAGCTAATCGCTGTCGCTGGGAGGATGTTTTCTCCTCCGCTCGCCCCTTCCACCGTCATTTTCTCTCTACCCACCCTTGCCTCCTTTTCCGCGCAGCTCTCGATTCCCCCCTCTCTTTCGCACCCTCCATGTCATATTCCGCTCCAGGAGTTCCATCATAGCTCCTCACTGTCGCTGGGAGGATGTTTTCTCCTCCGCTCGCCCCTTCCACCGTCATTTTCTCTCTACCCACCCTTGCCTCCTTTTCCGCGCAGCTCTAGATTCCCCCCTCTCTTTCGCACCCTCCATGTCATATTCCGCTCCAGGAGTTCCATCATAGCTCCTCACTGTCGCTGGGAGGATGTTTTCTCCTCCGCTCGCCCCTTCCACCGTCATTTTCTCTCTACCCACCCTTGCCTCCTTCTCCGCGCAGCTCTCGATTCCCCCCTCTCTTTCGCACCCTCCATGTCATATTCCGCTCCAGGAGCTCCATCATAGCTAATCGCTGTCGCTGGGAGGATGTTTTCTCCTCCGCTCGCCCCTTCCACCGTCATTTTCTCTCTACCCACCCTTGCCTCCTTTTCCGCGCAGCTCTCGATTCCCCCCTCTCTTTCGCACCCTCCATGTCATATTCCGCTCCAGGAGTTCCATCATAGCTCCTCACTGTCGCTGGGAGGATGTTTTCTCCTCCGCTCGCCCCTTCCACCGTCATTTTCTCTCTACCCACCCTTGCCTCCTTTTCCGCGCAGCTCTCGATTCCCCCCTCTCTTTCGCACCCTCCATGTCATATTCCGCTCCAGGAGTTCCATCATAGCTCCTCACTGTCGCTGGGAGGATGTTTTCTCCTCCGCTCGCCCCTTCCACCGTCATTTTCTCTCTACCCACCCTTGCCTCCTTCTCCGCGCAGCTCTCGATTCCCCCCTCTCTTTCGCACCCTCCATGTCATATTCCGCTCCAGGAGCTCCATCATAGCTCCTCGCTGTCGCTGGGAGGATGTTTTCTCCTCCGCTCGCCCCTTCCACCGTCATTTTCTCTCTACCCACCCTTGCCTCCTTTTCCGCGCAGCTCTCGATTCCCCCCTCTCTTTCGCACCCTCCATGTCATATTCCGCTCCAGGAGTTCCATCATAGCTCCTCACTAGCGCTGGGAGGATGTTTTCTCCTCCGCTCGCCTCTTCCACCGTCATTTTCTCTCTACCCACCCTTGCCTCCTTTTCCGCGCAGCTCTCGATTCCCCCCTCTCTTTCGCACCCTCCATGTCATATTCCGCTCCAGGAGCTCCATCATAGCTCCTTGCTGTCGCTGGGAGGACGTTTTCTCCTCCGCTCGCCCCTTCCACCGTCATTTTCTCTCTACCCACCCTTGCCTCCTTTTCCGCGCAGCTCTCGATTCCCCCCTCTCTTTCGCACCCTCCATGTCATATTCCGCTCCAGGAGTTCCATCATAGCTCCTCACTGTCGCTGGGAGGAAGTTTTCTCCTCCGCTCGCCCCTTCCACCGTCATTTTCTCTCTACCCACCCTTGCCTCCTTTTCCGCGCAGCTCTCGATTCCCCCCTCTCTTTCGCACCCTCCATGTCATATTCCGCTCCAGGAGCTCCATCATAGCTCCTCGCTGTCGCTGGGAGGATGTTTTCTCCTCCGCTCGCCCCTTCCACCGTCATTTTCTCTCTACCCACCCTTGCCTCCTTTTCCGCGCAGCTCTCGATTCCCCCCTCTCTTTCGCACCCTCCATGTCATATTCCGCTCCAGGAGCTCCATCATAGCTCCTTGCTGTCGCTGGGAGGATGTTTTCTCCTCCGCTCGCCCCTTCCACCGTCATTTTCTCTCTACCCACCCTTGCCTCCTTTTCCGCGCAGCTCTCGATTCCCCCCTCTCTTTCGCACCCTCCATGTCATATTCCGCTCCAGGAGTTCCATCATAGCTCCTCACTGTCGCTGGGAGGATGTTTTCTCCTCCGCTCGCCCCTTCCACCGTCATTTTCTCTCTACCCACCCTTGCCTCCTTTTCCGCGCAGCTCTCGATTCCCCCCTCTCTTTCGCACCCTCCATGTCATATTCCGCTCCAGGAGTTCCATCATAGCTCCTCACTGTCGCTGGGAGGATGTTTTCTCCTCCGCTCGCCCCTTCCACCGTCATTTTCTCTCTACCCACCCTTGCCTCCTTTTCCGCGCAGCTCTCGATTCCCCCCTCTCTTTCGCACCCTCCATGTCATATTCCGCTCCAGGAGTTCCATCATAGCTCCTCACTGTCGCTGGGAGGAAGTTTTCTCCTCCGCTCGCCCCTTCCACCGTCATTTTCTCTCTACCCACCCTTGCCTCCTTTTCCGCGCAGCTCTCGATTCCCCCCTCTCTTTCGCACCCTCCATGTCATATTCCGCTCCAGGAGCTCCATCATAGCTCCTTGCTGTCGCTGGGAGGATGTTTTCTCCTCCGCTCGCCCCTTCCACCGTCATTTTCTCTCTACCCACCCTTGCCTCCTTTTCCGCGCAGCTCTCGATTCCCCCCTCTCTTTCGCACCCTCCATGTCATATTCCGCTCCAGGAGTTCCATCATAGCTCCTCACTGTCGCTGGGAGGATGTTTTCTCCTCCGCTCGCCCCTTCCACCATCATTTTCTCTCTACCCACCCTTGCCTCCTTTTCCGCGCAGCTCTCGATTCCCCCCTCTCTTTCGCACCCTCCATGTCATATTCCGCTCCAGGAGCTCCATCATAGCTCCTTGCTGTCGCTGGGAGGATGTTTTCTCCTCCGCTCGCCCCTTCCACCGTCATTTTCTCTCTACCCACCCTTGCCTCCTTTTCCGCGCAGCTCTCGATTCCCCCCTCTCTTTCACACCCTCCATGTCATATTCCGCTCCAGGAGTTCCATCATAGCTCCTCGCTGTCGCTGGGAGGATGTTTTCTCCTCTGCTCGCCCCTTCCACCGTCATTTTCTCTCTACCCACCCTTTCCTCCTTTTCCGCGCAGCTCTCGATTCCCCCCTCTCTTTCGCACCCTCCATGTCATATTCCGCTCCAGGAGTTCCATCATAGCTCCTCACTGTCGCTGGGAGGAAGTTTTCTCCTCCGCTCGCCCCTTCCACCGTCATTTTCTCTCTACCCACCCTTGCCTCCTTTTCCGCGCAGCTCTCGATTCACCCCTCTCTTTCGCACCCTCCATGTCATATTCCGCTCCAGGAGCTCCATCATAGCTCCTCGCTGTCGCTGGGAGGATGTTTTCTCCTCCGCTCGCCCCTTCCACCGTCATTTTCTCTCTACCCACCCTTGCCTCCTTTTCCGCGCAGCTCTCGATTCCCCCCTCTCTTTCGCACCCTCCATGTCATATTCCGCTCCAGGAGCTCCATCATAGCTCCTCGCTGTCGCTGGGAGGATGTTTTCTCCTCCGCTCGCCCCTTCCACCGTCATTTTCTCTCTACCCACCCTTGCCTCCTTTTCCGCGCAGCTCTCGATTCCCCCTCTCTTTCGCACCCTCCATGTCATATTCCGCTCCCGGAGTTCCATCATAGCTCCTCACTGTCGCTGGGAGGAAGTTTTCTCCTCCGCTCGCCCCTTCCACCGTCATTTTCTCTCTACCCACCCTTGCCTCCTTTTCCGCGCAGCTCTCAATTCCCCCCTCTCTTTCGCACCCTCCATGTCATATTCCGCTCCAGGAGCTCCATCATAGCTCCTTGCTGTCGCTGGGAGGATGTTTTCTCCTCCGCTCGCCCCTTCCACCGTCATTTTCTCTCTACCCACCCTTGCCTCCTTTTCCGCGCAGCTCTCGATTCCCCCCTCTCTTTCGCACCCTCCATGTCATATTCCGCTCCAGGAGTTCCATCATAGCTCCTCACTGTCGCTGGGAGGATGTTTTCTCCTCCGCTCGCCCCTTCCACCGTCATTTTCTCTCTACCCACCCTTGCCTCCTTTTCCGCGCAGCTCTCGATTCCCCCCTCTCTTTCGCACCCTCCATGTCATATTCCGCTCCAGGAGTTCCATCATAGCTCCTCACTGTCGCTGGGAGGAAGTTTTCTCCTCCGCTCGCCCCTTCCACCGTCATTTTCTCTCTACCCACCCTTGCCTCCTTTTCCGCGCAGCTCTCGATTCCCCCCTCTCTTTCGCACCCTCCATGTCATATTCCGCTCCCGGAGTTCCATCATAGCTCCTCACTGTCGCTGGGAGGAAGTTTTCTCCTCCGCTCGCCCCTTCCACCGTCATTTTCTCTCTACCCACCCTTGCCTCCTTTTCCGCGCAGCTCTCAATTCCCCCCTCTCTTTCGCACCCTCCATGTCATATTCCGCTCCAGGAGCTCCATCATAGCTCCTTGCTGTCGCTGGGAGGATGTTTTCTCCTCCGCTCGCCCCTTCCACCGTCATTTTCTCTCTACCCACCCTTGCCTCCTTTTCCGCGCAGCTCTCGATTCCCCCCTCTCTTTCGCACCCTCCATGTCATATTCCGCTCCAGGAGTTCCATCATAGCTCCTCACTGTCGCTGGGAGGATGTTTTCTCCTCCGCTCGCCCCTTCCACCGTCATTTTCTCTCTACCCACCCTTGCCTCCTTTTCCGCGCAGCTCTCGATTCCCCCCTCTCTTTCGCACCCTCCATGTCATATTCCGCTCCAGGAGTTCCATCATAGCTCCTCACTGTCGCTGGGAGGAAGTTTTCTCCTCCGCTCGCCCCTTCCACCGTCATTTTCTCTCTACCCACCCTTGCCTCCTTTTCCGCGCAGCTCTCGATTCCCCCCTCTCTTTCGCACCCTCCATGTCATATTCCGCTCCAGGAGCTCCATCATAGCTCCTTGCTGTCGCTGGGAGGATGTTTTCTCCTCCGCTCGCCCCTTCCACCGTCATTTTCTCTCTACCCACCCTTGCCTCCTTTTCCGCGCAGCTCTCGATTCCCCCCTCTCTTTCGCACCCTCCATGTCATATTCCGCTCCAGGAGTTCCATCATAGCTCCTCACTGTCGCTGGGAGGATGTTTTCTCCTCCGCTCGCCCCTTCCACCATCATTTTCTCTCTACCCACCCTTGCCCCCTTTTCCGCGCAGCTCTCGATTCCCCCCTCTCTTTCGCACCCTCCATGTCATATTCCGCTCCAGGAGTTCCATCATAGCTCCTCACTGTCGCTGGGAGGATGTTTTCTCCTCCGCTCGCCCCTTCCACCGTCATTTTCTCTCTACCCACCCTTGCCTCCTTCTCCGCGCAGCTCTCGATTCCCCCCTCTCTTTCGCACCCTCCATGTCATATTCTGCTCCAGGAGCTCCATCATAGCTCCTCGCTGTCGCTGGGAGGATGTTTTCTCCTCCGCTCGCCCCTTCCACCGTCATTTTCTCTCTACCCACCCTTGCCTCCTTCTCCGCGCAGCTCTCGATTCCCCCCTCTCTTTCGCACCCTCCATGTCATATTCCGCTCCAGGAGCTCCATCATAGCTCCTTGCTGTCGCTGGGAGGATGTTTTCTCCTCCGCTTGCCCCTTCCACCATCATTTTCTCTCTACCCACCCTTGCCTCCTTTTCCGCGCAGCTCTCGATTCACCCCTCTCTTTCGCACCCTCCATGTCATATTCCGCTCCAGGAGCTCCATCATAGCTCCTCGCTGTCGCTGGGAGGATGTTTTCTCCTCCGCTCGCCCCTTCCACCGTCATTTTCTCTCTACCCACCCTTGCCTCCTTTTCCGCGCAGCTCTCGATTCCCCCCTCTCTTTCGCACCCTCCATGTCATATTCCGCTCCAGGAGCTCCATCATAGCTCCTCGCTGTCGCTGGGAGGATGTTTTCTCCTCCGCTCGCCCCTTCCACCGTCATTTTCTCTCTACCCACCCTTGCCTCCTTTTCCGCGCAGCTCTCGATTCCCCCTCTCTTTCGCACCCTCCATGTCATATTCCGCTCCCGGAGTTCCATCATAGCTCCTCACTGTCGCTGGGAGGAAGTTTTCTCCTCCGCTCGCCCCTTCCACCGTCATTTTCTCTCTACCCACCCTTGCCTCCTTTTCCGCGCAGCTCTCAATTCCCCCCTCTCTTTCGCACCCTCCATGTCATATTCCGCTCCAGGAGCTCCATCATAGCTCCTTGCTGTCGCTGGGAGGATGTTTTCTCCTCCGCTCGCCCCTTCCACCATCATTTTCTCTCTACCCACCCTTGCCTCCTTTTCCGCGCAGCTCTCGATTCACCCCTCTCTTTCGCACCCTCCATGTCATATTCCGCTCCAGGAGCTCCATCATAGCTCCTCGCTGTCGCTGGGAGGATGTTTTCTCCTCCGCTCGCCCCTTCCACCGTCATTTTCTCTCTACCCACCCTTGCCTCCTTTTCCGCGCAGCTCTCGATTCCCCCCTCTCTTTCGCACCCTCCATGTCATATTCCGCTCCAGGAGCTCCATCATAGCTCCTCGCTGTCGCTGGGAGGATGTTTTCTCCTCCGCTCGCCCCTTCCACCGTCATTTTCTCTCTACCCACCCTTGCCTCCTTTTCCGCGCAGCTCTCGATTCCCCCTCTCTTTCGCACCCTCCATGTCATATTCCGCTCCCGGAGTTCCATCATAGCTCCTCACTGTCGCTGGGAGGAAGTTTTCTCCTCCGCTCGCCCCTTCCACCGTCATTTTCTCTCTACCCACCCTTGCCTCCTTTTCCGCGCAGCTCTCAATTCCCCCCTCTCTTTCGCACCCTCCATGTCATATTCCGCTCCAGGAGCTCCATCATAGCTCCTTGCTGTCGCTGGGAGGATGTTTTCTCCTCCGCTCGCCCCTTCCACCGTCATTTTCTCTCTACCCACCCTTGCCTCCTTTTCCGCGCAGCTCTCGATTCCCCCCTCTCTTTCGCACCCTCCATGTCATATTCCGCTCCAGGAGTTCCATCATAGCTCCTCACTGTCGCTGGGAGGATGTTTTCTCCTCCGCTCGCCCCTTCCACCGTCATTTTCTCTCTACCCACCCTTGCCTCCTTTTCCGCGCAGCTCTCGATTCCCCCCTCTCTTTCGCACCCTCCATGTCATATTCCGCTCCAGGAGTTCCATCATAGCTCCTCACTGTCGCTGGGAGGAAGTTTTCTCCTCCGCTCGCCCCTTCCACCGTCATTTTCTCTCTACCCACCCTTGCCTCCTTTTCCGCGCAGCTCTCGATTCCCCCCTCTCTTTCGCACCCTCCATGTCATATTCCGCTCCAGGAGCTCCATCATAGCTCCTTGCTGTCGCTGGGAGGATGTTTTCTCCTCCGCTCGCCCCTTCCACCGTCATTTTCTCTCTACCCACCCTTGCCTCCTTTTCCGCGCAGCTCTCGATTCCCCCCTCTCTTTCGCACCCTCCATGTCATATTCCGCTCCAGGAGTTCCATCATAGCTCCTCACTGTCGCTGGGAGGATGTTTTCTCCTCCGCTCGCCCCTTCCACCATCATTTTCTCTCTACCCACCCTTGCCCCCTTTTCCGCGCAGCTCTCGATTCCCCCCTCTCTTTCGCACCCTCCATGTCATATTCCGCTCCAGGAGTTCCATCATAGCTCCTCACTGTCGCTGGGAGGATGTTTTCTCCTCCGCTCGCCCCTTCCACCGTCATTTTCTCTCTACCCACCCTTGCCTCCTTCTCCGCGCAGCTCTCGATTCCCCCCTCTCTTTCGCACCCTCCATGTCATATTCCGCTCCAGGAGTTCCATCATAGCTACTCACTGTCGCTGGGAGGAAGTTTTCTCCTCCGCTCGCCCCTTCCACCGTCATTTTCTCTCTACCCACCCTTGCCTCCTTTTCCGCGCAGCTCTCGATTCCCCCCTCTCTTTCGCACCCTCCATGTCATATTCCGCTCCCGGAGTTCCATCATAGCTCCTCACTGTCGCTGGGAGGAAGTTTTCTCCTCCGCTCGCCCCTTCCACCGTCATTTTCTCTCTACCCACCCTTGCCTCCTTTTCCGCGCAGCTCTCAATTCCCCCCTCTCTTTCGCACCCTCCATGTCATATTCCGCTCCAGGAGCTCCATCATAGCTCCTTGCTGTCGCTGGGAGGATGTTTTCTCCTCCGCTCGCCCCTTCCACCGTCATTTTCTCTCTACCCACCCTTGCCTCCTTTTCCGCGCAGCTCTCGATTCCCCCCTCTCTTTCGCACCCTCCATGTCATATTCCGCTCCAGGAGTTCCATCATAGCTCCTCACTGTCGCTGGGAGGATGTTTTCTCCTCCGCTCGCCCCTTCCACCGTCATTTTCTCTCTACCCACCCTTGCCTCCTTTTCCGCGCAGCTCTCGATTCCCCCCTCTCTTTCGCACCCTCCATGTCATATTCCGCTCCAGGAGTTCCATCATAGCTCCTCACTGTCGCTGGGAGGAAGTTTTCTCCTCCGCTCGCCCCTTCCACCATCATTTTCTCTCTACCCACCCTTGCCTCCTTTTCCGCGCAGCTCTCGATTCCCCCCTCTCTTTCGCACCCTCCATGTCATATTCCGCTCCAGGAGCTCCATCATAGCTCCTTGCTGTCGCTGGGAGGATGTTTTCTCCTCCGCTCGCCCCTTCCACCGTCATTTTCTCTCTACCCACCCTTGCCTCCTTTTCCGCGCAGCTCTCGATTCCCCCCTCTCTTTCGCACCCTCCATGTCATATTCCGCTCCAGGAGTTCCATCATAGCTCCTCACTGTCGCTGGGAGGATGTTTTCTCCTCCGCTCGCCCCTTCCACCATCATTTTCTCTCTACCCACCCTTGCCCCCTTTTCCGCGCAGCTCTCGATTCCCCCCTCTCTTTCGCACCCTCCATGTCATATTCCGCTCCAGGAGTTCCATCATAGCTCCTCACTGTCGCTGGGAGGATGTTTTCTCCTCCGCTCGCCCCTTCCACCGTCATTTTCTCTCTACCCACCCTTGCCTCCTTCTCCGCGCAGCTCTCGATTCCCCCCTCTCTTTCGCACCCTCCATGTCATATTCTGCTCCAGGAGCTCCATCATAGCTCCTCGCTGTCGCTGGGAGGATGTTTTCTCCTCCGCTCGCCCCTTCCACCGTCATTTTCTCTCTACCCACCCTTGCCTCCTTCTCCGCGCAGCTCTCGATTCCCCCCTCTCTTTCGCACCCTCCATGTCATATTCCGCTCCAGGAGCTCCATCATAGCTCCTTGCTGTCGCTGGGAGGATGTTTTCTCCTCCGCTTGCCCCTTCCACCATCATTTTCTCTCTACCCACCCTTGCCTCCTTTTCCGCGCAGCTCTCGATTCACCCCTCTCTTTCGCACCCTCCATGTCATATTCCGCTCCAGGAGCTCCATCATAGCTCCTCGCTGTCGCTGGGAGGATGTTTTCTCCTCCGCTCGCCCCTTCCACCGTCATTTTCTCTCTACCCACCCTTGCCTCCTTTTCCGCGCAGCTCTCGATTCCCCCCTCTCTTTCGCACCCTCCATGTCATATTCCGCTCCAGGAGCTCCATCATAGCTCCTCGCTGTCGCTGGGAGGATGTTTTCTCCTCCGCTCGCCCCTTCCACCGTCATTTTCTCTCTACCCACCCTTGCCTCCTTTTCCGCGCAGCTCTCGATTCCCCCTCTCTTTCGCACCCTCCATGTCATATTCCGCTCCCGGAGTTCCATCATAGCTCCTCACTGTCGCTGGGAGGAAGTTTTCTCCTCCGCTCGCCCCTTCCACCGTCATTTTCTCTCTACCCACCCTTGCCTCCTTTTCCGCGCAGCTCTCAATTCCCCCCTCTCTTTCGCACCCTCCATGTCATATTCCGCTCCAGGAGCTCCATCATAGCTCCTTGCTGTCGCTGGGAGGATGTTTTCTCCTCCGCTCGCCCCTTCCACCATCATTTTCTCTCTACCCACCCTTGCCTCCTTTTCCGCGCAGCTCTCGATTCACCCCTCTCTTTCGCACCCTCCATGTCATATTCCGCTCCAGGAGCTCCATCATAGCTCCTCGCTGTCGCTGGGAGGATGTTTTCTCCTCCGCTCGCCCCTTCCACCGTCATTTTCTCTCTACCCACCCTTGCCTCCTTTTCCGCGCAGCTCTCGATTCCCCCCTCTCTTTCGCACCCTCCATGTCATATTCCGCTCCAGGAGCTCCATCATAGCTCCTCGCTGTCGCTGGGAGGATGTTTTCTCCTCCGCTCGCCCCTTCCACCGTCATTTTCTCTCTACCCACCCTTGCCTCCTTTTCCGCGCAGCTCTCGATTCCCCCTCTCTTTCGCACCCTCCATGTCATATTCCGCTCCCGGAGTTCCATCATAGCTCCTCACTGTCGCTGGGAGGAAGTTTTCTCCTCCGCTCGCCCCTTCCACCGTCATTTTCTCTCTACCCACCCTTGCCTCCTTTTCCGCGCAGCTCTCAATTCCCCCCTCTCTTTCGCACCCTCCATGTCATATTCCGCTCCAGGAGCTCCATCATAGCTCCTTGCTGTCGCTGGGAGGATGTTTTCTCCTCCGCTCGCCCCTTCCACCGTCATTTTCTCTCTACCCACCCTTGCCTCCTTTTCCGCGCAGCTCTCGATTCCCCCCTCTCTTTCGCACCCTCCATGTCATATTCCGCTCCAGGAGTTCCATCATAGCTCCTCACTGTCGCTGGGAGGATGTTTTCTCCTCCGCTCGCCCCTTCCACCGTCATTTTCTCTCTACCCACCCTTGCCTCCTTTTCCGCGCAGCTCTCGATTCCCCCCTCTCTTTCGCACCCTCCATGTCATATTCCGCTCCAGGAGTTCCATCATAGCTCCTCACTGTCGCTGGGAGGAAGTTTTCTCCTCCGCTCGCCCCTTCCACCGTCATTTTCTCTCTACCCACCCTTGCCTCCTTTTCCGCGCAGCTCTCGATTCCCCCCTCTCTTTCGCACCCTCCATGTCATATTCCGCTCCAGGAGCTCCATCATAGCTCCTTGCTGTCGCTGGGAGGATGTTTTCTCCTCCGCTCGCCCCTTCCACCGTCATTTTCTCTCTACCCACCCTTGCCTCCTTTTCCGCGCAGCTCTCGATTCCCCCCTCTCTTTCGCACCCTCCATGTCATATTCCGCTCCAGGAGTTCCATCATAGCTCCTCACTGTCGCTGGGAGGATGTTTTCTCCTCCGCTCGCCCCTTCCACCATCATTTTCTCTCTACCCACCCTTGCCCCCTTTTCCGCGCAGCTCTCGATTCCCCCCTCTCTTTCGCACCCTCCATGTCATATTCCGCTCCAGGAGTTCCATCATAGCTCCTCACTGTCGCTGGGAGGATGTTTTCTCCTCCGCTCGCCCCTTCCACCGTCATTTTCTCTCTACCCACCCTTGCCTCCTTCTCCGCGCAGCTCTCGATTCCCCCCTCTCTTTCGCACCCTCCATGTCATATTCTGCTCCAGGAGCTCCATCATAGCTCCTCGCTGTCGCTGGGAGGATGTTTTCTCCTCCGCTCGCCCCTTCCACCGTCATTTTCTCTCTACCCACCCTTGCCTCCTTCTCCGCGCAGCTCTCGATTCCCCCCTCTCTTTCGCACCCTCCATGTCATATTCCGCTCCAGGAGCTCCATCATAGCTCCTTGCTGTCGCTGGGAGGATGTTTTCTCCTCCGCTTGCCCCTTCCACCATCATTTTCTCTCTACCCACCCTTGCCTCCTTCTCCGCGCAGCTCTCGATTCCCCCCTCTCTTTCGCACCCTCCATGTCATATTCCGCTCCAGGAGCTCCATCATAGCTCCTCGCTGTCGCTGGGAGGATGTTTTCTCCTCCGCTCGCCCCTTCCACCGTCATTTTCTCTCTACCCACCCTTGCCTCCTTTTCCGCGCAGCTCTCGATTCCCCCCTCTCTTTCGCACCCTCCATGTCATATTCCGCTCCAGGAGCTCCATCATAGCTCCTCGCTGTCGCTGGGAGGATGTTTTCTCCTCCGCTCGCCCCTTCCACCGTCATTTTCTTTCTACCCACCCTTGCCTCCTTTTCCACGCAGCTCTCGATTCCCCCCTCTCTTTCGCACCCTCCATGTCATATTCCGCTCCAGGAGCTCCATCATAGCTCCTCGCTGTTGCTGGGAGGATGTTTTCTCCTCCGCTCGCCCCTTCCACCGTCATTTTCTCTCTACCCACCCTTGCCTCCTTCTCCGCACAGCTCTCGATTCCCCCCTCTCTTTCGCACCCTCCATGTCATATTCCGCTCCAGGAGCTCCATCATAGCTCCTCGCTGTCGCTGGGAGGATGTTTTCTCCTCTGCTTGCCCCTTCCACCGTCATTTTCTCTCTACCCACCCTTTCCTCCTTTTCCGCGCAGCTCTCGATTCCCCCCTCTCTTTCGCACCCTCCATGTCATATTCCGCTCCAGGAGCTCCATCATAGCTCCTCGCTGTCGCTGGGAGGATGTTTTCTCCTCCGCTCGCCCCTTCCACCGTCATTTTCTTTCTACCCACCCTTGCCTCCTTTTCCACGCAGCTCTCGATTCCCCCCTCTCTTTCGCACCCTCCATGTCATATTCCCCTCCAGGAGCTCCATCATAGCTCCTCGCTGTTGCTGGGAGGATGTTTTCTCCTCCGCTCGCCCTTCCACCGTCATTTTCTCTCTACCCACCCTTGCCTCCTTCTCCGCACAGCTCTCGATTCCCCCCTCTCTTTCGCACCCTCCATGTCATATTCCGCTCCAGGAGCTCCATCATAGCTCCTCGCTGTCGCTGGGAGGATGTTTTCTCCTCTGCTCGCCCCTTCCACCGTCATTTTCTCTCTACCCACCCTTTCCTCCTTTTCCGCGCAGCTCTCGATTCCCCCCTCTCTTGCGCACCCTCCATGTCATATTCCGCTCCAGGAGCTCCATCATAGCTCCTCGCTGTCGCTGGGAGGATGTTTTCTCCTCCGCTCGCCCCTTCCACCGTCATTTTCTCTCTACCCACCCTTTCCTCCTTTTCCGCGCAGCTCTCGATTCCCCCCTCTCTTTCGCACCCTCCATGTCATATTCCGCTCCAGGAGCTCCATCATAGCTCCTCGCTGTCGCTGGGAGGATGTTTTCTCCTCCGCTCGCCCCTTCCACCGTCATTTTCTCTCTACCCACCCTTGCCTCCTTTTCCGCGCAGCTCTCGATTCCCCCCTCTCTTTCGCACCCTCCATGTCATATTCCGCTCCAGGAGCTCCATCATAGCTCCTTGCTGTCGCTGGGAGGACGTTTTCTCCTCCGCTCGCCCCTTCCACCGTCATTTTCTCTCTACCCACCCTTGCCTCCTTTTCCGCGCAGCTCTCTATTCCCCCCTCTCTTTCGCACCCTCCATGTCATATTCCGCTCCAGGAGTTCCATCATAGCTCCTCACTGTCGCTGGGAGGATGTTTTCTCCTCCGCTCGCCCCTTCCACCGTCATTTTCTCTCTACCCACCCTTGCCTCCTTTTCCGCGCAGCTCTCGATTCCCCCCTCTCTTTCGCACCCTCCATGTCATATTCCGCTCCAGGAGTTCCATCATAGCTCCTCACTGTCGCTGGGAGGAAGTTTTCTCCTCCGCTTGCCCCTTCCACCGTCATTTTCTCTCTACCCACCCTTGCCTCCTTTTCCGCGCAGCTCTCGATTCCCCCCTCTCTTTCGCACCCTCCATGTCATATTCCGCTCCAGGAGCTCCATCATAGCTCCTTGCTGTCGCTGGGAGGATGTTTTCTCCTCCGCTCGCCCCTTCCACCGTCATTTTCTCTCTACCCACCCTTGCCTCCTTTTCCGCGCAGCTCTCGATTCCCCCCTCTCTTTCGCACCCTCCATGTCATATTCCGCTCCAGGAGTTCCATCATAGCTCCTCACTGTCGCTGGGAGGATGTTTTCTCCTCCGCTCGCCCCTTCCACCGTCATTTTCTCTCTACCCACCCTTTCCTCCTTTTCCGCGCAGCTCTCGATTCCCCCCTCTCTTTCGCACCCTCCATGTCATATTCCGCTCCAGGAGCTCCATCATAGCTCCTCGCTGTCGCTGGGAGGATGTTTTCTCCTCCGCTCGCCCCTTCCACCGTCATTTTCTTTCTACCCACCCTTGCCTCCTTTTCCACGCAGCTCTCGATTCCCCCCTCTCTTTCGCACCCTACATGTCATATTCCGCTCCAGGAGCTCCATCATAGCTCCTCGCTGTTGCTGGGAGGATGTTTTCTCCTCCGCTCGCCCCTTCCACCGTCATTTTCTCTCTACCCACCCTTGCCTCCTTCTCCGCACAGCTCTCGATTCCCCCCTCTCTTTCGCACCCTCCATGTCATATTCCGCTCCAGGAGCTCCATCATAGCTCCTCGCTGTCGCTGGGAGGATGTTTTCTCCTCTGCTCGCCCCTTCCACCGTCATTTTCTCTCTACCCACCCTTTCCTCCTTTTCCGCGCAGCTCTCGATTCCCCCTCTCTCTTGCGCACCCTCCATGTCATATTCCGCTCCAGGAGCTCCATCATAGCTCCTCGCTGTCGCTGGGAGGATGTTTTCTCCTCCGCTCGCCCCTTCCACCGTCATTTTCTCTCTACCCACCCTTGCCTCCTTTTCCGCGCAGCTCTCGATTCCCCCCTCTCTTTCGCACCCTCCATGTCATATTCCGCTCCAGGAGTTCCATCATAGCTCCTCACTGTCGCTGGGAGGATGTTTTCTCCTCCGCTCGCCCCTTCCACCGTCATTTTCTCTCTACCCACCCTTGCCTCCTTCTCCGCGCAGCTCTCGATTCCCCCCTCTCTTTCGCACCCTCCATGTCATATTCCGCTCCAGGAGTTCCATCATAGCTCCTCACTGTCGCTGGGAGGAAGTTTTCTCCTCCGCTTGCCCCTTCCACCGTCATTTTCTCTCTACCCACCCTTGCCTCCTTTTCCGCGCAGCTCTCGATTCCCCCCTCTCTTTCGCACCCTCCATGTCATATTCCGCTCCAGGAGCTCCATCATAGCTCCTTGCTGTCGCTGGGAGGATGTTTTCTCCTCCGCTCGCCCCTTCCACCGTCATTTTCTCTCTACCCACCCTTGCCTCCTTTTCCGCGCAGCTCTCGATTCCCCCCTCTCTTTCGCACCCTCCATGTCATATTCCGCTCCAGGAGTTCCATCATAGCTCCTCACTGTCGCTGGGAGGATGTTTTCTCCTCCGCTCGCCCCTTCCACCGTCATTTTCTCTCTACCCACCCTTTCCTCCTTTTCCGCGCAGCTCTCGATTCCCCCCTCTCTTTCGCACCCTCCATGTCATATTCCGCTCCAGGAGCTCCATCATAGCTCCTCGCTGTCGCTGGGAGGATGTTTTCTCCTCCGCTCGCCCCTTCCACCGTCATTTTCTTTCTACCCACCCTTGCCTCCTTTTCCACGCAGCTCTCGATTCCCCCCTCTCTTTCGCACCCTACATGTCATATTCCGCTCCAGGAGCTCCATCATAGCTCCTCGCTGTTGCTGGGAGGATGTTTTCTCCTCCGCTCGCCCCTTCCACCGTCATTTTCTCTCTACCCACCCTTGCCTCCTTCTCCGCACAGCTCTCGATTCCCCCCTCTCTTTCGCACCCTCCATGTCATATTCCGCTCCAGGAGCTCCATCATAGCTCCTCGCTGTCGCTGGGAGGATGTTTTCTCCTCTGCTCGCCCCTTCCACCGTCATTTTCTCTCTACCCACCCTTTCCTCCTTTTCCGCGCAGCTCTCGATTCCCCCTCTCTCTTGCGCACCCTCCATGTCATATTCCGCTCCAGGAGCTCCATCATAGCTCCTCGCTGTCGCTGGGAGGATGTTTTCTCCTCCGCTCGCCCCTTCCACCGTCATTTTCTCTCTACCCACCCTTGCCTCCTTTTCCGCGCAGCTCTCGATTCCCCCCTCTCTTTCGCACCCTCCATGTCATATTCCGCTCCAGGAGTTCCATCATAGCTCCTCACTGTCGCTGGGAGGATGTTTTCTCCTCCGCTCGCCCCTTCCACCGTCATTTTCTCTCTACCCACCCTTGCCTCCTTCTCCGCGCAGCTCTCGATTCCCCCCTCTCTTTCGCACCCTCCATGTCATATTCCGCTCCAGGAGCTCCATCATAGCTCTTCGCTGTCGCTGGGAGGATGTTTTCTCCTCCGCTCGCCCCTTCCACCGTCATTTTCTCTCTACCCACCCTTTCCTCCTTTTCCGCGCAGCTCTCGATTCCCCCCTATCTTTCGCACCCTCCATGTCATATTCCGCTCCAGGAGCTCCATCATAGCTCCTCGCTGTCGCTGGGAGGATGTTTTCTCCTCCGCTCGCCCCTTCCACCGTCATTTTCTCTCTACCCACCCTTGCCTCCTTCTCCGCGCAGCTCTCGATTCCCCCCTCTCTTTCGAACCCTCCATGTCATATTCCGCTCCAGGAGCTCCATCATTGCTCCTCGCTGTCGCTGGGAGGATGTTTTCTCCTCTGCTCGCCCCTTCCGCCGTCATTTTCTCTCTACCCACCCTTTCCTCCTTTTCCGCGCAGCTCTCGATTCCCCCCTCTCTTTCGCACCCTCCATGTCATATTCCGCTCCAGGAGCTCCATCATAGCTCCTCGCTGTCGCTGGGAGGATGTTTTCTCCTCTGCTCGCCCCTTCCACCGTCATTTTCTCTCTACCCACCCTTGCCTCCTTCTCCGCGCAGCTCTCGATTCCCCCCTCTCTTTCGCACCCTCCATGTCATATTCCGCTCCAGGAGCTCCATCATAGCTCCTCGCTGTCGCTGGGAGGATGTTTTCTCCTCTGCTCGCCCCTTCCACCGTCATTTTCTCTCTACCCACCCTTTCCTCCTTTTCCGCGCAGCTCTCGATTCCCCCTCTCTCTTGCGCACCCTCCATGTCATATTCCGCTCCAGGA
Source organism: Pelophylax lessonae (assembly GCF_965119305.1). Lineage (NCBI taxonomy): Eukaryota > Metazoa > Chordata > Amphibia > Anura > Ranidae > Pelophylax > Pelophylax lessonae. The sequence continues at coordinate 79,349,439 of NC_138780.1, forward strand.
GCTCCATCATAGCTCCTCGCTGTCGCTGGGAGGATGTTTTCTCCTCCGCTCGCCCCTTCCACCGTCATTTTCTCTCTACCCACCCTTGCCTCCTTTTCCGCGCAGCTCTCGATTCCCCCCTCTCTTTCGCACCCTCCATGTCATATTCCGCTCCAGGAGTTCCATCATAGCTCCTCACTGTCGCTGGGAGGATGTTTTCTCCTCCGCTCGCCCCTTCCACCGTCATTTTCTCTCTACCCACCCTTGCCTCCTTCTCCGCGCAGCTCTCGATTCCCCCCTCTCTTTCGCACCCTCCATGTCATATTCCGCTCCAGGAGCTCCATCATAGCTCTTCGCTGTCGCTGGGAGGATGTTTTCTCCTCCGCTCGCCCCTTCCACCGTCATTTTCTCTCTACCCACCCTTTCCTCCTTTTCCGCGCAGCTCTCGATTCCCCCCTATCTTTCGCACCCTCCATGTCATATTCCGCTCCAGGAGCTCCATCATAGCTCCTCGCTGTCGCTGGGAGGATGTTTTCTCCTCCGCTCGCCCCTTCCACCGTCATTTTCTCTCTACCCACCCTTGCCTCCTTCTCCGCGCAGCTCTCAATTCCCCCCTCTCTTTCGCACCCTCCATGTCATATTCCGCTCCAGGAGCTCCATCATAGCTCCTCGCTGTCGCTGGGAGGATGTTTTCTCCTCCGCTCGCCCCTTCCACCGTCATTTTCTCTCTACCCACCCTTGCCTCCTTCTCCGCGCAGCTCTCGATTCCCCCCTCTCTTTCGAACCCTCCATGTCATATTCCGCTCCAGGAGCTCCATCATTGCTCCTCGCTGTCGCTGGGAGGATGTTTTCTCCTCTGCTCGCCCCTTCCGCCGTCATTTTCTCTCTACCCACCCTTTCCTCCTTTTCCGCGCAGCTCTCGATTCCCCCCTCTCTTTCGCACCCTCCATGTCATATTCCGCTCCAGGAGCTCCATCATAGCTCCTCGCTGTCGCTGGGAGGATGTTTTCTCCTCCGCTCGCCCCTTCCACCGTCATTTTCTTTCTACCCACCCTTGCCTCCTTTTCCACGCAGCTCTCGATTCCCCCCTCTCTTTCGCACCCTCCATGTCATATTCCGCTCCAGGAGCTCCATCATAGCTCCTCGCTGTCGCTGGGAGGATGTTTTCTCCTCTGCTCGCCCCTTCCACCGTCATTTTCTCTCTACCCACCCTTTCCTCCTTTTCCGCGCAGCTCTCGATTCCCCCCTCTCTTTCGCACCCTATATGTCATATTCCGCTCCAGGAGTTCCATCATAGCTCCTCACTGTCGCTGGGAGAAAGTTTTCTCCTCCGCTCGCCCCTTCCACCGTCATTTTCTCTCTACCCACCCTTGCCTCCTTTTCCGCGCAGCTCTCGATTCCCCCCTCTCTTTCGCACCCTCCATGTCATATTCCGCTCCAGGAGCTCCATCATAGCTCCTCGCTGTCGCTGGGAGGATGTTTTCTCCTCCGCTCGCCCCTTCCACCGTCATTTTCTCTCTACCCACCCTTGCCTCCTTTTCCGCGCAGCTCTCGATTCCCCCCTCTCTTTCGCACCCTCCATGTCATATTCCGCTCCAGGAGTTCCATCATAGCTCCTCACTGTCGCTGGGAGGAAGTTTTCTCCTCCGCTCGCCCCTTCCACCGTCATTTTCTCTCTACCCACCCTTGCCTCCTTTTCCGCGCAGCTCTCGATTCCCCCCTCTCTTTCGCACCCTCCATGTCATATTCCGCTCCAGGAGCTCCATCATAGCTCCTCGCTGTCGCTGGGAGGATGTTTTCTCCTCCGCTCGCCCCTTCCACCGTCATTTTCTCTCTACCCACCCTTGCCTCCTTTTCCGCGCAGCTCTCGATTCCCCCCTCTCTTTCGCACCCTCAATGTCATATTCCGCTCCAGGAGTTCCATCATAGCTCCTCACTGTCGCTGGGAGGATGTTTTCTCCTCCGCTCGCCCCTTCCACCGTCATTTTCTCTCTACCCACCCTTGCCTCCTTTTCCGCGCAGCTCTCGATTCCCCCCTCTCTTTCGCACCCTCCATGTCATATTCCGCTCCAGGAGTTCCATCATAGCTCCTCACTGTCGCTGGGAGGAAGTTTTCTCCTCCGCTCGCCCCTTCCACCGTCATTTTCTCTCTACCCACCCTTGCCTCCTTTTCCGCACAGCTCTCGATTCCCCCCTCTCTTTCGCACCCTCCATGTCATATTCCGCTCCAGGAGCTCCATCATAGCTCCTTGCTGTCGCTGGGAGGATGTTTTCTCCTCCGCTCGCCCCTTCCACCGTCATTTTCTCTCTACCCACCCTTGCCTCCTTTTCCGCGCAGCTCTCGATTCCCCCCTCTCTTTCGCACCCTCCATGTCATATTCCGCTCCAGGAGCTCCATCATAGCTCCTCGCTGTCGCTGGGAGGATGTTTTCTCCTCCGCTCGCCCCTTCCACCGTCATTTTCTCTCTACCCACCCTTGCCTCCTTTTCCGCGCAGCTCTCGATTCCCCCCTCTCTTTCGCACCCTCCATGTCATATTCCGCTCCAGGAGTTCCATCATAGCTCCTCACTGTCGCTGGGAGGAAGTTTTCTCCTCCGCTCGCCCCTTCCACCGTCATTTTCTCTCTACCCACCCTTGCCTCCTTTTCCGCGCAGCTCTCGATTCCCCCCTCTCTTTCGCACCCTCCATGTCATATTCCGCTCCAGGAGCTCCATCATAGCTCCTTGCTGTCGCTGGGAGGATGTTTTCTCCTCCGCTCGCCCCTTCCACCGTCATTTTCTCTCTACCCACCCTTGCCTCCTTTTCCGCGCAGCTCTCGATTCCCCCCTCTCTTTCGCACCCTCCATGTCATATTCCGCTCCAGGAGTTCCATCATAGCTCCTCACTGTCGCTGGGAGGATGTTTTCTCCTCCGCTCGCCCCTTCCACCGTCATTTTCTCTCTACCCACCCTTGCCTCCTTCTCCGCGCAGCTCTCGATTCCCCCCCTCTCTTTCGCACCCTCCATGTCATATTCCGCTCCAGGAGCTCCATCATAGCTAATCGCTGTCGCTGGGAGGATGTTTTCTCCTCCGCTCGCCCCTTCCACCGTCATTTTCTCTCTACCCACCCTTGCCTCCTTTTCCGCGCAGCTCTCGATTCCCCCCTCTCTTTCGCACCCTCCATGTCATATTCCGCTCCAGGAGCTCCATCATAGCTCCTTGCTGTCGCTGGGAGGATGTTTTCTCCTCCGCTCGCCCCTTCCACTGTCATTTTCTCTCTACCCACCCTTGCCTCCTTTTCCGCGCAGCTCTCGATTCCCCCCTCTCTTTCGCACCCTCCATGTCATATTCCGCTCCAGGAGTTCCATCATAGCTCCTCACTGTCGCTGGGAGGATGTTTTCTCCTCCGCTCGCCCCTTCCACCATCATTTTCTCTCTACCCACCCTTGCCTCCTTTTCCGCGCAGCTCTCGATTCCCCCCTCTCTTTCGCACCCTCCATGTCATATTCCGCTCCAGGAGTTCCATCATAGCTCCTCACTGTCGCTGGGAGGATGTTTTCTCCTCCGCTCGCCCCTTCCACCGTCATTTTCTCTCTACCCACCCTTGCCTCCTTTTCCGCGCAGCTCTCGATTCCCCCCTCTCTTTCGCACCCTCCATGTCATATTCCGCTCCAGGAGCTCCATCATAGCTCCTTGCTGTCGCTGGGAGGATGTTTTCTCCTCCGCTCGCCCCTTCCACCGTCATTTTCTCTCTACCCACCCTTGCCTCCTTTTCCGCGCAGCTCTCGATTCCCCCCTCTCTTTCGCACCCTCCATGTCATATTCCGCTCCAGGAGTTCCATCATAGCTCCTCACTGTCGCTGGGAGGATGTTTTCTCCTCCGCTCGCCCCTTCCACCGTCATTTTCTCTCTACCCACCCTTGCCTCCTTTTCCGCGCAGCTCTCGATTCCCCCTCTCTTTCGCACCCTCCATGTCATATTCCGCTCCAGGAGTTCCATCAAAGCTCCTCACTGTCGCTGGGAGGAAGTTTTCTCCTCCGCTCGCCCCTTCCACCGTCATTTTCTCTCTACCCACCCTTGCCTCCTTTTCCGCGCAGCTCTCGATTCCCCCCTCTCTTTCGCACCCTCCATGTCATATTCCGCTCCAGGAGCTCCATCATAGCTCCTTGCTGTCGCTGGGAGGATGTTTTCTCCTCCGCTCGCCCCTTCCACCGTTATTTTCTCTCTACCCACCCTTGCCTCCTTTTCCGCGCAGCTCTCGATTCCCCCCTCTCTTTCGCACCCTCCATGTCATATTCCGCTCCAGGAGTTCCATCATAGCTCCTCACTGTCGCTGGGAGGATGTTTTCTCCTCCGCTCGCCCCTTCCACCATCATTTTCTCTCTACCCACCCTTGCCTCCTTTTCCGCGCAGCTCTCGATTCCCCCCTCTCTTTCGCACCCTCCATGTCATATTCCGCTCCAGGAGTTCCATCATAGCTCCTCACTGTCGCTGGGAGGAAGTTTTCTCCTCCGCTCGCCCCTTCCACCGTCATTTTCTCTCTACCCACCCTTGCCTCCTTTTCCGCGCAGCTCTCGATTCCCCCCTCTCTTTCGCACCCTCCATGTCATATTCCGCTCCAGGAGCTCCATCATAGCTCCTTGCTGTCGCTGGGAGGATGTTTTCTCCTCCGCTCGCCCCTTCCACCGTCATTTTCTCTCTACCCACCCTTGCCTCCTTTTCCGCGCAGCTCTCGATTCCCCCCTCTCTTTCGCACCCTCCATGTCATATTCCGCTCCAGGAGCTCCATCATAGCTCCTTGCTGTCGCTGGGAGGATGTTTTCTCCTCCGCTCGCCCCTTCCACCGTCATTTTCTCTCTACCCACCCTTGCATCCTTTTCCGCGCAGCTCTCGATTCCCCCCTCTCTTTCGCACCCTCCATGTCATATTCCGCTCCAGGAGTTCCATCATAGCTCCTCACTGTCGCTGGGAGGATGTTTTCTCCTCCGCTCGCCCCTTCCACCGTCATTTTCTCTCTACCCACCCTTGCCTCCTTCTCCGCGCAGCTCTCGATTCCCCCCTCTCTTTCGCACCCTCCATGTCATATTCCGCTCCAGGAGCTCCATCATAGCTAATCGCTGTCGCTGGGAGGATGTTTTCTCCTCCGCTCGCCCCTTCCACCGTCATTTTCTCTCTACCCACCCTTGCCTCCTTTTCCGCGCAGCTCTCGATTCCCCCCTCTCTTTCGCACCCTCCATGTCATATTCCGCTCCAGGAGCTCCATCATAGCTCCTTGCTGTCGCTGGGAGGATGTTTTCTCCTCCGCTCGCCCCTTCCACTGTCATTTTCTCTCTACCCACCCTTGCCTCCTTTTCCGCGCAGCTCTCGATTCCCCCCTCTCTTTCGCACCCTCCATGTCATATTCCGCTCCAGGAGTTCCATCATAGCTCCTCACTGTCGCTGGGAGGATGTTTTCTCCTCCGCTCGCCCCTTCCACCGTCATTTTCTCTCTACCCACCCTTGCCTCCTTTTCCGCGCAGCTCTCGATTCCCCCCTCTCTTTCGCACCCTCCATGTCATATTCCGCTCCAGGAGTTCCATCATAGCTCCTCACTGTCGCTGGGAGGATGTTTTCTCCTCCGCTCGCCCCTTCCACCGTCATTTTCTCTCTACCCACCCTTGCCTCCTTTTCCGCGCAGCTCTCGATTCCCCCCTCTCTTTCGCACCCTCCATGTCATATTCCGCTCCAGGAGTTCCATCATAGCTCCTCACTGTCGCTGGGAGGATGTTTTCTCCTCCGCTCGCCCCTTCCACCGTCATTTTCTCTCTACCCACCCTTGCCTCCTTTTCCGCGCAGCTCTCGATTCCCCCCTCTCTTTCGCACCCTCCATGTCATATTCCGCTCCAGGAGCTCCATCATAGCTCCTTGCTGTCGCTGGGAGGATGTTTTCTCCTCCGCTCGCCCCTTCCACCGTCATTTTCTCTCTACCCACCCTTGCCTCCTTTTCCGCGCAGCTCTCGATTCCCCCCTCTCTTTCGCACCCTCCATGTCATATTCCGCTCCAGGAGTTCCATCATAGCTCCTCACTGTCGCTGGGAGGATGTTTTCTCCTCCGCTCGCCCCTTCCACCGTCATTTTCTCTCTACCCACCCTTGCCTCCTTTTCCGCGCAGCTCTCGATTCCCCCCTCTCTTTCGCACCCTCCATGTCATATTCCGCTCCAGGAGTTCCATCATAGCTCCTCACTGTCGCTGGGAGGATGTTTTCTCCTCCGCTCGCCCCTTCCACCGTCATTTTCTCTCTACCCACCCTTGCCTCCTTTTCCGCGCAGCTCTCGATTCCCCCCTCTCTTTCGCACCCTCCATGTCATATTCCGCTCCAGGAGTTCCATCATAGCTCCTCACTGTCGCTGGGAGGATGTTTTCTCCTCCGCTCGCCCCTTCCACCGTCATTTTCTCTCTACCCACCCTTGCCTCCTTTTCCGCGCAGCTCTCGATTCCCCCCTCTCTTTCGCACCCTCCATGTCATATTCCGCTCCAGGAGCTCCATCATAGCTCCTTGCTGTCGCTGGGAGGATGTTTTCTCCTCCGCTCGCCCCTTCCACCGTCATTTTCTCTCTACCCACCCTTGCCTCCTTTTCCGCGCAGCTCTCGATTCCCCCCTCTCTTTCGCACCCTCCATGTCATATTCCGCTCCAGGAGTTCCATCATAGCTCCTCACTGTCGCTGGGAGGATGTTTTCTCCTCCGCTCGCCCCTTCCACCGTCATTTTCTCTCTACCCACCCTTGCCTCCTTTTCCGCGCAGCTCTCGATTCCCCCCTCTCTTTCGCACCCTCCATGTCATATTCCGCTCCAGGAGTTCCATCATAGCTCCTCACTGTCGCTGGGAGGAAGTTTTCTCCTCCGCTCGCCCCTTCCACCGTCATTTTCTCTCTACCCACCCTTGCCTCCTTTTCCGCGCAGCTCTCGATTCCCCCCTCTCTTTCGCACCCTCCATGTCATATTCCGCTCCAGGAGTTCCATCATAGCTCCTCACTGTCGCTGGGAGGATGTTTTCTCCTCCGCTCGCCCCTTCCACCATCATTTTCTCTCTACCCACCCTTGCCTCCTTTTCCGCGCAGCTCTCGATTCCCCCCTCTCTTTCGCACCCTCCATGTCATATTCCGCTCCAGGAGTTCCATCATAGCTCCTCACTGTCGCTGGGAGGAAGTTTTCTCCTCCGCTCGCCCCTTCCACCGTCATTTTCTCTCTACCCACCCTTGCCTCCTTTTCCGCGCAGCTCTCGATTCCCCCCTCTCTTTCGCACCCTCCATGTCATATTCCGCTCCAGGAGCTCCATCATAGCTCCTTGCTGTCGCTGGGAGGATGTTTTCTCCTCCGCTCGCCCCTTCCACCGTCATTTTCTCTCTACCCACCCTTGCCTCCTTTTCCGCGCAGCTCTCGATTCCCCCCTCTCTTTCGCACCCTCCATGTCATATTCCGCTCCAGGAGTTCCATCATAGCTCCTCACTGTCGCTGGGACGATGTTTTCTCCTCCGCTCGCCCCTTCCACCGTCATTTTCTCTCTACCCACCCTTGCCTCCTTCTCCGCGCAGCTCTCGATTCCCCCCTCTCTTTCGCACCCTCCATGTCATATTCCGCTCCAGGAGCTCCATCATAGCTAATCGCTGTCGCTGGGAGGATGTTTTCTCCTCCGCTCGCCCCTTCCACCGTCATTTTCTCTCTACCCACCCTTGCCTCCTTTTCCGCGCAGCTCTCGATTCCCCCCTCTCTTTCGCACCCTCCATGTCATATTCCGCTCCAGGAGTTCCATCATAGCTCCTCACTGTCGCTGGGAGGATGTTTTCTCCTCCGCTCGCCCCTTCCACCGTCATTTTCTCTCTACCCACCCTTGCCTCCTTTTCCGCGCAGCTCTAGATTCCCCCCTCTCTTTCGCACCCTCCATGTCATATTCCGCTCCAGGAGTTCCATCATAGCTCCTCACTGTCGCTGGGAGGATGTTTTCTCCTCCGCTCGCCCCTTCCACCGTCATTTTCTCTCTACCCACCCTTGCCTCCTTCTCCGCGCAGCTCTCGATTCCCCCCTCTCTTTCGCACCCTCCATGTCATATTCCGCTCCAGGAGCTCCATCATAGCTAATCGCTGTCGCTGGGAGGATGTTTTCTCCTCCGCTCGCCCCTTCCACCGTCATTTTCTCTCTACCCACCCTTGCCTCCTTTTCCGCGCAGCTCTCGATTCCCCCCTCTCTTTCGCACCCTCCATGTCATATTCCGCTCCAGGAGTTCCATCATAGCTCCTCACTGTCGCTGGGAGGATGTTTTCTCCTCCGCTCGCCCCTTCCACCGTCATTTTCTCTCTACCCACCCTTGCCTCCTTTTCCGCGCAGCTCTCGATTCCCCCCTCTCTTTCGCACCCTCCATGTCATATTCCGCTCCAGGAGTTCCATCATAGCTCCTCACTGTCGCTGGGAGGATGTTTTCTCCTCCGCTCGCCCCTTCCACCGTCATTTTCTCTCTACCCACCCTTGCCTCCTTCTCCGCGCAGCTCTCGATTCCCCCCTCTCTTTCGCACCCTCCATGTCATATTCCGCTCCAGGAGCTCCATCATAGCTCCTCGCTGTCGCTGGGAGGCTGTTTTCTCCTCCGCTCGCCCCTTCCACCGTCATTTTCTCTCTACCCACCCTTGCCTCCTTTTCCGCGCAGCTCTCGATTCCCCCCTCTCTTTCGCACCCTCCATGTCATATTCCGCTCCAGGAGTTCCATCATAGCTCCTCACTAGCGCTGGGAGGATGTTTTCTCCTCCGCTCGCCTCTTCCACCGTCATTTTCTCTCTACCCACCCTTGCCTCCTTTTCCGCGCAGCTCTCGATTCCCCCCTCTCTTTCGCACCCTCCATGTCATATTCCGCTCCAGGAGCTCCATCATAGCTCCTTGCTGTCGCTGGGAGGACGTTTTCTCCTCCGCTCGCCCCTTCCACCGTCATTTTCTCTCTACCCACCCTTGCCTCCTTTTCCGCGCAGCTCTCGATTCCCCCCTCTCTTTCGCACCCTCCATGTCATATTCCGCTCCAGGAGTTCCATCATAGCTCCTCACTGTCGCTGGGAGGAAGTTTTCTCCTCCGCTCGCCCCTTCCACCGTCATTTTCTCTCTACCCACCCTTGCCTCCTTTTCCGCGCAGCTCTCGATTCCCCCCTCTCTTTCGCACCCTCCATGTCATATTCCGCTCCAGGAGCTCCATCATAGCTCCTCGCTGTCGCTGGGAGGATGTTTTCTCCTCCGCTCGCCCCTTCCACCGTCATTTTCTCTCTACCCACCCTTGCCTCCTTTTCCGCGCAGCTCTCGATTCCCCCCTCTCTTTCGCACCCTCCATGTCATATTCCGCTCCAGGAGCTCCATCATAGCTCCTTGCTGTCGCTGGGAGGATGTTTTCTCCTCCGCTCGCCCCTTCCACCGTCATTTTCTCTCTACCCACCCTTGCCTCCTTTTCCGCGCAGCTCTCGATTCCCCCCTCTCTTTCGCACCCTCCATGTCATATTCCGCTCCAGGAGTTCCATCATAGCTCCTCACTGTCGCTGGGAGGATGTTTTCTCCTCCGCTCGCCCCTTCCACCGTCATTTTCTCTCTACCCACCCTTGCCTCCTTTTCCGCGCAGCTCTCGATTCCCCCCTCTCTTTCGCACCCTCCATGTCATATTCCGCTCCAGGAGTTCCATCATAGCTCCTCACTGTCGCTGGGAGGATGTTTTCTCCTCCGCTCGCCCCTTCCACCGTCATTTTCTCTCTACCCACCCTTGCCTCCTTTTCCGCGCAGCTCTCGATTCCCCCCTCTCTTTCGCACCCTCCATGTCATATTCCGCTCCAGGAGTTCCATCATAGCTCCTCACTGTCGCTGGGAGGAAGTTTTCTCCTCCGCTCGCCCCTTCCACCGTCATTTTCTCTCTACCCACCCTTGCCTCCTTTTCCGCGCAGCTCTCGATTCCCCCCTCTCTTTCGCACCCTCCATGTCATATTCTGCTCCAGGAGCTCCATCATAGCTCCTTGCTGTCGCTGGGAGGATGTTTTCTCCTCCGCTCGCCCCTTCCACCGTCATTTTCTCTCTACCCACCCTTGCCTCCTTTTCCGCGCAGCTCTCGATTCCCCCCTCTCTTTCGCACCCTCCATGTCATATTCCGCTCCAGGAGTTCCATCATAGCTCCTCACTGTCGCTGGGAGGATGTTTTCTCCTCCGCTCGCCCCTTCCACCATCATTTTCTCTCTACCCACCCTTGCCTCCTTTTCCGCGCAGCTCTCGATTCCCCCCTCTCTTTCGCACCCTCCATGTCATATTCCGCTCCAGGAGCTCCATCATAGCTCCTTGCTGTCGCTGGGAGGATGTTTTCTCCTCCGCTCGCCCCTTCCACCGTCATTTTCTCTCTACCCACCCTTGCCTCCTTTTCCGCGCAGCTCTCGATTCCCCCCTCTCTTTCACACCCTCCATGTCATATTCCGCTCCAGGAGTTCCATCATAGCTCCTCACTGTCGCTGGGAGGATGTTTTCTCCTCCGCTCGCCCCTTCCACCATAATTTTCTCTCTACCCACCCTTGCCTCCTTTTCCGCGCAGCTCTCGATTCCCCCCTCTCTTTCGCACCCTCCATGTCATATTCCGCTCCAGGAGTTCCATCATAGCTCCTCACTGTCGCTGGGAGGAAGTTTTCTCCTCCGCTCGCCCCTTCCACCGTCATTTTCTCTCTACCCACCCTTGCCTCCTTTTCCGCGCAGCTCTCGATTCCCCCCTCTCTTTCGCACCCTCCATGTCATATTCCGCTCCAGGAGCTCCATCATAGCTCCTTGCTGTCGCTGGGAGGATGTTTTCTCCTCCGCTCGCCCCTTCCACCGTCATTTTCTCTCTACCCACCCTTGCCTCCTTTTCCGCGCAGCTCTCGATTCCCCCCTCTCTTTCGCACCCTCCATGTCATATTCCGCTCCAGGAGTTCCATCATAGCTCCTCACTGTCGCTGGGAGGAAGTTTTCTCCTCCGCTTGCCCCTTCCACCGTCATTTTCTCTCTACCCACCCTTGCCTCCTTTTCCGCGCAGCTCTCGATTCCCCCCTCTCTTTCGCACCCTCCATGTCATATTCCGCTCCAGGAGTTCCATCATAGCTCCTCACTGTCGCTGGGAGGATGTTTTCTCCTCCGCTCGCCCCTTCCACCATCATTTTCTCTCTACCCACCCTTGCCTCCTTTTCCGCGCAGCTCTCGATTCCCCCCTCTCTTTCGCACCCTCCATGTCATATTCCGCTCCAGGAGCTCCATCATAGCTCCTTGCTGTCGCTGGGAGGATGTTTTCTCCTCCGCTCGCCCCTTCCACCGTCATTTTCTCTCTACCCACCCTTGCCTCCTTTTCCGCGCAGCTCTCGATTCCCCCCTCTCTTTCACACCCTCCATGTCATATTCCGCTCCAGGAGTTCCATCATAGCTCCTCACTGTCGCTGGGAGGATGTTTTCTCCTCCGCTCGCCCCTTCCACCATAATTTTCTCTCTACCCACCCTTGCCTCCTTTTCCGCGCAGCTCTCGATTCCCCCCTCTCTTTCGCACCCTCCATGTCATATTCCGCTCCAGGAGTTCCATCATAGCTCCTCACTGTCGCTGGGAGGAAGTTTTCTCCTCCGCTCGCCCCTTCCACCGTCATTTTCTCTCTACCCACCCTTGCCTCCTTTTCCGCGCAGCTCTCGATTCCCCCCTCTCTTTCGCACCCTCCATGTCATATTCCGCTCCAGGAGCTCCATCATAGCTCCTTGCTGTCGCTGGGAGGATGTTTTCTCCTCCGCTCGCCCCTTCCACCGTCATTTTCTCTCTACCCACCCTTGCCTCCTTTTCCGCGCAGCTCTCGATTCCCCCCTCTCTTTCGCACCCTCCATGTCATATTCCGCTCCAGGAGTTCCATCATAGCTCCTCACTGTCGCTGGGAGGAAGTTTTCTCCTCCGCTTGCCCCTTCCACCGTCATTTTCTCTCTACCCACCCTTGCCTCCTTTTCCGCGCAGCTCTCGATTCCCCCCTCTCTTGCGCACCCTCCATGTCATATTCCGCTCCAGGAGCTCCATCATAGCTCCTTGCTGTCGCTGGGAGGATGTTTTCTCCTCCGCTCGCCCCTTCCACCGTCATTTTCTCTCTACCCACCCTTGCCTCCTTTTCCGCGCAGCTCTCGATTCCCCCCTCTCTTTCGCACCCTCCATGTCATATTCCGCTCCAGGAGCTCCATCATAGCTCCTCGCTGTCGCTGGGAGGATGTTTTCTCCTCCGCTCGCCCCTTCCACCGTCATTTTCTCTCTACCCACCCTTGCCTCCTTTTCCGCGCAGCTCTCGATTCCCCCCTCTCTTTCGCACCCTCAATGTCATATTCCGCTCCAGGAGTTCCATCATAGCTCCTCACTGTCGCTGGGAGGATGTTTTCTCCTCCGCTCGCCCCTTCCACCGTCATTTTCTCTCTACCCACCCTTGCCTCCTTTTCCGCGCAGCTCTCGATTCCCCCCTCTCTTTCGCACCCTCCATGTCATATTCCGCTCCAGGAGTTCCATCATAGCTCCTCACTGTCGCTGGGAGGAAGTTTTCTCCTCCGCTCGCCCCTTCCACCGTCATTTTCTCTCTACCCACCCTTGCCTCCTTCTCCGCGCAGCTCTCGATTCCCCCCTCTCTTTCGAACCCTCCATGTCATATTCCGCTCCAGGAGCTCCATCATAGCTCCTCGCTGTCGCTGGGAGGATGTTTTCTCCTCTGCTCGCCCCTTCCACCGTCATTTTCTCTCTACTCACCCTTTCCTCCTTTTCCGCGCAGCTCTCGATTCCCCCCTCTCTTTCGCACCCTCCATGTCATATTCCGCTCCAGGAGCTCCATCATAGCTCCTCGCTGTCGCTGGGAGGATGTTTTCTCCTCCGCTCGCCCCTTCCACCGTCATTTTCTTTCTACCCACCCTTGCCTCCTTTTCCACGCAGCTCTCGATTCCCCCCTCTCTTTCGCACCCTCCATGTCATATTCCGCTCCAGGAGTTCCATCATAGCTCCTCACTGTCGCTGGGAGGATGTTTTCTCCTCCGCTCGCCCCTTCCACCGTCATTTTCTCTCTACCCACCCTTGCCTCCTTTTCCGCGCAGCTCTCGATTCCCCCCTCTCTTTCGCACCCTCCATGTCATATTCCGCTCCAGGAGTTCCATCATAGCTCCTCACTGTCGCTGGGAGGAAGTTTTCTCCTCCGCTCGCCCCTTCCACCGTCATTTTCTCTCTACCCACCCTTGCCTCCTTTTCCGCGCAGCTCTCGATTCCCCCCTCTCTTTCGCACCCTCCATGTCATATTCCGCTCCAGGAGCTCCATCATAGCTCCTTGCTGTCGCTGGGAGGATGTTTTCTCCTCCGCTCGCCCCTTCCACCGTCATTTTCTCTCTACCCACCCTTGCCTCCTTTTCCGCGCAGCTCTCGATTCCCCCCTCTCTTTCGCACCCTCCATGTCATATTCCGCTCCAGGAGTTCCATCATAGCTCCTCACTGTCGCTGGGAGGATATTTTCTCCTCCGCTCGCCCCTTCCACCGTCATTTTCTTTCTACCCACCCTTGCCTCCTTTTCCACGCAGCTCTCGATTCCCCCCTCTCTTTCGCACCCTCCATGTCATATTCCGCTCCAGGAGTTCCATCATAGCTCCTCACTGTCGCTGGGAGGATGTTTTCTCCTCCGCTCGCCCCTTCCACCGTCATTTTCTCTCTACCCACCCTTGCCTCCTTTTCCGCGCAGCTCTCGATTCCCCCCTCTCTTTCGCACCCTCCATGTCATATTCCGCTCCAGGAGTTCCATCATAGCTCCTCACTGTCGCTGGGAGGAAGTTTTCTCCTGCGCTCGCCCCTTCCACCGTCATTTTCTCTCTACCCACCCTTGCCTCCTTTTCCGCGCAGCTCTCGATTCCCCCCTCTCTTTCGCACCCTCCATGTCATATTCCGCTCCAGGAGCTCCATCATAGCTCCTTGCTGTCGCTGGGAGGATGTTTTCTCCTCCGCTCGCCCCTTCCACCGTCATTTTCTCTCTACCCACCCTTGCCTCCTTTTCCGCGCAGCTCTCGATTCCCCCCTCTCTTTCGCACCCTCCATGTCATATTCCGCTCCAGGAGTTCCATCATAGCTCCTCACTGTCGCTGGGAGGATGTTTTCTCCTCCGCTCGCCCCTTCCACCATCATTTTCTCTCTACCCACCCTTGCCCCCTTTTCCGCGCAGCTCTCGATTCCCCCCTCTCTTTCGCACCCTCCATGTCATATTCCGCTCCAGGAGTTCCATCATAGCTCCTCACTGTCGCTGGGAGGATGTTTTCTCCTCCGCTCGCCCCTTCCACCGTCATTTTCTCTCTACCCACCCTTGCCTCCTTCTCCGCGCAGCTCTCGATTCCCCCCTCTCTTTCGCACCCTCCATGTCATATTCTGCTCCAGGAGCTCCATCATAGCTCCTCGCTGTCGCTGGGAGGATGTTTTCTCCTCCGCTCGCCCCTTCCACCGTCATTTTCTCTCTACCCACCCTTGCCTCCTTCTCCGCGCAGCTCTCGATTCCCCCCTCTCTTTCGCACCCTCCATGTCATATTCCGCTCCAGGAGCTCCATCATAGCTCCTCGCTGTCGCTGGGAGGATGTTTTCTCCTCTGCTCGCCCCTTCCACCGTCATTTTCTCTCTACCCACCCTTTCCTCCTTTTCCGCGCAGCTCTCGATTCCCCCCTCTCTTTCGCACCCTCCATGTCATATTCCGCTCCAGGAGCTCCATCATAGCTCCTCGCTGTCGCTGGGAGGATGTTTTCTCCTCCGCTCGCCCCTTCCACCGTCATTTTCTTTCTACCCACCCTTGCCTCCTTTTCCACGCAGCTCTCGATTCCCCCCTCTCTTTCGCACCCTCCATGTCATATTCCCCTCCAGGAGCTCCATCATAGCTCCTCGCTGTTGCTGGGAGGATGTTTTCTCCTCCGCTCGCCCTTCCACCGTCATTTTCTCTCTACCCACCCTTGCCTCCTTCTCCGCACAGCTCTCGATTCCCCCCTCTCTTTCGCACCCTCCATGTCATATTCCGCTCCAGGAGCTCCATCATAGCTCCTCACTGTCGCTGGGAGGATGTTTTCTCCTCTGCTCGCCCCTTCCACCGTCATTTTCTCTCTACCCACCCTTTCCTCCTTTTCCGCGCAGCTCTCTATTCCCCCCTCTCTTGCGCACCCTCCATGTCATATTCCGCTCCAGGAGCTCCATCATAGCTCCTCGCTGTCGCTGGGAGGATGTTTTCTCCTCCGCTCGCCCCTTCCACCGTCATTTTCTCTCTACCCACCCTTTCCTCCTTTTCCGCGCAGCTCTCGATTCCCCCCTCTCTTTCGCACCCTCCATGTCATATTCCGCTCCAGGAGCTCCATCATAGCTCCTCGCTGTCGCTGGGAGGATGTTTTCTCCTCCGCTCGCCCCTTCCACCGTCATTTTCTCTCTACCCACCCTTGCCTCCTTTTCCGCGCAGCTCTCGATTCCCCCCTCTCTTTCGCACCCTCCATGTCATATTCCGCTCCAGGAGCTCCATCATAGCTCCTTGCTGTCGCTGGGAGGACGTTTTCTCCTCCGCTCGCCCCTTCCACCGTCATTTTCTCTCTACCCACCCTTGCCTCCTTTTCCGCGCAGCTCTCTATTCCCCCCTCTCTTTCGCACCCTCCATGTCATATTCCGCTCCAGGAGTTCCATCATAGCTCCTCACTGTCGCTGGGAGGATGTTTTCTCCTCCGCTCGCCCCTTCCACCGTCATTTTCTCTCTACCCACCCTTGCCTCCTTTTCCGCGCAGCTCTCGATTCCCCCCTCTCTTTCGCACCCTCCATGTCATATTCCGCTCCAGGAGTTCCATCATAGCTCCTCACTGTCGCTGGGAGGAAGTTTTCTCCTCCGCTTGCCCCTTCCACCGTCATTTTCTCTCTACCCACCCTTGCCTCCTTTTCCGCGCAGCTCTCGATTCCCCCCTCTCTTTCGCACCCTCCATGTCATATTCCGCTCCAGGAGCTCCATCATAGCTCCTTGCTGTCGCTGGGAGGATGTTTTCTCCTCCGCTCGCCCCTTCCACCGTCATTTTCTCTCTACCCACCCTTGCCTCCTTTTCCGCGCAGCTCTCGATTCCCCCCTCTCTTTCGCACCCTCCATGTCATATTCCGCTCCAGGAGTTCCATCATAGCTCCTCACTGTCGCTGGGAGGATGTTTTCTCCTCCGCTCGCCCCTTCCACCGTCATTTTCTCTCTACCCACCCTTTCCTCCTTTTCCGCGCAGCTCTCGATTCCCCCCTCTCTTTCGCACCCTCCATGTCATATTCCGCTCCAGGAGCTCCATCATAGCTCCTCGCTGTCGCTGGGAGGATGTTTTCTCCTCCGCTCGCCCCTTCCACCGTCATTTTCTTTCTACCCACCCTTGCCTCCTTTTCCACGCAGCTCTCGATTCCCCCCTCTCTTTCGCACCCTACATGTCATATTCCGCTCCAGGAGCTCCATCATAGCTCCTCGCTGTTGCTGGGAGGATGTTTTCTCCTCCGCTCGCCCCTTCCACCGTCATTTTCTCTCTACCCACCCTTGCCTCCTTCTCCGCACAGCTCTCGATTCCCCCCTCTCTTTCGCACCCTCCATGTCATATTCCGCTCCAGGAGCTCCATCATAGCTCCTCGCTGTCGCTGGGAGGATGTTTTCTCCTCTGCTCGCCCCTTCCACCGTCATTTTCTCTCTACCCACCCTTTCCTCCTTTTCCGCGCAGCTCTCGATTCCCCCTCTCTCTTGCGCACCCTCCATGTCATATTCTGCTCCAGGAGCTCCATCATAGCTCCTCGCTGTCGCTGGGAGGATGTTTTCTCCTCCGCTCGCCCCTTCCACCGTCATTTTCTCTCTACCCACCCTTGCCTCCTTTTCCGCGCAGCTCTCGATTCCCCCCTCTCTTTCGCACCCTCCATGTCATATTCCGCTCCAGGAGTTCCATCATAGCTCCTCACTGTCGCTGGGAGGATGTTTTCTCCTCCGCTCGCCCCTTCCACCGTCATTTTCTCTCTACCCACCCTTGCCTCCTTCTCCGCGCAGCTCTCGATTCCCCCCTCTCTTTCGCACCCTCCATGTCATATTCCGCTCCAGGAGCTCCATCATAGCTCTTCGCTGTCGCTGGGAGGATGTTTTCTCCTCCGCTCGCCCCTTCCACCGTCATTTTCTCTCTACCCACCCTTTCCTCCTTTTCCGCGCAGCTCTCGATTCCCCCCTATCTTTCG
Source organism: Pelophylax lessonae (assembly GCF_965119305.1). Taxonomy (NCBI): domain Eukaryota; kingdom Metazoa; phylum Chordata; class Amphibia; order Anura; family Ranidae; genus Pelophylax; species Pelophylax lessonae. Next base: position 79,366,632 of record NC_138780.1, read on the forward strand.
CACCCTCCATGTCATATTCCGCTCCAGGAGCTCCATCATAGCTCCTCGCTGTCGCTGGGAGGATGTTTTCTCCTCCGCTCGCCCCTTCCACCGTCATTTTCTCTCTACCCACCCTTGCCTCCTTTTCCGCGCAGCTCTCGATTCCCCCCTCTCTTTCGCACCCTCCATATCATATTCCGCTCCAGGAGCTCCATCATAGCTCCTCGCTGTCGCTGGGAGGATGTTTTCTCCTCCGCTCGCCCCTTCCACCGTCATTTTCTCTCTACCCACCCTTGCCTCCTTCTCCGCGCAGCTCTCAATTCCCCCCTCTCTTTCGCACCCTCCATGTCATATTCCGCTCCAGGAGCTCCATCATAGCTCCTCGCTGTCGCTGGGAGGATGTTTTCTCCTCCGCTCGCCCCTTCCACCGTCATTTTCTCTCTACCCACCCTTGCCTCCTTCTCCGCGCAGCTCTCGATTCCCCCCTCTCTTTCGAACCCTCCATGTCATATTCCGCTCCAGGAGCTCCATCATTGCTCCTCGCTGTCGCTGGGAGGATGTTTTCTCCTCTGCTCGCCCCTTCCGCCGTCATTTTCTCTCTACCCACCCTTTCCTCCTTTTCCGCGCAGCTCTCGATTCCCCCCTCTCTTTCGCACCCTCCATGTCATATTCCGCTCCAGGAGCTCCATCATAGCTCCTCGCTGTCGCTGGGAGGATGTTTTCTCCTCCGCTCGCCCCTTCCACCGTCATTTTCTTTCTACCCACCCTTGCCTCCTTTTCCACGCAGCTCTCGATTCCCCCCTCTCTTTCGCACCCTCCATGTCATATTCCGCTCCAGGAGCTCCATCATAGCTCCTCGCTGTCGCTGGGAGGATGTTTTCTCCTCTGCTCGCCCCTTCCACCGTCATTTTCTCTCTACCCACCCTTTCCTCCTTTTCCGCGCAGCTCTCGATTCCCCCCTCTCTTTCGCACCCTCCATGTCATATTCCGCTCCAGGAGTTCCATCATAGCTCCTCACTGTCGCTGGGAGGAAGTTTTCTCCTCCGCTCGCCCCTTCCACCGTCATTTTCTCTCTACCCACCCTTGCCTCCTTTTCTGCGCAGCTCTCGATTCCCCCCTCTCTTTCGCACCCTCCATGTCATATTCCGCTCCAGGAGCTCCATCATAGCTCCTCGCTGTCGCTGGGAGGATGTTTTCTCCTCCGCTCGCCCCTTCCACCGTCATTTTCTCTCTACCCACCCTTGCCTCCTTTTCCGCGCAGCTCTCGATTCCCCCCTCTCTTTCGCACCCTCCATGTCATATTCCGCTCCAGGAGCTCCATCATAGCTCCTCGCTGTCGCTGGGAGGATGTTTTCTCCTCCGCTCGCCCCTTCCACCGTCATTTTCTCTCTACCCACCCTTGCCTCCTTTTCCGCGCAGCTCTCGATTCCCCCCTCTCTTTCGCACCCTCCATGTCATATTCCGCTCCAGGAGTTCCATCATAGCTCCTCACTGTCGCTGGGAGGAAGTTTTCTCCTCCGCTCGCCCCTTCCACCGTCATTTTCTCTCTACCCACCCTTGCCTCCTTTTCCGCGCAGCTCTCGATTCCCCCCTCTCTTTCGCACCCTCCATGTCATATTCCGCTCCAGGAGCTCCATCATAGCTCCTTGCTGTCGCTGGGAGGATGTTTTCTCCTCCGCTCGCCCCTTCCACCGTCATTTTCTCTCTACCCACCCTTGCCTCCTTTTCCGCGCAGCTCTCGATTCCCCCCTCTCTTTCGCACCCTCCATGTCATATTCCGCTCCAGGAGCTCCATCATAGCTCCTCGCTGTCGCTGGGAGGATGTTTTCTCCTCCGCTCGCCCCTTCCACCGTCATTTTCTCTCTACCCACCCTTGCCTCCTTTTCCGCGCAGCTCTCGATTCCCCCCTCTCTTTCGCACCCTCCATGTCATATTCCGCTCCAGGAGCTCCATCATAGCTCCTTGCTGTCGCTGGGAGGATGTTTTCTCCTCCGCTCGCCCCTTCCACCGTCATTTTCTCTCTTCCCACCCTTGCCTCCTTTTCCGCTCAGCTCTCGATTCCCCCCTCTCTTTCGCACCCTCCATGTCATATTCCGCTCCAGGAGTTCCATCATAGCTCCTCACTGTCGCTGGGAGGATGTTTTCTCCTCCGCTCGCCCCTTCCACCGTCATTTTCTCTCTACCCACCCTTGCCTCCTTTTCCGCGCAGCTCTCGATTCCCCCCTCTCTTTCGCACCCTCCATGTCATATTCCGCTCCAGGAGTTCCATCATAGCTCCTCACTGTCGCTGGGAGGATGTTTTCTCCTCCGCTCGCCCCTTCCACCGTCATTTTCTCTCTACCCACCCTTGCCTCCTTTTCCGCGCAGCTCTCGATTCCCCCCTCTCTTTCGCACCCTCCATGTCATATTCCGCTCCAGGAGTTCCATCATAGCTCCTCACTGTCGCTGGGAGGAAGTTTTCTCCTCCGCTCGCCCCTTCCACCGTCATTTTCTCTCTACCCACCCTTGCCTCCTTTTCCGCGCAGCTCTCGATTCCCCCCTCTCTTTCGCACCCTCCATGTCATATTCCGCTCCAGGAGTTCCATCATAGCTCCTCACTGTCGCTGGGAGGATGTTTTCTCCTCCGCTCGCCCCTTCCACCATCATTTTCTCTCTACCCACCCTTGCCTCCTTTTCCGCGCAGCTCTCGATTCCCCCCTCTCTTTCGCACCCTCCATGTCATATTCCGCTCCAGGAGTTCCATCATAGCTCCTCACTGTCGCTGGGAGGAAGTTTTCTCCTCCGCTCGCCCCTTCCACCGTCATTTTCTCTCTACCCACCCTTGCCTCCTTTTCCGCGCAGCTCTCGATTCCCCCCTCTATTTCGCACCCTCCATGTCATATTCCGCTCCAGGAGCTCCATCATAGCTCCTTGCTGTCGCTGGGAGGATGTTTTCTCCTCCGCTCGCCCCTTCCACCGTCATTTTCTCTCTACCCACCCTTGCCTCCTTTTCCGCGCAGCTCTCGATTCCCCCCTCTCTTTCGCACCCTCCATGTCATATTCCGCTCCAGGAGTTCCATCATAGCTCCTCACTGTCGCTGGGACGATGTTTTCTCCTCCGCTCGCCCCTTCCACCGTCATTTTCTCTCTACCCACCCTTGCCTCCTTCTCCGCGCAGCTCTCGATTCCCCCCTCTCTTTCGCACCCTCCATGTCATATTCCGCTCCAGGAGCTCCATCATAGCTAATCGCTGTCGCTGGGAGGATGTTTTCTCCTCCGCTCGCCCCTTCCACCGTCATTTTCTCTCTACCCACCCTTGCCTCCTTTTCCGCGCAGCTCTCGATTCCCCCCTCTCTTTCGCACCCTCCATGTCATATTCCGCTCCAGGAGTTCCATCATAGCTCCTCACTGTCGCTGGGAGGATGTTTTCTCCTCCGCTCGCCCCTTCCACCGTCATTTTCTCTCTACCCACCCTTGCCTCCTTTTCCGCGCAGCTCTAGATTCCCCCCTCTCTTTCGCACCCTCCATGTCATATTCCGCTCCAGGAGTTCCATCATAGCTCCTCACTGTCGCTGGGAGGATGTTTTCTCCTCCGCTCGCCCCTTCCACCGTCATTTTCTCTCTACCCACCCTTGCCTCCTTCTCCGCGCAGCTCTCGATTCCCCCCTCTCTTTCGCACCCTCCATGTCATATTCCGCTCCAGGAGCTCCATCATAGCTAATCGCTGTCGCTGGGAGGATGTTTTCTCCTCCGCTCGCCCCTTCCACCGTCATTTTCTCTCTACCCACCCTTGCCTCCTTTTCCGCGCAGCTCTCGATTCCCCCCTCTCTTTCGCACCCTCCATGTCATATTCCGCTCCAGGAGTTCCATCATAGCTCCTCACTGTCGCTGGGAGGATGTTTTCTCCTCCGCTCGCCCCTTCCACCGTCATTTTCTCTCTACCCACCCTTGCCTCCTTTTCCGCGCAGCTCTCGATTCCCCCCTCTCTTTCGCACCCTCCATGTCATATTCCGCTCCAGGAGTTCCATCATAGCTCCTCACTGTCGCTGGGAGGATGTTTTCTCCTCCGCTCGCCCCTTCCACCGTCATTTTCTCTCTACCCACCCTTGCCTCCTTCTCCGCGCAGCTCTCGATTCCCCCCTCTCTTTCGCACCCTCCATGTCATATTCCGCTCCAGGAGCTCCATCATAGCTCCTCGCTGTCGCTGGGAGGATGTTTTCTCCTCCGCTCGCCCCTTCCACCGTCATTTTCTCTCTACCCACCCTTGCCTCCTTTTCCGCGCAGCTCTCGATTCCCCCCTCTCTTTCGCACCCTCCATGTCATATTCCGCTCCAGGAGTTCCATCATAGCTCCTCACTAGCGCTGGGAGGATGTTTTCTCCTCCGCTCGCCTCTTCCACCGTCATTTTCTCTCTACCCACCCTTGCCTCCTTTTCCGCGCAGCTCTCGATTCCCCCCTCTCTTTCGCACCCTCCATGTCATATTCCGCTCCAGGAGCTCCATCATAGCTCCTTGCTGTCGCTGGGAGGACGTTTTCTCCTCCGCTCGCCCCTTCCACCGTCATTTTCTCTCTACCCACCCTTGCCTCCTTTTCCGCGCAGCTCTCGATTCCCCCCTCTCTTTCGCACCCTCCATGTCATATTCCGCTCCAGGAGTTCCATCATAGCTCCTCACTGTCGCTGGGAGGAAGTTTTCTCCTCCGCTCGCCCCTTCCACCGTCATTTTCTCTCTACCCACCCTTGCCTCCTTTTCCGCGCAGCTCTCGATTCCCCCCTCTCTTTCGCACCCTCCATGTCATATTCCGCTCCAGGAGTTCCATCATAGCTCCTCACTGTCGCTGGGAGGAAGTTTTCTCCTCCGCTCGCCCCTTCCACCGTCATTTTCTCTCTACCCACCCTTGCCTCCTTTTCCGCGCAGCTCTCGATTCCCCCCTCTCTTTCGCACCCTCCATGTCATATTCCGCTCCAGGAGCTCCATCATAGCTCCTCGCTGTCGCTGGGAGGATGTTTTCTCCTCCGCTCGCCCCTTCCACCGTCATTTTCTCTCTACCCACCCTTGCCTCCTTTTCCGCGCAGCTCTCGATTCCCCCCTCTCTTTCGCACCCTCCATGTCATATTCCGCTCCAGGAGCTCCATCATAGCTCCTTGCTGTCGCTGGGAGGATGTTTTCTCCTCCGCTCGCCCCTTCCACCGTCATTTTCTCTCTACCCACCCTTGCCTCCTTTTCCGCGCAGCTCTCGATTCCCCCCTCTCTTTCGCACCCTCCATGTCATATTCCGCTCCAGGAGTTCCATCATAGCTCCTCACTGTCGCTGGGAGGATGTTTTCTCCTCCGCTCGCCCCTTCCACCGTCATTTTCTCTCTACCCACCCTTGCCTCCTTTTCCGCGCAGCTCTCGATTCCCCCCTCTCTTTCGCACCCTCCATGTCATATTCCGCTCCAGGAGTTCCATCATAGCTCCTCACTGTCGCTGGGAGGATGTTTTCTCCTCCGCTCGCCCCTTCCACCGTCATTTTCTCTCTACCCACCCTTGCCTCCTTTTCCGCGCAGCTCTCGATTCCCCCCTCTCTTTCGCACCCTCCATGTCATATTCCGCTCCAGGAGTTCCATCATAGCTCCTCACTGTCGCTGGGAGGAAGTTTTCTCCTCCGCTCGCCCCTTCCACCGTCATTTTCTCTCTACCCACCCTTGCCTCCTTTTCCGCGCAGCTCTCGATTCCCCCCTCTCTTTCGCACCCTCCATGTCATATTCCGCTCCAGGAGCTCCATCATAGCTCCTTGCTGTCGCTGGGAGGATGTTTTCTCCTCCGCTCGCCCCTTCCACCGTCATTTTCTCTCTACCCACCCTTGCCTCCTTTTCCGCGCAGCTCTCGATTCCCCCCTCTCTTTCGCACCCTCCATGTCATATTCCGCTCCAGGAGTTCCATCATAGCTCCTCACTGTCGCTGGGAGGATGTTTTCTCCTCCGCTCGCCCCTTCCACCATCATTTTCTCTCTACCCACCCTTGCCTCCATTTCCGCGCAGCTCTCGATTCCCCCCTCTCTTTCGCACCCTCCATGTCATATTCCGCTCCAGGAGCTCCATCATAGCTCCTTGCTGTGGCTGGGAGGATGTTTTCTCCTCCGCTCGCCCCTTCCACCGTCATTTTCTCTCTACCCACCCTTGCCTCCTTTTCCGCGCAGCTCTCGATTCCCCCCTCTCTTTCACACCCTCCATGTCATATTCCGCTCCAGGAGTTCCATCATAGCTCCTCACTGTCGCTGGGAGGATGTTTTCTCCTCCGCTCGCCCCTTCCACCATAATTTTCTCTCTACCCACCCTTGCCTCCTTTTCCGCGCAGCTCTCGATTCCCCCCTCTCTTTCGCACCCTCCATGTCATATTCCGCTCCAGGAGTTCCATCATAGCTCCTCACTGTCGCTGGGAGGAAGTTTTCTCCTCCGCTCGCCCCTTCCACCGTCATTTTCTCTCTACCCACCCTTGCCTCCTTTTCCGCGCAGCTCTCGATTCCCCCCTCTCTTTCGCACCCTCCATGTCATATTCCGCTCCAGGAGCTCCATCATAGCTCCTTGCTGTCGCTGGGAGGATGTTTTCTCCTCCGCTCGCCCCTTCCACCGTCATTTTCTCTCTACCCACCCTTGCCTCCTTTTCCGCGCAGCTCTCGATTCCCCCCTCTCTTTCGCACCCTCCATGTCATATTCCGCTCCAGGAGTTCCATCATAGCTCCTCACTGTCGCTGGGAGGAAGTTTTCTCCTCCGCTTGCCCCTTCCACCGTCATTTTCTCTCTACCCACCCTTGCCTCCTTTTCCGCGCAGCTCTCGATTCCCCCCTCTCTTGCGCACCCTCCATGTCATATTCCGCTCCAGGAGCTCCATCATAGCTCCTTGCTGTCGCTGGGAGGATGTTTTCTCCTCCGCTCGCCCCTTCCACCGTCATTTTCTCTCTACCCACCCTTGCCTCCTTTTCCGCGCAGCTCTCGATTCCCCCCTCTCTTTCGCACCCTCAATGTCATATTCCGCTCCAGGAGTTCCATCATAGCTCCTCACTGTCGCTGGGAGGATGTTTTCTCCTCCGCTCGCCCCTTCCACCGTCATTTTCTCTCTACCCACCCTTGCCTCCTTTTCCGCGCAGTTCTCGATTCCCCCCTCTCTTTCGCACCCTCCATGTCATATTCCGCTCCAGGAGTTCCATCATAGCTCCTCACTGTCGCTGGGAGGAAGTTTTCTCCTCCGCTCGCCCCTTCCACGTCATTTTCTCTCTACCCACCCTTGCCTCCTTCTCCGCGCAGCTCTCGATTCCCCCCTCTCTTTCGAACCCTCCATGTCATATTCCGCTCCAGGAGCTCCATCATAGCTCCTCGCTGTCGCTGGGAGGATGTTTTCTCCTCTGCTCGCCCCTTCCACCGTCATTTTCTCTCTACTCACCCTTTCCTCCTTTTCCGCGCAGCTCTCGATTCCCCCCTCTCTTTCGCACCCTCCATGTCATATTCCGCTCCAGGAGCTCCATCATAGCTCCTCGCTGTCGCTGGGAGGATGTTTTCTCCTCCGCTCGCCCCTTCCACCGTCATTTTCTTTCTACCCACCCTTGCCTCCTTTTCCACGCAGCTCTCGATTCCCCCCTCTCTTTCGCACCCTCCATGTCATATTCCGCTCCAGGAGTTCCATCATAGCTCCTCACTGTCGCTGGGAGGATGTTTTCTCCTCCGCTCGCCCCTTCCACCGTCATTTTCTCTCTACCCACCCTTGCCTCCTTTTCCGCGCAGCTCTCGATTCCCCCCTCTCTTTCGCACCCTCCATGTCATATTCCGCTCCAGGAGTTCCATCATAGCTCCTCACTGTCGCTGGGAGGAAGTTTTCTCCTCCGCTCGCCCCTTCCACCGTCATTTTCTCTCTACCCACCCTTGCCTCCTTTTCCGCGCAGCTCTCGATTCCCCCCTCTCTTTCGCACCCTCCATGTCATATTCCGCTCCAGGAGCTCCATCATAGCTCCTCACTGTCGCTGGGAGGATGTTTTCTCCTCCGCTCGCCCCTTCCACCGTCATTTTCTCTCTACCCACCCTTGCCTCCTTTTCCGCGCAGCTCTCGATTCCCCCCTCTCTTTCGCACCCTCCATGTCATATTCCGCTCCAGGAGTTCCATCATAGCTCCTCACTGTCGCTGGGAGGAAGTTTTCTCCTCCGCTCGCCCCTTCCACCGTCATTTTCTCTCTACCCACCCTTGCCTCCTTTTCCGCGCAGCTCTCGATTCCCCCCTCTCTTTCGCACCCTCCATGTCATATTCCGCTCCAGGAGCTCCATCATAGCTCCTTGCTGTCGCTGGGAGGATGTTTTCTCCTCCGCTCGCCCCTTCCACCGTCATTTTCTCTCTACCCACCCTTGCCTCCTTTTCCGCGCAGCTCTCGATTCCCCCCTCTCTTTCGCACCCTCCATGTCATATTCCGCTCCAGGAGTTCCATCATAGCTCCTCACTGTCGCTGGGAGGATGTTTTCTCCTCCGCTCGCCCCTTCCACCATCATTTTCTCTCTACCCACCCTTGCCCCCTTTTCCGCGCAGCTCTCGATTCCCCCCTCTCTTTCGCACCCTCCATGTCATATTCCGCTCCAGGAGTTCCATCATAGCTCCTCACTGTCGCTGGGAGGATGTTTTCTCCTCCGCTCGCCCCTTCCACCGTCATTTTCTCTCTACCCACCCTTGCCTCCTTCTCCGCGCAGCTCTCGATTCCCCCCTCTCTTTCGCACCCTCCATGTCATATTCTGCTCCAGGAGCTCCATCATAGCTCCTCGCTGTCGCTGGGAGGATGTTTTCTCCTCCGCTCGCCCCTTCCACCGTCATTTTCTCTCTACCCACCCTTGCCTCCTTCTCCGCGCAGCTCTCGATTCCCCCCTCTCTTTCGCACCCTCCATGTCATATTCCGCTCCAGGAGCTCCATCATAGCTCCTTGCTGTCGCTGGGAGGATGTTTTCTCCTCCGCTTGCCCCTTCCACCATCATTTTCTCTCTACCCACCCTTGCCTCCTTCTCCGCGCAGCTCTCGATTCCCCCCTCTCTTTCGCACCCTCCATGTCATATTCCGCTCCAGGAGCTCCATCATAGCTCCTCGCTGTCGCTGGGAGGATGTTTTCTCCTCCGCTCGCCCCTTCCACCGTCATTTTCTCTCTACCCACCCTTGCCTCCTTTTCCGCGCAGCTCTCGATTCCCCCCTCTCTTTCGCACCCTCCATGTCATATTCCGCTCCAGGAGCTCCATCATAGCTCCTCGCTGTCGCTGGGAGGATGTTTTCTACTCCGCTCGCCCCTTCCACCGTCATTTTCTTTCTACCCACCCTTGCCTCCTTTTCCACGCAGCTCTCGATTCCCCCCTCTCTTTCGCACCCTCCATGTCATATTCCGCTCCAGGAGCTCCATCATAGCTCCTCGCTGTTGCTGGGAGGATGTTTTCTCCTCCGCTCGCCCCTTCCACCGTCATTTTCTCTCTACCCACCCTTGCCTCCTTCTCCGCACAGCTCTCGATTCCCCCCTCTCTTTCGCACCCTCCATGTCATATTCCGCTCCAGGAGCTCCATCATAGCTCCTCGCTGTCGCTGGGAGGATGTTTTCTCCTCTGCTCGCCCCTTCCACCGTCATTTTCTCTCTACCCACCCTTTCCTCCTTTTCCGCGCAGCTCTCGATTCCCCCCTCTCTTTCGCACCCTCCATGTCATATTCCGCTCCAGGAGCTCCATCATAGCTCCTCGCTGTCGCTGGGAGGATGTTTTCTCCTCCGCTCGCCCCTTCCACCGTCATTTTCTTTCTACCCACCCTTGCCTCCTTTTCCACGCAGCTCTCGATTCCCCCCTCTCTTTCGCACCCTCCATGTCATATTCCCCTCCAGGAGCTCCATCATAGCTCCTCGCTGTTGCTGGGAGGATGTTTTCTCCTCCGCTCGCCCTTCCACCGTCATTTTCTCTCTACCCACCCTTGCCTCCTTCTCCGCACAGCTCTCGATTCCCCACTCTCTTTCGCACCCTCCATGTCATATTCCGCTCCAGGAGCTCCATCATAGCTCCTCGCTGTCGCTGGGAGGATGTTTTCTCCTCTGCTCGCCCCTTCCACCGTCATTTTCTCTCTACCCACCCTTTCCTCCTTTTCCGCGCAGCTCTCGATTCCCCCCTCTCTTGCGCACCCTCCATGTCATATTCCGCTCCAGGAGCTCCATCATAGCTCCTCGCTGTCGCTGGGAGGATGTTTTCTCCTCCGCTCGCCCCTTCCACCGTCATTTTCTCTCTACCCACCCTTTCCTCCTTTTCCGCGCAGCTCTCGATTCCCCCCTCTCTTTCGCACCCTCCATGTCATATTCCGCTCCAGGAGCTCCATCATAGCTCCTCGCTGTCGCTGGGAGGATGTTTTCTCCTCCGCTCGCCCCTTCCACCGTCATTTTCTCTCTACCCACCCTTGCCTCCTTTTCCGCGCAGCTCTCGATTCCCCCCTCTCTTTCGCACCCTCCATGTCATATTCCGCTCCAGGAGCTCCATCATAGCTCCTTGCTGTCGCTGGGAGGACGTTTTCTCCTCCGCTCGCCCCTTCCACCGTCATTTTCTCTCTACCCACCCTTGCCTCCTTTTCCGCGCAGCTCTCTATTCCCCCCTCTCTTTCGCACCCTCCATGTCATATTCCGCTCCAGGAGTTCCATCATAGCTCCTCACTGTCGCTGGGAGGATGTTTTCTCCTCCGCTCGCCCCTTCCACCGTCATTTTCTCTCTACCCACCCTTGCCTCCTTTTCCGCGCAGCTCTCGATTCCCCCCTCTCTTTCGCACCCTCCATGTCATATTCCGCTCCAGGAGTTCCATCATAGCTCCTCACTGTCGCTGGGAGGAAGTTTTCTCCTCCGCTTGCCCCTTCCACCGTCATTTTCTCTCTACCCACCCTTGCCTCCTTTTCCGCGCAGCTCTCGATTCCCCCCTCTCTTTCGCACCCTCCATGTCATATTCCGCTCCAGGAGCTCCATCATAGCTCCTTGCTGTCGCTGGGAGGATGTTTTCTCCTCCGCTCGCCCCTTCCACCGTCATTTTCTCTCTACCCACCCTTGCCTCCTTTTCCGCGCAGCTCTCGATTCCCCCCTCTCTTTCGCACCCTCCATGTCATATTCCGCTCCAGGAGTTCCATCATAGCTCCTCACTGTCGCTGGGAGGATGTTTTCTCCTCCGCTCGCCCCTTCCACCGTCATTTTCTCTCTACCCACCCTTTCCTCCTTTTCCGCGCAGCTCTCGATTCCCCCCTCTCTTTCGCACCCTCCATGTCATATTCCGCTCCAGGAGCTCCATCATAGCTCCTCGCTGTCGCTGGGAGGATGTTTTCTCCTCCGCTCGCCCCTTCCACCGTCATTTTCTTTCTACCCACCCTTGCCTCCTTTTCCACGCAGCTCTCGATTCCCCCCTCTCTTTCGCACCCTACATGTCATATTCCGCTCCAGGAGCTCCATCATAGCTCCTCGCTGTTGCTGGGAGGATGTTTTCTCCTCCGCTCGCCCCTTCCACCGTCATTTTCTCTCTACCCACCCTTGCCTCCTTCTCCGCACAGCTCTCGATTCCCCCCTCTCTTTCGCACCCTCCATGTCATATTCCGCTCCAGGAGCTCCATCATAGCTCCTCGCTGTCGCTGGGAGGATGTTTTCTCCTCTGCTCGCCCCTTCCACCGTCATTTTCTCTCTACCCACCCTTTCCTCCTTTTCCGCGCAGCTCTCGATTCCCCCTCTCTCTTGCGCACCCTCCATGTCATATTCCGCTCCAGGAGCTCCATCATAGCTCCTCGCTGTCGCTGGGAGGATGTTTTCTCCTCCGCTCGCCCCTTCCACCGTCATTTTCTCTCTACCCACCCTTGCCTCCTTTTCCGCGCAGCTCTCGATTCCCCCCTCTCTTTCGCACCCTCCATGTCATATTCCGCTCCAGGAGTTCCATCATAGCTCCTCACTGTCGCTGGGAGGATGTTTTCTCCTCCGCTCGCCCCTTCCACCGTCATTTTCTCTCTACCCACCCTTGCCTCCTTCTCTGCACAGCTCTCGATTCCCCCCTCTCTTTCGCACCCTCCATGTCATATTCCGCTCCAGGAGCTCCATCATAGCTCCTCGCTGTCGCTGGGAGGATGTTTTCTCCTCTGCTCGCCCCTTCCACCGTCATTTTCTCTCTACCCACCCTTTCCTCCTTTTCCGCGCAGCTCTCGATTCCCCCCTCTCTTTCGCACCCTCCATGTCATATTCCGCTCCAGGAGCTCCATCATAGCTCCTCGCTGTCGCTGGGAGGATGTTTTCTCCTCCGCTCGCCCCTTCCACCGTCATTTTCTTTCTACCCACCCTTGCCTCCTTTTCCACGCAGCTCTCGATTCCCCCCTCTCTTTCGCACCCTCCATGTCATATTCCCCTCCAGGAGCTCCATCATAGCTCCTCGCTGTTGCTGGGAGGATGTTTTCTCCTCCGCTCGCCCTTCCACCGTCATTTTCTCTCTACCCACCCTTGCCTCCTTCTCCGCACAGCTCTCGATTCCCCCCTCTCTTTCGCACCCTCCATGTCATATTCCGCTCCAGGAGCTCCATCATAGCTCCTCGCTGTCGCTGGGAGGATGTTTTCTCCTCTGCTCGCCCCTTCCACCGTCATTTTCTCTCTACCCACCCTTTCCTCCTTTTCCGCGCAGCTCTCGATTCCCCCCTCTCTTGCGCACCCTCCATGTCATATTCCGCTCCAGGAGCTCCATCATAGCTCCTCGCTGTCGCTGGGAGGATGTTTTCTCCTCCGCTCGCCCCTTCCACCGTCATTTTCTCTCTACCCACCCTTTCCTCCTTTTCCGCGCAGCTCTCGATTCCCCCCTCTCTTTCGCACCCTCCATGTCATATTCCGCTCCAGGAGCTCCATCATAGCTCCTCGCTGTCGCTGGGAGGATGTTTTCTCCTCCGCTCGCCCCTTCCACCGTCATTTTCTCTCTACCCACCCTTGCCTCCTTTTCCGCGCAGCTCTCGATTCCCCCCTCTCTTTCGCACCCTCCATGTCATATTCCGCTCCAGGAGCTCCATCATAGCTCCTTGCTGTCGCTGGGAGGACGTTTTCTCCTCCGCTCGCCCCTTCCACCGTCATTTTCTCTCTACCCACCCTTGCCTCCTTTTCCGCGCAGCTCTCTATTCCCCCCTCTCTTTCGCACCCTCCATGTCATATTCCGCTCCAGGAGTTCCATCATAGCTCCTCACTGTCGCTGGGAGGATGTTTTCTCCTCCGCTCGCCCCTTCCACCGTCATTTTCTCTCTACCCACCCTTGCCTCCTTTTCCGCGCAGCTCTCGATTCCCCCCTCTCTTTCGCACCCTCCATGTCATATTCCGCTCCAGGAGCTCCATCATAGCTCCTTGCTGTCGCTGGGAGGATGTTTTCTCCTCCGCTCGCCCCTTCCACCGTCATTTTCTCTCTACCCACCCTTGCCTCCTTTTCCGCGCAGCTCTCGATTCCCCCCTCTCTTTCGCACCCTCCATGTCATATTCCGCTCCAGGAGTTCCATCATAGCTCCTCACTGTCGCTGGGAGGATGTTTTCTCCTCCGCTCGCCCCTTCCACCGTCATTTTCTCTCTACCCACCCTTTCCTCCTTTTCCGCGCAGCTCTCGATTCCCCCCTCTCTTTCGCACCCTCCATGTCATATTCCGCTCCAGGAGCTCCATCATAGCTCCTCGCTGTCGCTGGGAGGATGTTTTCTCCTCCGCTCGCCCCTTCCACCGTCATTTTCTTTCTACCCACCCTTGCCTCCTTTTCCACGCAGCTCTCGATTCCCCCCTCTCTTTCGCACCCTACATGTCATATTCCGCTCCAGGAGCTCCATCATAGCTCCTCGCTGTTGCTGGGAGGATGTTTTCTCCTCCGCTCGCCCCTTCCACCGTCATTTTCTCTCTACCCACCCTTGCCTCCTTCTCCGCACAGCTCTCGATTCCCCCCTCTCTTTCGCACCCTCCATGTCATATTCCGCTCCAGGAGCTCCATCATAGCTCCTCGCTGTCGCTGGGAGGATGTTTTCTCCTCTGCTCGCCCCTTCCACCGTCATTTTCTCTCTACCCACCCTTTCCTCCTTTTCCGCGCAGCTCTCGATTCCCCCTCTCTCTTGCGCACCCTCCATGTCATATTCCGCTCCAGGAGCTCCATCATAGCTCCTCGCTGTCGCTGGGAGGATGTTTTCTCCTCCGCTCGCCCCTTCCACCGTCATTTTCTCTCTACCCACCTTTGCCTCCTTTTCCGCGCAGCTCTCGATTCCCCCCTCTCTTTCGCACCCTCCATGTCATATTCCGCTCCAGGAGTTCCATCATAGCTCCTCACTGTCGCTGGGAGGATGTTTTCTCCTCCGCTCGCCCCTTCCACCGTCATTTTCTCTCTACCCACCCTTGCCTCCTTCTCCGCGCAGCTCTCAATTCCCCCCTCTCTTTCGCACCCTCCATGTCATATTCCGCTCCAGGAGCTCCATCATAGCTCCTCGCTGTCGCTGGGAGGATGTTTTCTCCTCTGCTCGCCCCTTCCACCGTCATTTTCTCTCTACCCACCCTTTCCTCCTTTTCCGCGCAGCTCTCGATTCCCCCCTCTCTTTCGCACCCTCCATGTCATATTCCGCTCCAGGAGTTCCATCATAGCTCCTCACTGTCGCTGGGAGGAAGTTTTCTCCTCCGCTCGCCCCTTCCACCGTCATTTTCTCTCTACCCACCCTTGCCTCCTTTTCCGTGCAGCTCTCGATTCCCCCCTCTCTTTCGCACCCTCCATGTCATATTCCGCTCCAGGAGCTCCATCATAGCTCCTCGCTGTCGCTGGGAGGATGTTTTCTCCTCCGCTCGCCCCTTCCACCGTCATTTTCTCTCTACCCACCCTTGCCTCCTTTTCCGCGCAGCTCTCGATTCCCCCCTCTCTTTCGCACCCTCCATGTCATATTCCGCTCCAGGAGTTCCATCATAGCTCCTCACTGTCGCTGGGAGGAAGTTTTCTCCTCCGCTCGCCCCTTCCACCGTCATTTTCTCTCTACCCACCCTTGCCTCCTTTTCCGCGCAGCTCTCCATTCCCCCCTCTCTTTCGCACCCTCCATGTCATATTCCGCTCCAGGAGCTCCATCATAGCTCCTCGCTGTCGCTGGGAGGATGTTTTCTCCTCCGCTCGCCCCTTCCACCGTCATTTTCTCTCTACCCACCCTTGCCTCCTTTTCCGCGCAGCTCTCGATTCCCCCCTCTCTTTCGCACCCTCAATGTCATATTCCGCTCCAGGAGTTCCATCATAGCTCCTCACTGTCGCTGGGAGGATGTTTTCTCCTCCGCTCGCCCCTTCCACCGTCATTTTCTCTCTACCCACCCTTGCCTCCTTTTCCGCGCAGCTCTCGATTCCCCCCTCTCTTTCGCACCCTCCATGTCATATTCCGCTCCAGGAGTTCCATCATAGCTCCTCACTGTCGCTGGGAGGAAGTTTTCTCCTCCGCTCGCCCCTTCCACCGTCATTTTCTCTCTACCCACCCTTGCCTCCTTTTCCGCGCAGCTCTCGATTCCCCCCTCTCTTTCGCACCCTCCATGTCATATTCCGCTCCAGGAGCTCCATCATAGCTCCTTGCTGTCGCTGGGAGGATGTTTTCTCCTCCGCTCGCCCCTTCCACCGTCATTTTCTCTCTACCCACCCTTGCCTCCTTTTCCGCGCAGCTCTCGATTCCCCCCTCTCTTTCGCACCCTCCATGTCATATTCCGCTCCAGGAGCTCCATCATAGCTCCTCGCTGTCGCTGGGAGGATGTTTTCTCCTCCGCTCGCCCCTTCCACCGTCATTTTCTCTCTACCCACCCTTGCCTCCTTTTCCGCGCAGCTCTCGATTCCCCCCTCTCTTTCGCACCCTCAATGTCATATTCCGCTCCAGGAGTTCCATCATAGCTCCTCACTGTCGCTGGGAGGATGTTTTCTCCTCCGCTCGCCCCTTCCACCGTCATTTTCTCTCTACCCACCCTTGCCTCCTTTTCCGCGCAGCTCTCGATTCCCCCCTCTCTTTCGCACCCTCCATGTCATATTCCGCTCCAGGAGTTCCATCATAGCTCCTCACTGTCGCTGGGAGGAAGTTTTCTCCTCCGCTCGCCCCTTCCACCGTCATTTTCTCTCTACCCACCCTTGCCTCCTTCTCCGCGCAGCTCTCGATTCCCCCCTCTCTTTCGAACCCTCCATGTCATATTCCGCTCCAGGAGCTCCATCATAGCTCCTCGCTGTCGCTGGGAGGATGTTTTCTCCTCTGCTCGCCCCTTCCACCGTCATTTTCTCTCTACTCACCCTTTCCTCCTTTTCCGCGCAGCTCTCGATTCCCCCCTCTCTTTCGCACCCTCCATGTCATATTCCGCTCCAGGAGCTCCATCATAGCTCCTCGCTGTCGCTGGGAGGATGTTTTCTCCTCCGCTCGCCCCTTCCACCGTCATTTTCTTTCTACCCACCCTTGCCTCCTTTTCCACGCAGCTCTCGATTCCCCCCTCTCTTTCGCACCCTCCATGTCATATTCCGCTCCAGGAGTTCCATCATAGCTCCTCACTGTCGCTGGGAGGATGTTTTCTCCTCCGCTCGCCCCTTCCACCGTCATTTTCTCTCTACCCACCCTTGCCTCCTTTTCCGCGCAGCTCTCGATTCCCCCCTCTCTTTCGCACCCTCCATGTCATATTCCGCTCCAGGAGTTCCATCATAGCTCCTCACTGTCGCTGGGAGGATGTTTTCTCCTCCGCTCGCCCCTTCCACCATCATTTTCTCTCTACCCACCCTTGCCCCCTTTTCCGCGCAGCTCTCGATTCCCCCCTCTCTTTCGCACCCTCCATGTCATATTCCGCTCCAGGAGTTCCATCATAGCTCCTCACTGTCGCTGGGAGGATGTTTTCTCCTCCGCTCGCCCCTTCCACCGTCATTTTCTCTCTACCCACCCTTGCTTCCTTCTCCGCGCAGCTCTCGATTCCCCCCTCTCTTTCGCACCCTCCATGTCATATTCTGCTCCAGGAGCTCCATCATAGCTCCTCGCTGTCGCTGGGAGGATGTTTTCTCCTCCGCTCGCCCCTTCCACCGTCATTTTCTCTCTACCCACCCTTGCCTCCTTCTCCGCGCAGCTCTCGATTCCCCCCTCTCTTTCGCACCCTCCATGTCATATTCCGCTCCAGGAGCTCCATCATAGCTCCTTGCTGTCGCTGGGAGGATGTTTTCTCCTCCGCTTGCCCCTTCCACCATCATTTTCTCTCTACCCACCCTTGCCTCCTTCTCCGCGCAGCTCTCGATTCCCCCCTCTCTTTCGCACCCTCCATGTCATATTCCGCTCCAGGAGCTCCATCATAGCTCCTCGCTGTCGCTGGGAGGATGTTTTCTCCTCCGCTCGCCCCTTCCACCGTCATTTTCTCTCTACCCACCCTTGCCTCCTTTTCCGCGCAGCTCTCGATTCCCCCCTCTCTTTCGCACCCTCCATGTCATATTCCGCTCCAGGAGCTCCATCATAGCTCCTCGCTGTCGCTGGGAGGATGTTTTCTCCTCCGCTCGCCCCTTCCACCGTCATTTTCTTTCTACCCACCCTTGCCTCCTTTTCCACGCAGCTCTCGATTCCCCCCTCTCTTTCGCACCCTCCATGTCATATTCCGCTCCAGGAGCTCCATCATAGCTCCTCGCTGTTGCTGGGAGGATGTTTTCTCCTCCGCTCGCCCCTTCCACCGTCATTTTCTCTCTACCCACCCTTGCCTCCTTCTCCGCACAGCTCTCGATTCCCCCCTCTCTTTCGCACCCTCCATGTCATATTCCGCTCCAGGAGCTCCATCATAGCTCCTCGCTGTCGCTGGGAGGATGTTTTCTCCTCTGCTCGCCCCTTCCACCGTCATTTTCTCTCTACCCACCCTTTCCTCCTTTTCCGCGCAGCTCTCGATTCCCCCCTCTCTTTCGCACCCTCCATGTCATATTCCGCTCCAGGAGCTCCATCATAGCTCCTCGCTGTCGCTGGGAGGATGTTTTCTCCTCCGCTCGCCCCTTCCACCGTCATTTTCTTTCTACCCACCCTTGCCTCCTTTTCCACGCAGCTCTCGATTCCCCCCTCTCTTTCGCACCCTCCATGTCATATTCCCCTCCAGGAGCTCCATCATAGCTCCTCGCTGTTGCTGGGAGGATGTTTTCTCCTCCGCTCGCCCTTCCACCGTCATTTTCTCTCTACCCACCCTTGCCTCCTTCTCCGCACAGCTCTCGATTCCCCCCTCTCTTTCGCACCCTCCATGTCATATTCCGCTCCAGGAGCTCCATCATAGCTCCTCGCTGTCGCTGGGAGGATGTTTTCTCCTCTGCTCGCCCCTTCCACCGTCATTTTCTCTCTACCCACCCTTTCCTCCTTTTCCGCGCAGCTCTCGATTCCCCCCTCTCTTGCGCACCCTCCATGTCATATTCCGCTCCAGGAGCTCCATCATAGCTCCTCGCTGTCGCTGGGAGGATGTTTTCTCCTCCGCTCGCCCCTTCCACCGTCATTTTCTCTCTACCCACCCTTTCCTCCTTTTCCGCGCAGCTCTCGATTCCCCCCTCTCTTTCGCACCCTCCATGTCATATTCCGCTCCAGGAGCTCCATCATAGCTCCTCGCTGTCGCTGGGAGGATGTTTTCTCCTCCGCTCGCCCCTTCCACCGTCATTTTCTCTCTACCCACCCTTGCCTCCTTTTCCGCGCAGCTCTCGATTCCCCCCTCTCTTTCGCACCCTCCATGTCATATTCCGCTCCAGGAGCTCCATCATAGCTCCTTGCTGTCGCTGGGAGGACGTTTTCTCCTCCGCTCGCCCCTTCCACCGTCATTTTCTCTCTACCCACCCTTGCCTCCTTTTCCGCGCAGCTCTCTATTCCCCCCTCTCTTTCGCACCCTCCATGTCATATTCCGCTCCAGGAGTTCCATCATAGCTCCTCACTGTCGCTGGGAGGATGTTTTCTCCTCCGCTCGCCCCTTCCACCGTCATTTTCTCTCTACCCACCCTTGCCTCCTTTTCCGCGCAGCTCTCGATTCCCCCCTCTCTTTCGCACCCTCCATGTCATATTCCGCTCCAGGAGTTCCATCATAGCTCCTTGCTGTCGCTGGGAGGATGTTTTCTCCTCCGCTCGCCCCTTCCACCGTCATTTTCTCTCTACCCACCCTTGCCTCCTTTTCCGCGCAGCTCTCGATTCCCCCCTCTCTTTCGCACCCTCCATGTCATATTCCGCTCCAGGAGTTCCATCATAGCTCCTCACTGTCGCTGGGAGGATGTTTTCTCCTCCGCTCGCCCCTTCCACCGTCATTTTCTCTCTACCCACCCTTGCCTCCTTTTCCGCGCAGCTCTCGATTCCCCCCTCTCTTTCGCACCCTCCATGTCATATTCCGCTCCAGGAGCTCCATCATAGCTAATCGCTGTCGCTGGGAGGATGTTTTCTCCTCCGCTCGCCCCTTCCACCGTCATTTTCTCTCTACCCACCCTTGCCTCCTTTTCCGCGCAGCTCTCGATTCCCCCCTCTCTTTCGCACCCTCCATGTCATATTCCGCTCCAGGAGTTCCATCATAGCTCCTCACTGTCGCTGGGAGGATGTTTTCTCCTCCGCTCGCCCCTTCCACCGTCATTTTCTCTCTACCCACCCTTGCCTCCTTTTCCGCGCAGCTCTCGATTCCCCCCTCTCTTTCGCACCCTCCATGTCATATTCCGCTCCAGGAGCTCCATCATAGCTCCTCGCTGTCGCTGGGAGGATGTTTTCTCCTCCGCTCACCCCTTCCACCGTCATTTTCTCTCTACCCACCCTTGCCTCCTTTTCCGCGCAGCTCTCGATTCCCCCCTCTCTTTCGCACCCTCAATGTCATATTCCGCTCCAGGAGTTCCATCATAGCTCCTCACTGTCGCTGGGAGGATGTTTTCTCCTCCGCTCGCCCCTTCCACCGTCATTTTCTCTCTACCCACCCTTGCCTCCTTTTCCGCGCAGCTCTCGATTCCCCCCTCTCTTTCGCACCCTCCATGTCATATTCCGCTCCAGGAGTTCCATCATAGCTCCTCACTGTCGCTGGGAGGAAGTTTTCTCCTCCGCTCGCCCCTTCCACCGTCATTTTCTTTCTACCCACCCTTGCCTCCTTTTCCACGCAGCTCTCGATTCCCCCCTCTCTTTCGCACCCTCCATGTCATATTCCGCTCCAGGAGCTCCATCATAGCTCCTCGCTGTTGCTGGGAGGATGTTTTCTCCTCCGCTCGCCCCTTCCACCGTCATTTTCTCTCTACCCACCCTTGCCTCCTTCTCCGCACAGCTCTCGATTCCCCCCTCTCTTTCGCACCCTCCATGTCATATTCCGCTCCAGGAGCTCCATCATAGCTAATCGCTGTCGCTGGGAGGATGTTTTCTCCTCCGCTCGCCCCTTCCACCGTCATTTTCTCTCTACCCACCCTTGCCTCCTTTTCCGCGCAGCTCTCGATTCCCCCCTCTCTTTCGCACCCTCCATGTCATATTCCGCTCCAGGAGTTCCATCATAGCTCCTCACTGTCGCTGGGAGGATGTTTTCTCCTCCGCTCGCCCCTTCCACCGTCATTTTCTCTCTACCCACCCTTGCCTCCTTTTCCGCGCAGCTCTCGATTCCCCCCTCTCTTTCGCACCCTCCATGTCATATTCCGCTCCAGGAGCTCCATCATAGCTCCTCGCTGTCGCTGGGAGGATGTTTTCTCCTCCGCTCACCCCTTCCACCGTCATTTTCTCTCTACCCACCCTTGCCTCCTTTTCCGCGCAGCTCTCGATTCCCCCCTCTCTTTCGCACCCTCAATGTCATATTCCGCTCCAGGAGTTCCATCATAGCTCCTCACTGTCGCTGGGAGGATGTTTTCTCCTCCGCTCGCCCCTTCCACCGTCATTTTCTCTCTACCCACCCTTGCCTCCTTTTCCGCGCAGCTCTCGATTCCCCCCTCTCTTTCGCACCCTCCATGTCATATTCCGCTCCAGGAGTTCCATCATAGCTCCTCACTGTCGCTGGGAGGAAGTTTTCTCCTCCGCTCGCCCCTTCCACCGTCATTTTCTTTCTACCCACCCTTGCCTCCTTTTCCACGCAGCTCTCGATTCCCCCCTCTCTTTCGCACCCTCCATGTCATATTCCGCTCCAGGAGCTCCATCATAGCTCCTCGCTGTTGCTGGGAGGATGTTTTCTCCTCCGCTCGCCCCTTCCACCGTCATTTTCTCTCTACCCACCCTTGCCTCCTTCTCCGCACAGCTCTCGATTCCCCCCTCTCTTTCGCACCCTCCATGTCATATTCCGCTCCAGGAGATCCATCATAGCTCCTCGCTGTCGCTGGGAGGATGTTTTCTCCTCTGCTCGCCCCTTCCACCGTCATTTTCTCTCTACCCACCCTTTCCTCCTTTTCCGCGCAGCTCTCGATTCCCCCCTCTCTTTCGCACCCTCCATGTCATATTCCGCTCCAGGAGCTCCATCATAGCTCCTCGCTGTCGCTGGGAGGATGTTTTCTCCTCCGCTCGCCCCTTCCACCGTCATTTTCTTTCTACCCACCCTTGCCTCCTTTTCCACGCAGCTCTCGATTCCCCCCTCTCTTTCGCACCCTCCATGTCATATTCCCCTCCAGGAGCTCCATCATAGCTCCTCGCTGTTGCTGGGAGGATGTTTTCTCCTCCGCTCGCCCTTCCACCGTCATTTTCTCTCTACCCACCCTTGCCTCCTTCTCCGCACAGCTCTCGATTCCCCCCTCTCTTTCGCACCCTCCATGTCATATTCCGCTCCAGGAGCTCCATCATAGCTCCTCGCTGTCGCTGGGAGGATGTTTTCTCCTCTGCTCGCCCCTTCCACCGTCATTTTCTCTCTACCCACCCTTTCCTCCTTTTCCGCGCAGCTCTCGATTCCCCCCTCTCTTGCGCACCCTCCATGTCATATTCCGCTCCAGGAGCTCCATCATAGCTCCTCGCTGTCGCTGGGAGGATGTTTTCTCCTCCGCTCGCCCCTTCCACCGTCATTTTCTCTCTACCCACCCTTTCCTCCTTTTCCGCGCAGCTCTCGATTCCCCCCTCTCTTTCGCACCCTCCATGTCATATTCCGCTCCAGGAGCTCCATCATAGCTCCTCGCTGTCGCTGGGAGGATGTTTTCTCCTCCGCTCGCCCCTTCCACCGTCATTTTCTCTCTACCCACCCTTGCCTCCTTTTCCGCGCAGCTCTCGATTCCCCCCTCTCTTTCGCACCCTCCATGTCATATTCCGCTCCAGGAGCTCCATCATAGCTCCTTGCTGTCGCTGGGAGGACGTTTTCTCCTCCGCTCGCCCCTTCCACCGTCATTTTCTCTCTACCCACCCTTGCCTCCTTTTCCGCGCAGCTCTCTATTCCCCCCTCTCTTTCGCACCCTCCATGTCATATTCCGCTCCAGGAGTTCCATCATAGCTCCTCACTGTCGCTGGGAGGATGTTTTCTCCTCCGCTCGCCCCTTCCACCGTCATTTTCTCTCTACCCACCCTTGCCTCCTTTTCCGCGCAGCTCTCGATTCCCCCCTCTCTTTCGCACCCTCCATGTCATATTCCGCTCCAGGAGTTCCATCATAGCTCCTTGCTGTCGCTGGGAGGATGTTTTCTCCTCCGCTCGCCCCTTCCACCGTCATTTTCTCTCTACCCACCCTTGCCTCCTTTTCCGCGCAGCTCTCGATTCCCCCCTCTCTTTCGCACCCTCCATGTCATATTCCGCTCCAGGAGTTCCATCATAGCTCCTCACTGTCGCTGGGAGGATGTTTTCTCCTCCGCTCGCCCCTTCCACCGTCATTTTCTCTCTACCCACCCTTGCCTCCTTCTCCGCGCAGCTCTCGATTCCCCCCTCTCTTTCGCACCCTCCATGTCATATTCCGCTCCAGGAGCTCCATCATAGCTCCTTGCTGTCGCTGGGAGGATGTTTTCTCCTCCGCTTGCCCCTTCCACCATCATTTTCTCTCTACCCACCCTTGCCTCCTTCTCCGCGCAGCTCTCGATTCCCCCCTCTCTTTCGCACCCTCCATGTCATATTCCGCTCCAGGAGCTCCATCATAGCTCCTCGCTGTCGCTGGGAGGATGTTTTCTCCTCCGCTCGCCCCTTCCACCGTCATTTTCTCTCTACCCACCCTTGCCTCCTTTTCCGCGCAGCTCTCGATTCCCCCCTCTCTTTCGCACCCTCCATGTCATATTCCGCTCCAGGAGCTCCATCATAGCTCCTCGCTGTCGCTGGGAGGATGTTTTCTCCTCCGCTCGCCCCTTCCACCGTCATTTTCTTTCTACCCACCCTTGCCTCCTTTTCCACGCAGCTCTCGATTCCCCCCTCTCTTTCGCACCCTCCATGTCATATTCCGCTCCAGGAGCTCCATCATAGCTCCTCGCTGTTGCTGGGAGGATGTTTTCTCCTCCGCTCGCCCCTTCCACCGTCATTTTCTCTCTACCCACCCTTGCCTCCTTCTCCGCACAGCTCTCGATTCCCCCCTCTCTTTCGCACCCTCCATGTCATATTCCGCTCCAGGAGCTCCATCATAGCTCCTCGCTGTCGCTGGGAGGATGTTTTCTCCTCTGCTCGCCCCTTCCACCGTCATTTTCTCTCTACCCACCCTTTCCTCCTTTTCCGCGCAGCTCTCGATTCCCCCCTCTCTTTCGCACCCTCCATGTCATATTCCGCTCCAGGAGCTCCATCATAGCTCCTCGCTGTCGCTGGGAGGATGTTTTCTCCTCCGCTCGCCCCTTCCACCGTCATTTTCTTTCTACCCACCCTTGCCTCCTTTTCCACGCAGCTCTCGATTCCCCCCTCTCTTTCGCACCCTCCATGTCATATTCCCCTCCAGGAGCTCCATCATAGCTCCTCGCTGTTGCTGGGAGGATGTTTTCTCCTCCGCTCGCCCTTCCACCGTCATTTTCTCTCTACCCACCCTTGCCTCCTTCTCCGCACAGCTCTCGATTCCCCCCTCTCTTTCGCACCCTCCATGTCATATTCCGCTCCAGGAGCTCCATCATAGCTCCTCGCTGTCGCTGGGAGGATGTTTTCTCCTCTGCTCGCCCCTTCCACCGTCATTTTCTCTCTACCCACCCTTTCCTCCTTTTCCGCGCAGCTCTCGATTCCCCCCTCTCTTGCGCACCCTCCATGTCATATTCCGCTCCAGGAGCTCCATCATAGCTCCTCGCTGTCGCTGGGAGGATGTTTTCTCCTCCGCTCGCCCCTTCCACCGTCATTTTCTCTCTACCCACCCTTTCCTCCTTTTCCGCGCAGCTCTCGATTCCCCCCTCTCTTTCGCACCCTCCATGTCATATTCCGCTCCAGGAGCTCCATCATAGCTCCTCGCTGTCGCTGGGAGGATGTTTTCTCCTCCGCTCGCCCCTTCCACCGTCATTTTCTCTCTACCCACCCTTGCCTCCTTTTCCGCGCAGCTCTCGATTCCCCCCTCTCTTTCGCACCCTCCATGTCATATTCCGCTCCAGGAGCTCCATCATAGCTCCTTGCTGTCGCTGGGAGGACGTTTTCTCCTCCGCTCGCCCCTTCCACCGTCATTTTCTCTCTACCCACCCTTGCCTCCTTTTCCGCGCAGCTCTCTATTCCCCCCTCTCTTTCGCACCCTCCATGTCATATTCCGCTCCAGGAGTTCCATCATAGCTCCTCACTGTCGCTGGGAGGATGTTTTCTCCTCCGCTCGCCCCTTCCACCGTCATTTTCTCTCTACCCACCCTTGCCTCCTTTTCCGCGCAGCTCTCGATTCCCCCCTCTCTTTCGCACCCTCCATGTCATATTCCGCTCCAGGAGTTCCATCATAGCTCCTTGCTGTCGCTGGGAGGATGTTTTCTCCTCCGCTCGCCCCTTCCACCGTCATTTTCTCTCTACCCACCCTTGCCTCCTTTTCCGCGCAGCTCTCGATTCCCCCCTCTCTTTCGCACCCTCCATGTCATATTCCGCTCCAGGAGTTCCATCATAGCTCCTCACTGTCGCTGGGAGGATGTTTTCTCCTCCGCTCGCCCCTTCCACCGTCATTTTCTCTCTACCCACCCTTGCCTCCTTTTCCGCGCAGCTCTCGATTCCCCCCTCTCTTTCGCACCCTCCATGTCATATTCCGCTCCAGGAGCTCCATCATAGCTAATCGCTGTCGCTGGGAGGATGTTTTCTCCTCCGCTCGCCCCTTCCACCGTCATTTTCTCTCTACCCACCCTTGCCTCCTTTTCCGCGCAGCTCTCGATTCCCCCCTCTCTTTCGCACCCTCCATGTCATATTCCGCTCCAGGAGTTCCATCATAGCTCCTCACTGTCGCTGGGAGGATGTTTTCTCCTCCGCTCGCCCCTTCCACCGTCATTTTCTCTCTACCCACCCTTGCCTCCTTTTCCGCGCAGCTCTCGATTCCCCCCTCTCTTTCGCACCCTCCATGTCATATTCCGCTCCAGGAGCTCCATCATAGCTCCTCGCTGTCGCTGGGAGGATGTTTTCTCCTCCGCTCACCCCTTCCACCGTCATTTTCTCTCTACCCACCCTTGCCTCCTTTTCCGCGCAGCTCTCGATTCCCCCCTCTCTTTCGCACCCTCAATGTCATATTCCGCTCCAGGAGTTCCATCATAGCTCCTCACTGTCGCTGGGAGGATGTTTTCTCCTCCGCTCGCCCCTTCCACCGTCATTTTCTCTCTACCCACCCTTGCCTCCTTTTCCGCGCAGCTCTCGATTCCCCCCTCTCTTTCGCACCCTCCATGTCATATTCCGCTCCAGGAGTTCCATCATAGCTCCTCACTGTCGCTGGGAGGAAGTTTTCTCCTCCGCTCGCCCCTTCCACCGTCATTTTCTTTCTACCCACCCTTGCCTCCTTTTCCACGCAGCTCTCGATTCCCCCCTCTCTTTCGCACCCTCCATGTCATATTCCGCTCCAGGAGCTCCATCATAGCTCCTCGCTGTTGCTGGGAGGATGTTTTCTCCTCCGCTCGCCCCTTCCACCGTCATTTTCTCTCTACCCACCCTTGCCTCCTTCTCCGCACAGCTCTCGATTCCCCCCTCTCTTTCGCACCCTCCATGTCATATTCCGCTCCAGGAGCTCCATCATAGCTCCTCGCTGTCGCTGGGAGGATGTTTTCTCCTCTGCTCGCCCCTTCCACCGTCATTTTCTCTCTACCCACCCTTTCCTCCTTTTCCGCGCAGCTCTCGATTCCCCCCTCTCTTTCGCACCCTCCATGTCATATTCCGCTCCAGGAGCTCCATCATAGCTCCTCGCTGTCGCTGGGAGGATGTTTTCTCCTCCGCTCGCCCCTTCCACCGTCATTTTCTTTCTACCCACCCTTGCCTCCTTTTCCACGCAGCTCTCGATTCCCCCCTCTCTTTCGCACCCTCCATGTCATATTCCCCTCCAGGAGCTCCATCATAGCTCCTCGCTGTTGCTGGGAGGATGTTTTCTCCTCCGCTCGCCCTTCCACCGTCATTTTCTCTCTACCCACCCTTGCCTCCTTCTCCGCAGAGCTCTCGATTCCCCCCTCTCTTTCGCACCCTCCATGTCATATTCCGCTCCAGGAGCTCCATCATAGCTCCTCGCTGTCGCTGGGAGGATGTTTTCTCCTCTGCTCGCCCCTTCCACCGTCATTTTCTCTCTACCCACCCTTTCCTCCTTTTCCGCGCAGCTCTCGATTCCCCCCTCTCTTGCGCACCCTCCATGTCATATTCCGCTCCAGGAGCTCCATCATAGCTCCTCGCTGTCGCTGGGAGGATGTTTTCTCCTCCGCTCGCCCCTTCCACCGTCATTTTCTCTCTACCCACCCTTTCCTCCTTTTCCGCGCAGCTCTCGATTCCCCCCTCTCTTTCGCACCCTCCATGTCATATTCCGCTCCAGGAGCTCCATCATAGCTCCTCGCTGTCGCTGGGAGGATGTTTTCTCCTCCGCTCGCCCCTTCCACCGTCATTTTCTCTCTACCCACCCTTGCCTCCTTTTCCGCGCAGCTCTCGATTCCCCCCTCTCTTTCGCACCCTCCATGTCATATTCCGCTCCAGGAGCTCCATCATAGCTCCTTGCTGTCGCTGGGAGGACGTTTTCTCCTCCGCTCGCCCCTTCCACCGTCATTTTCTCTCTACCCACCCTTGCCTCCTTTTCCGCGCAGCTCTCTATTCCCCCCTCTCTTTCGCACCCTCCATGTCATATTCCGCTCCAGGAGTTCCATCATAGCTCCTCACTGTCCCTGGGAGGATGTTTTCTCCTCCGCTCGCCCCTTCCACCGTCATTTTCTCTCTACCCACCCTTGCCTCCTTTTCCGCGCAGCTCTCGATTCCCCCCTCTCTTTCGCACCCTCCATGTCATATTCCGCTCCAGGAGTTCCATCATAGCTCCTTGCTGTCGCTGGGAGGATGTTTTCTCCTCCGCTCGCCCCTTCCACCGTCATTTTCTCTCTACCCACCCTTGCCTCCTTTTCCGCGCAGCTCTCGATTCCCCCCTCTCTTTCGCACCCTCCATGTCATATTCCGCTCCAGGAGTTCCATCATAGCTCCTCACTGTCGCTGGGAGGATGTTTTCTCCTCCGCTCGCCCCTTCCACCGTCATTTTCTCTCTACCCACCCTTGCCTCCTTTTCCGCGCAGCTCTCGATTCCCCCCTCTCTTTCGCACCCTCCATGTCATATTCCGCTCCAGGAGCTCCATCATAGCTAATCGCTGTCGCTGGGAGGATGTTTTCTCCTCCGCTCGCCCCTTCCACCGTCATTTTCTCTCTACCCACCCTTGCCTCCTTTTCCGCGCAGCTCTCGATTCCCCCCTCTCTTTCGCACCCTCCATGTCATATTCCGCTCCAGGAGTTCCATCATAGCTCCTCACTGTCGCTGGGAGGATGTTTTCTCCTCCGCTCGCCCCTTCCACCGTCATTTTCTCTCTACCCACCCTTGCCTCCTTTTCCGCGCAGCTCTCGATTCCCCCCTCTCTTTCGCACCCTCCATGTCATATTCCGCTCCAGGAGCTCCATCATAGCTCCTCGCTGTCGCTGGGAGGATGTTTTCTCCTCCGCTCACCCCTTCCACCGTCATTTTCTCTCTACCCACCCTTGCCTCCTTTTCCGCGCAGCTCTCGATTCCCCCCTCTCTTTCGCACCCTCAATGTCATATTCCGCTCCAGGAGTTCCATCATAGCTCCTCACTGTCGCTGGGAGGATGTTTTCTCCTCCGCTCGCCCCTTCCACCGTCATTTTCTCTCTACCCACCCTTGCCTCCTTTTCCGCGCAGCTCTCGATTCCCCCCTCTCTTTCGCACCCTCCATGTCATATTCCGCTCCAGGAGTTCCATCATAGCTCCTCACTGTCGCTGGGAGGAAGTTTTCTCCTCCGCTCGCCCCTTCCACCGTCATTTTCTCTCTACCCACCCTTGCCTCCTTTTCCGCGCAGCTCTCGATTCCCCCCTCTCTTTCGCACCCTCCATGTCATATTCCGCTCCAGGAGCTCCATCATAGCTCCTTGCTGTCGCTGGGAGGATGTTTTCTCCTCCGCTCGCCCCTTCCACCGTCATTTTCTCTCTACCCACCCTTGCCTCCTTTTCCGCGCAGCTCTCGATTCCCCCCTCTCTTTCGCACCCTCCATGTCATATTCCGCTCCAGGAGTTCCATCATAGCTCCTCACTGTCACTGGGAGGATGTTTTCTCCTCCGCTCGCCCCTTCCACCGTCATTCTCTCTCTACCCACCCTTGCCTCCTTTTCCGCGCAGCTCTCGATTCCCCCCTCTCTTTCGCACCCTCCATGTCATATTCCTCTCCAGGAGTTCCATCATAGCTCCTCACTGTCGCTGGGAGGATGTTTTCTCCTCCGCTCGCCCCTTCCACCGTCATTTTCTCTCTACCCACCCTTGCCTCCTTCTCCGCGCAGCTCTCGATTCCCCCCTCTCTTTCGCACCCTCCATGTCATATTCCGCTCCAGGAGCTCCATCATAGCTCCTCGCTGTCGCTGGGAGGATGTTTTCTCCTCCGCTCGCCCCTTCCACCGTCATTTTCTCTCTACCCACCCTTGCCTCCTTTTCCGCGCAGCTCTCGATTCCCCCCTCTCTTTCGCACCCTCCATGTCATATTCCGCTCCAGGAGTTCCATCATAGCTCCTCACTGTCGCTGGGAGGATGTTTTCTCCTCCGCTCGCCTCTTCCACCGTCATTTTCTCTCTACCCACCCTTGCCTCCTTTTCCGCGCAGCTCTCGATTCCCCCCTCTCTTTCGCACCCTCCATGTCATATTCCGCTCCAGGAGTTCCATCATAGCTCCTCACTGTCGCTGGGAGGATGTTTTCTCCTCCGCTCGCCTCTTCCACCGTAATTTTCTCTCTACCCACCCTTGCCTCCTTTTCCGCGCAGCTCTCGATTCCCCCCTCTGTTTCGCACCCTCCATGTCATATTCCGCTCCAGGAGCTCCATCATAGCTAATCGCTGTCGCTGGGAGGATGTTTTCTCCTCCGCTCGCCCCTTCCAGCGTCATTTTCTCTCTACCCACCCTTGCCTCCTTTTCCGCGCAGCTCTCGATTCCCCCCTCTCTTTCGCACCCTCCATGTCATATTCCGCTCCAGGAGCTCCATCATAGCTCCTCGCTGTCGCTGGGAGGATGTTTTCTCCTCCGCTCGCCCCTTCCACCGTCATTTTCTCTCTACCCACCCTTGCCTCCTTTTCCGCGCAGCTCTCGATTCCCCCCTCTCTTTCGCACCCTCAATGTCATATTCCGCTCCAGGAGTTCCATCATAGCTCCTCACTGTCGCTGGGAGGATGTTTTCTCCTCCGCTCGCCCCTTCCACCGTCATTTTCTCTCTACCCACCCTTGCCTCCTTTTCCGCGCAGCTCTCGATTCCCCCCTCTCTTTCGCACCCTCCATGTCATATTCCGCTCCAGGAGTTCCATCATAGCTCCTCACTGTCGCTGGGAGGAAGTTTTCTCCTCCGCTCGCCCCTTCCACCGTCATTTTCTCTCTACCCACCCTTGCCTCCTTTTCCGCGCAGCTCTCGATTCCCCCCTCTCTTTCGCACCCTCCATGTCATATTCCGCTCCAGGAGCTCCATCATAGCT
Organism: Pelophylax lessonae; assembly: GCF_965119305.1. Taxonomy (NCBI): domain Eukaryota; kingdom Metazoa; phylum Chordata; class Amphibia; order Anura; family Ranidae; genus Pelophylax; species Pelophylax lessonae. The sequence goes on from NC_138780.1 coordinate 79,396,532, forward strand.
CCTTGCTGTCGCTGGGAGGATGTTTTCTCCTCCGCTCGCCCCTTCCACCGTCATTTTCTCTCTACCCACCCTTGCCTCCTTTTCCGCGCAGCTCTCGATTCCCCCCTCTCTTTCGCACCCTCCATGTCATATTCCGCTCCAGGAGTTCCATCATAGCTCCTCACTGTCGCTGGGAGGATGTTTTCTCCTCCGCTCGCCCCTTCCACCGTCATTTTCTCTCTACCCACCCTTGCCTCCTTTTCCGCGCAGCTCTCGATTCCCCCCTCTCTTTCGCACCCTCCATGTCATATTCCGCTCCAGGAGTTCCATCATAGCTCCTCACTGTCGCTGGGAGGATGTTTTCTCCTCCGCTCGCCCCTTCCACCGTCATTTTCTCTCTACCCACCCTTGCCTCCTTCTCCGCGCAGCTCTCGATTCCCCCCTCTCTTTCGCACCCTCCATGTCATATTCCGCTCCAGGAGCTCCATCATAGCTCCTCGCTGTCGCTGGGAGGATGTTTTCTCCTCCGCTCGCCCCTTCCACCGTCATTTTCTCTCTACCCACCCTTGCCTCCTTTTCCGCGCAGCTCTCGATTCCCCCCTCTCTTTCGCACCCTCCATGTCATATTCCGCTCCAGGAGTTCCATCATAGCTCCTCACTGTCGCTGGGAGGATGTTTTCTCCTCCGCTCGCCTCTTCCACCGTCATTTTCTCTCTACCCACCCTTGCCTCCATTTCCGCGCAGCTCTCGATTCCCCCCTCTCTTTCGCACCCTCCATGTCATATTCCGCTCCAGGAGTTCCATCATAGCTCCTCACTGTCGCTGGGAGGAAGTTTTCTCCTCCGCTCGCCCCTTCCACCGTCATTTTCTCTCTACCCACCCTTGCCTCCTTTTCCGCGCAGCTCTCGATTCCCCCCTCTCTTTCGCACCCTCCATGTCATATTCCGCTCCAGGAGTTCCATCATAGCTCCTTGCTGTCGCTGGGAGGATGTTTTCTCCTCCGCTCGCCCCTTCCACCGTCATTTTCTCTCTACCCACCCTTGCCTCCTTTTCCGCGCAGCTCTCGATTCCCCCCTCTCTTTCGCACCCTCCATGTCATATTCCGCTCCAGGAGTTCCATCATAGCTCCTCACTGTCGCTGGGAGGATGTTTTCTCCTCCGCTCGCCCCTTCCACCGTCATTTTCTCTCTACCCACCCTTGCCTCCTTTTCCGCGCAGCTCTCGATTCCCCCCTCTCTTTCGCACCCTCCATGTCATATTCCGCTCCAGGAGCTCCATCATAGCTCCTCGCTGTCGCTGGGAGGATGTTTTCTCCTCCGCTCGCCCCTTCCACCGTCATTTTCTCTCTACCCACCCTTGCCTCCTTTTCCGCGCAGCTCTCGATTCCCCCCTCTCTTTCGCACCCTCCATGTCATATTCCGCTCCAGGAGCTCCATCATAGCTCCTCGCTGTCGCTGGGAGGATGTTTTCTCCTCCGCTCGCCCCTTCCACCGTCATTTTCTCTCTACCCACCCTTGCCTCCTTTTCCGCGCAGCTCTCGATTCCCCCCTCTCTTTCGCACCCTCCATGTCATATTCCGCTCCAGGAGTTCCATCATAGCTCCTCACTGTCGCTGGGAGGATGTTTTCTCCTCCGCTCGCCCCTTCCACCGTCATTTTCTCTCTACCCACCCTTGCCTCCTTTTCCGCGCAGCTCTCGATTCCCCCCTCTCTTTCGCACCCTCAATGTCATATTCCGCTCCAGGAGTTCCATCATAGCTCCTCACTGTCGCTGGGAGGATGTTTTCTCCTCCGCTCGCCCCTTCCACCGTCATTTTCTCTCTACCCACCCTTGCCTCCTTTTCCGCGCAGCTCTCGATTCCCCCCTCTCTTTCGCACCCTCCATGTCATATTCCGCTCCAGGAGTTCCATCATAGCTCCTCACTGTCGCTGGGAGGAAGTTTTCTCCTCCGCTCGCCCCTTCCACCGTCATTTTCTCTCTACCCACCCTTGCCTCCTTTTCCGCGCAGCTCTCGATTCCCCCCTCTCTTTCGCACCCTCCATGTCATATTCCGCTCCAGGAGCTCCATCATAGCTCCTTGCTGTCGCTGGGAGGATGTTTTCTCCTCCGCTCGCCCCTTCCACCGTCATTTTCTCTCTACCCACCCTTGCCTCCTTTTCCGCGCAGCTCTCGATTCCCCCCTCTCTTTCGCACCCTCCATGTCATATTCCGCTCCAGGAGTTCCATCATAGCTCCTCACTGTCGCTGGGAGGATGTTTTCTCCTCCGCTCGCCCCTTCCACCGTCATTTTCTCTCTACCCACCCTTGCCTCCTTTTCCGCGCAGCTCTCGATTCCCCCCTCTCTTTCGCACCCTCCATGTCATATTCCGCTCCAGGAGTTCCATCATAGCTCCTCACTGTCGCTGGGAGGATGTTTTCTCCTCCGCTCGCCCCTTCCACCGTCATTTTCTCTCTACCCACCCTTGCCTCCTTCTCCGCGCAGCTCTCGATTCCCCCCTCTCTTTCGCACCCTCCATGTCATATTCCGCTCCAGGAGTTCCATCATAGCTCCTCACTGTCGCTGGGAGGATGTTTTCTCCTCCGCTCGCCTCTTCCACCGTCATTTTCTCTCTACCCACCCTTGCCTTCTTTTCCGCGCAGCTCTCGATTCCCCCCTTCTTTCGCACCCTCCATGTCATATTCCGCTCCAGGAGTTCCATCATAGCTCCTCACTGTCGCTGGGAGGAAGTTTTCTCCTCCGCTCGCCCCTTCCACCGTCATTTTCTCTCTACCCACCCTTGCCTCCTTTTCCGCGCAGCTCTCGATTCCCCCCTCTCTTTCGCACCCTCCATGTCATATTCCGCTCCAGGAGCTCCATCATAGCTCCTTGCTGTCGCTGGGAGGATGTTTTCTCCTCCGCTCGCCCCTTCCACCGTCATTTTCTCTCTACCCACCCTTGCCTCCTTTTCCGCGCAGCTCTCGATTCCCCCCTCTCTTTCGCACCCTCCATGTCATATTCCGCTCCAGGAGTTCCACCATAGCTCCTCACTGTCGCTGGGAGGATGTTTTCTCCTCCGCTCGCCCCTTCCACCGTCATTTTCTCTCTACCCACCCTTGCCTCCTTTTCCGCGCAGCTCTCGATTCCCCCTCTCTTTCGCACCCTCCATGTCATATTCCGCTCCAGGAGTTCCATCAAAGCTCCTCACTGTCGCTGGGAGGAAGTTTTCTCCTCCGCTCGCCCCTTCCACCGTCATTTTCTCTCTACCCACCCTTGCCTCCTTTTCCGCGCAGCTCTCGATTCCCCCCTCTCTTTCGCACCCTCCATGTCATATTCCGCTCCAGGAGCTCCATCATAGCTCCTTGCTGTCGCTGGGAGGATGTTTTCTCCTCCGCTCGCCCCTTCCACCGTTATTTTCTCTCTACCCACCCTTGCCTCCTTTTCCGCGCAGCTCTCGATTCCCCCCTCTCTTTCGCACCCTCCATGTCATATTCCGCTCCAGGAGTTCCATCATAGCTCCTCACTGTCGCTGGGAGGATGTTTTCTCCTCCGCTCGCCCCTTCCACCATCATTTTCTCTCTACCCACCCTTGCCTCCTTTTCCGCGCAGCTCTCGATTCCCCCCTCTCTTTCGCACCCTCCATGTCATATTCCGCTCCAGGAGTTCCATCATAGCTCCTCACTGTCGCTGGGAGGAAGTTTTCTCCTCCGCTCGCCCCTTCCACCGTCATTTTCTCTCTACCCACCCTTGCCTCCTTTTCCGCGCAGCTCTCGATTCCCCCCTCTCTTTCGCACCCTCCATGTCATATTCCGCTCCAGGAGCTCCATCATAGCTCCTTGCTGTCGCTGGGAGGATGTTTTCTCCTCCGCTCGCCCCTTCCACCGTCATTTTCTCTCTACCCACCCTTGCCTCCTTTTCCGCGCAGCTCTCGATTCCCCCCTCTCTTTCGCACCCTCCATGTCATATTCCGCTCCAGGAGTTCCATCATAGCTCCTCACTGTCGCTGGGAGGATGTTTTCTCCTCCGCTCGCCCCTTCCACCGTCATTTTCTCTCTACCCACCCTTGCCTCCTTTTCCGCGCAGCTCTCGATTCCCCCCTCTCTTTCGCACCCTCCATGTCATATTCCGCTCCAGGAGTTCCATCATAGCTCCTCACTGTCGCTGGGAGGATGTTTTCTCCTCCGCTCGCCCCTTCCACCGTCATTTTCTCTCTACCCACCCTTGCCTCCTTTTCCGCGCAGCTCTCGATTCCCCCCTCTCTTTCGCACCCTCCATGTCATATTCCGCTCCAGGAGTTCCATCATAGCTCCTCACTGTCGCTGGGAGGATGTTTTCTCCTCCGCTCGCCTCTTCCACCGTCATTTTCTCTCTACCCACCCTTGCCTCCTTTTCCGCGCAGCTCTCGATTCCCCCCTTCTTTCGCACCCTCCATGTCATATTCCGCTCCAGGAGTTCCATCATAGCTCCTCACTGTCGCTGGGAGGATGTTTTCTCCTCCGCTCGCCCCTTCCACCGTCATTTTCTCTCTACCCACCCTTGCCTCCTTTTCCGCGCAGCTCTCGATTCCCCCCTCTCTTTCGCACCCTCCATGTCATATTCCGCTCCAGGAGTTCCATCATAGCTCCTCACTGTCGCTGGGAGGATGTTTTCTCCTCCGCTCGCCCCTTCCACCGTCATTTTCTCTCTACCCACCCTTGCCTCCTTTTCCGCGCAGCTCTCGATTCCCCCCTTCTTTCGCACCCTCCATGTCATATTCCGCTCCAGGAGTTCCATCATAGCTCCTCACTGTCGCTGGGAGGATGTTTTCTCCTCCGCTCGCCTCTTCCACCGTCATTTTCTCTCTACCCACCCTTGCCTCCTTTTCCGCGCAGCTCTCGATTCCCCCCTTCTTTCGCACCCTCCATGTCATATTCCGCTCCAGGAGTTCCATCATAGCTCCTCACTGTCGCTGGGAGGAAGTTTTCTCCTCCGCTCGCCCCTTCCACCGTCATTTTCTCTCTACCCACCCTTGCCTCCTTTTCCGCGCAGCTCTCGATTCCCCCCTCTCTTTCGCACCCTCCATGTCATATTCCGCTCCAGGAGCTCCATCATAGCTCCTTGCTGTCGCTGGGAGGATGTTTTCTCCTCCGCTCGCCCCTTCCACCGTCATTTTCTCTCTACCCACCCTTGCCTCCTTTTCCGCGCAGCTCTCGATTCCCCCCTCTCTTTCGCACCCTCCATGTCATATTCCGCTCCAGGAGTTCCATCATAGCTCCTCACTGTCGCTGGGAGGATGTTTTCTCCTCCGCTCGCCCCTTCCACCGTCATTTTCTCTCTACCCACCCTTGCCTCCTTTTCCGCGCAGCTCTCGATTCCCCCTCTCTTTCGCACCCTCCATGTCATATTCCGCTCCAGGAGTTCCATCAAAGCTCCTCACTGTCGCTGGGAGGAAGTTTTCTCCTCCGCTCGCCCCTTCCACCGTCATTTTCTCTCTACCCACCCTTGCCTCCTTTTCCGCGCAGCTCTCGATTCCCCCCTCTCTTTCGCACCCTCCATGTCATATTCCGCTCCAGGAGCTCCATCATAGCTCCTTGCTGTCGCTGGGAGGATGTTTTCTCCTCCGCTCGCCCCTTCCACCGTTATTTTCTCTCTACCCACCCTTGCCTCCTTTTCCGCGCAGCTCTCGATTCCCCCCTCTCTTTCGCACCCTCCATGTCATATTCCGCTCCAGGAGTTCCATCATAGCTCCTCACTGTCGCTGGGAGGATGTTTTCTCCTCCGCTCGCCCCTTCCACCATCATTTTCTCTCTACCCACCCTTGCCTCCTTTTCCGCGCAGCTCTCGATTCCCCCCTCTCTTTCGCACCCTCCATGTCATATTCCGCTCCAGGAGTTCCATCATAGCTCCTCACTGTCGCTGGGAGGAAGTTTTCTCCTCCGCTCGCCCCTTCCACCGTCATTTTCTCTCTACCCACCCTTGCCTCCTTTTCCGCGCAGCTCTCGATTCCCCCCTCTCTTTCGCACCCTCCATGTCATATTCCGCTCCAGGAGCTCCATCATAGCTCCTTGCTGTCGCTGGGAGGATGTTTTCTCCTCCGCTCGCCCCTTCCACTGTCATTTTCTCTCTACCCACCCTTGCCTCCTTTTCCGCGCAGCTCTCGATTCCCCCCTCTCTTTCGCACCCTCCATGTCATATTCCGCTCCAGGAGTTCCATCATAGCTCCTCACTGTCGCTGGGAGGATGTTTTCTCCTCCGCTCGCCCCTTCCACCGTCATTTTCTCTCTACCCACCCTTGCCTCCTTTTCCGCGCAGCTCTCGATTCCCCCCTCTCTTTCGCACCCTCCATGTCATATTCCGCTCCAGGAGTTCCATCATAGCTCCTCACTGTCGCTGGGAGGATGTTTTCTCCTCCGCTCGCCCCTTCCACCGTCATTTTCTCTCTACCCACCCTTGCCTCCTTTTCCGCGCAGCTCTCGATTCCCCCCTCTCTTTCGCACCCTCCATGTCATATTCCGCTCCAGGAGTTCCATCATAGCTCCTCACTGTCGCTGGGAGGATGTTTTCTCCTCCGCTCGCCCCTTCCACCGTCATTTTCTCTCTACCCACCCTTGCCTCCTTTTCCGCGCAGCTCTCGATTCCCCCCTCTCTTTCGCACCCTCCATGTCATATTCCGCTCCAGGAGCTCCATCATAGCTCCTTGCTGTCGCTGGGAGGATGTTTTCTCCTCCGCTCGCCCCTTCCACCGTCATTTTCTCTCTACCCACCCTTGCCTCCTTTTCCGCGCAGCTCTCGATTCCCCCCTCTCTTTCGCACCCTCCATGTCATATTCCGCTCCAGGAGTTCCATCATAGCTCCTCACTGTCGCTGGGAGGATGTTTTCTCCTCCGCTCGCCCCTTCCACCGTCATTTTCTCTCTACCCACCCTTGCCTCCTTTTCCGCGCAGCTCTCGATTCCCCCCTCTCTTTCGCACCCTCCATGTCATATTCCGCTCCAGGAGTTCCATCATAGCTCCTCACTGTCGCTGGGAGGATGTTTTCTCCTCCGCTCGCCCCTTCCACCGTCATTTTCTCTCTACCCACCCTTGCCTCCTTTTCCGCGCAGCTCTCGATTCCCCCCTCTCTTTCGCACCCTCCATGTCATATTCCGCTCCAGGAGTTCCATCATAGCTCCTCACTGTCGCTGGGAGGATGTTTTCTCCTCCGCTCGCCCCTTCCACCGTCATTTTCTCTCTACCCACCCTTGCCTCCTTTTCCGCGCAGCTCTCGATTCCCCCCTCTCTTTCGCACCCTCCATGTCATATTCCGCTCCAGGAGCTCCATCATAGCTCCTTGCTGTCGCTGGGAGGATGTTTTCTCCTCCGCTCGCCCCTTCCACCGTCATTTTCTCTCTACCCACCCTTGCCTCCTTTTCCGCGCAGCTCTCGATTCCCCCCTCTCTTTCGCACCCTCCATGTCATATTCCGCTCCAGGAGTTCCATCATAGCTCCTCACTGTCGCTGGGAGGATGTTTTCTCCTCCGCTCGCCCCTTCCACCGTCATTTTCTCTCTACCCACCCTTGCCTCCTTTTCCGCGCAGCTCTCGATTCCCCCACTCTCTTTCGCACCCTCCATGTCATATTCCGCTCCAGGAGTTCCATCATAGCTCCTCACTGTCGTTGGGAGGATGTTTTCTCCTCCGCTCGCCCCTTCCACCGTCATTTTCTCTCTACCCACCCTTGCCTCCTTTTCCGCGCAGCTCTCGATTCCCCCCTCTCTTTCGCACCCTCCATGTCATATTCCGCTCCAGGAGTTCCATCATAGCTCCTCACTGTCGCTGGGAGGAAGTTTTCTCCTCTGCTCGCCCCTTCCACCGTCATTTTCTCTCTACCCACCCTTGCCTCCTTTTCCGCGCAGCTCTCGATTCCCCCCTCTCTTTCGCACCCTCCATGTCATATTCCGCTCCAGGAGTTCCATCATAGCTCCTCACTGTCGCTGGGAGGATGTTTTCTCCTCCGCTCGCCCCTTCCACCATCATTTTCTCTCTACCCACCCTTGCCTCCTTTTCCGCGCAGCTCTCGATTCCCCCCTCTCTTTCGCACCCTCCATGTCATATTCCGCTCCAGGAGTTCCATCATAGCTCCTCACTGTCGCTGGGAGGAAGTTTTCTCCTCCGCTCGCCCCTTCCACCGTCATTTTCTCTCTACCCACCCTTGCCTCCTTTTCCGCGCAGCTCTCGATTCCCCCCTCTCTTTCGCACCCTCCATGTCATATTCCGCTCCAGGAGCTCCATCATAGCTCCTTGCTGTCGCTGGGAGGATGTTTTCTCCTCCGCTCGCCCCTTCCACCGTCATTTTCTCTCTACCCACCCTTGCCTCCTTTTCCGCGCAGCTCTCGATTCCCCCCTCTCTTTCGCACCCTCCATGTCATATTCCGCTCCAGGAGTTCCATCATAGCTCCTCACTGTCGCTGGGACGATGTTTTCTCCTCCGCTCGCCCCTTCCACCGTCATTTTCTCTCTACCCACCCTTGCCTCCTTCTCCGCGCAGCTCTCGATTCCCCCCTCTCTTTCGCACCCTCCATGTCATATTCCGCTCCAGGAGCTCCATCATAGCTAATCGCTGTCGCTGGGAGGATGTTTTCTCCTCCGCTCGCCCCTTCCACCGTCATTTTCTCTCTACCCACCCTTGCCTCCTTTTCCGCGCAGCTCTCGATTCCCCCCTCTCTTTCGCACCCTCCATGTCATATTCCGCTCCAGGAGTTCCATCATAGCTCCTCACTGTCGCTGGGAGGATGTTTTCTCCTCCGCTCGCCCCTTCCACCGTCATTTTCTCTCTACCCACCCTTGCCTCCTTTTCCGCGCAGCTCTAGATTCCCCCCTCTCTTTCGCACCCTCCATGTCATATTCCGCTCCAGGAGTTCCATCATAGCTCCTCACTGTCGCTGGGAGGATGTTTTCTCCTCCGCTCGCCCCTTCCACCGTCATTTTCTCTCTACCCACCCTTGCCTCCTTCTCCGCGCAGCTCTCGATTCCCCCCTCTCTTTCGCACCCTCCATGTCATATTCCGCTCCAGGAGCTCCATCATAGCTCCTCGCTGTCGCTGGGAGGATGTTTTCTCCTCCGCTCGCCCCTTCCACCGTCATTTTCTCTCTACCCACCCTTGCCTCCTTTTCCGCGCAGCTCTCGATTCCCCCCTCTCTTTCGCACCCTCCATGTCATATTCCGCTCCAGGAGTTCCATCATAGCTCCTCACTGTCGCTGGGAGGATGTTTTCTCCTCCGCTCGCCCCTTCCACCGTCATTTTCTCTCTACCCACCCTTGCCTCCTTTTCCGCGCAGCTCTCGATTCCCCCCTCTCTTTCGCACCCTCCATGTCATATTCCGCTCCAGGAGTTCCATCATAGCTCCTCACTGTCGCTGGGAGGATGTTTTCTCCTCCGCTCGCCCCTTCCACCGTCATTTTCTCTCTACCCACCCTTGCCTCCTTCTCCGCGCAGCTCTCGATTCCCCCCTCTCTTTCGCACCCTCCATGTCATATTCCGCTCCAGGAGCTCCATCATAGCTCCTCGCTGTCGCTGGGAGGATGTTTTCTCCTCCGCTCGCCCCTTCCACCGTCATTTTCTCTCTACCCACCCTTGCCTCCTTTTCCGCGCAGCTCTCGATTCCCCCCTCTCTTTCGCACCCTCCATGTCATATTCCGCTCCAGGAGTTCCATCATAGCTCCTCACTAGCGCTGGGAGGATGTTTTCTCCTCCGCTCGCCTCTTCCACCGTCATTTTCTCTCTACCCACCCTTGCCTCCTTTTCCGCGCAGCTCTCGATTCCCCCCTCTCTTTCGCACCCTCCATGTCATATTCCGCTCCAGGAGCTCCATCATAGCTCCTTGCTGTCGCTGGGAGGACGTTTTCTCCTCCGCTCGCCCCTTCCACCGTCATTTTCTCTCTACCCACCCTTGCCTCCTTTTCCGCGCAGCTCTCGATTCCCCCCTCTCTTTCGCACCCTCCATGTCATATTCCGCTCCAGGAGTTCCATCATAGCTCCTCACTGTCGCTGGGAGGAAGTTTTCTCCTCCGCTCGCCCCTTCCACCGTCATTTTCTCTCTACCCACCCTTGCCTCCTTTTCCGCGCAGCTCTCGATTCCCCCCTCTCTTTCGCACCCTCCATGTCATATTCCGCTCCAGGAGCTCCATCATAGCTCCTCGCTGTCGCTGGGAGGATGTTTTCTCCTCCGCTCGCCCCTTCCACCGTCATTTTCTCTCTACCCACCCTTGCCTCCTTTTCCGCGCAGCTCTCGATTCCCCCCTCTCTTTCGCACCCTCCATGTCATATTCCGCTCCAGGAGCTCCATCATAGCTCCTTGCTGTCGCTGGGAGGATGTTTTCTCCTCCGCTCGCCCCTTCCACCGTCATTTTCTCTCTACCCACCCTTGCCTCCTTTTCCGCGCAGCTCTCGATTCCCCCCTCTCTTTCGCACCCTCCATGTCATATTCCGCTCCAGGAGTTCCATCATAGCTCCTCACTGTCGCTGGGAGGATGTTTTCTCCTCCGCTCGCCCCTTCCACCGTCATTTTCTCTCTACCCACCCTTGCCTCCTTTTCCGCGCAGCTCTCGATTCCCCCCTCTCTTTCGCACCCTCCAAGTCATATTCCGCTCCAGGAGTTCCATCATAGCTCCTCACTGTCGCTGGGAGGATGTTTTCTCCTCCGCTCGCCCCTTCCACCGTCATTTTCTCTCTACCCACCCTTGCCTCCTTTTCCGCGCAGCTCTCGATTCCCCCCTCTCTTTCGCACCCTCCATGTCATATTCCGCTCCAGGAGTTCCATCATAGCTCCTCACTGTCGCTGGGAGGAAGTTTTCTCCTCCGCTCGCCCCTTCCACCGTCATTTTCTCTCTACCCACCCTTGCCTCCGTTTCCGCGCAGCTCTCGATTCCCCCCTCTCTTTCGCACCCTCCATGTCATATTCCGCTCCAGGAGCTCCATCATAGCTCCTTGCTGTCGCTGGGAGGATGTTTTCTCCTCCGCTCGCCCCTTCCACCGTCATTTTCTCTCTACCCACCCTTGCCTCCTTTTCCGCGCAGCTCTCGATTCCCCCCTCTCTTTCGCACCCTCCATGTCATATTCCGCTCCAGGAGTTCCATCATAGCTCCTCACTGTCGCTGGGAGGATGTTTTCTCCTCCGCTCGCCCCTTCCACCATCATTTTCTCTCTACCCACCCTTGCCTCCTTTTCCGCGCAGCTCTCGATTCCCCCCTCTCTTTCGCACCCTCCATGTCATATTCCGCTCCAGGAGCTCCATCATAGCTCCTTGCTGTCGCTGGGAGGATGTTTTCTCCTCCGCTCGCCCCTTCCACCGTCATTTTCTCTCTACCCACCCTTGCCTCCTTTTCCGCGCAGCTCTCGATTCCCCCCTCTCTTTCACACCCTCCATGTCATATTCCGCTCCAGGAGTTCCATCATAGCTCCTCACTGTCGCTGGGAGGATGTTTTCTCCTCCGCTCGCCCCTTCCACCATAATTTTCTCTCTACCCACCCTTGCCTCCTTTTCCGCGCAGCTCTCGATTCCCCCCTCTCTTTCGCACCCTCCATGTCATATTCCGCTCCAGGAGTTCCATCATAGCTCCTCACTGTCGCTGGGAGGAAGTTTTCTCCTCCGCTCGCCCCTTCCACCGTCATTTTCTCTCTACCCACCCTTGCCTCCTTTTCCGCGCAGCTCTCGATTCCCCCCTCTCTTTCGCACCCTCCATGTCATATTCCGCTCCAGGAGCTCCATCATAGCTCCTTGCTGTCGCTGGGAGGATGTTTTCTCCTCCGCTCGCCCCTTCCACCGTCATTTTCTCTCTACCCACCCTTGCCTCCTTTTCCGCGCAGCTCTCGATTCCCCCCTCTCTTTCGCACCCTCCATGTCATATTCCGCTCCAGGAGTTCCATCATAGCTCCTCACTGTCGCTGGGAGGATGTTTTCTCCTCCGCTCGCCCCTTCCACCGTCATTTTCTCTCTACCCACCCTTGCCTCCTTCTCCGCGCAGCTCTCGATTCCCCCCTCTCTTTCGCACCCTCCATGTCATATTCCGCTCCAGGAGCTCCATCATAGCTAATCGCTGTCGCTGGGAGGATGATTTCTCCTCCGCTCGCCCCTTCCACCGTCATTTTCTCTCTACCCACCCTTGCCTCCTTTTCCGCGCAGCTCTCGATTCCCCCCTCTCTTTCGCACCCTCCATGTCATATTCCGCTCCAGGAGTTCCATCATAGCTCCTCACTGTCGCTGGGAGGATGTTTTCTCCTCCGCTCGCCCCTTCCACCGTCATTTTCTCTCTACCCACCCTTGCCTCCTTTTCCGCGCAGCTCTCGATTCCCCCCTCTCTTTCGCACCCTCCATGTCATAATCCGCTCCAGGAGTTCCATCATAGCTCCTCACTGTCGCTGGGAGGATGTTTTCTCCTCCGCTCGCCCCTTCCACCGTCATTTTCTCTCTACCCACCCTTGCCTCCTTCTCCGCGCAGCTCTCGATTCCCCCCTCTCTTTCGCACCCTCCATGTCATATTCCGCTCCAGGAGCTCCATCATAGCTAATCGCTGTCGCTGGGAGGATGTTTTCTCCTCCGCTCGCCCCTTCCACCGTCATTTTCTCTCTACCCACCCTTGCCTCCTTTTCCGCGCAGCTCTCGATTCCCCCCTCTCTTTCGCACCCTCCATGTCATATTCCGCTCCAGGAGTTCCATCATAGCTCCTCACTGTCGCTGGGAGGATGTTTTCTCCTCCGCTCGCCCCTTCCACCGTCATTTTCTCTCTACCCACCCTTGCCTCCTTTTCCGCGCAGCTCTCGATTCCCCCCTCTCTTTCGCACCCTCCATGTCATATTCCGCTCCAGGAGTTCCATCATAGCTCCTCACTGTCGCTGGGAGGATGTTTTCTCCTCCGCTCGCCCCTTCCACCGTCATTTTCTCTCTACCCACCCTTGCCTCCTTCTCCGCGCAGCTCTCGATTCCCCCCTCTCTTTCGCACCCTCCATGTCATATTCCGCTCCAGGAGCTCCATCATAGCTCCTCGCTGTCGCTGGGAGGATGTTTTCTCCTCCGCTCGCCCCTTCCACCGTCATTTTCTCTCTACCCACCCTTGCCTCCTTTTCCGCGCAGCTCTCGATTCCCCCCTCTCTTTCGCACCCTCCATGTCATATTCCGCTCCAGGAGTTCCATCATAGCTCCTCACTAGCGCTGGGAGGATGTTTTCTCCTCCGCTCGCCTCTTCCACCGTCATTTTCTCTCTACCCACCCTTGCCTCCTTTTCCGCGCAGCTCTCGATTCCCCCCTCTCTTTCGCACCCTCCATGTCATATTCCGCTCCAGGAGCTCCATCATAGCTCCTTGCTGTCGCTGGGAGGACGTTTTCTCCTCCGCTCGCCCCTTCCACCGTCATTTTCTCTCTACCCACCCTTGCCTCCTTTTCCGCGCAGCTCTCGATTCCCCCCTCTCTTTCGCACCCTCCATGTCATATTCCGCTCCAGGAGTTCCATCATAGCTCCTCACTGTCGCTGGGAGGAAGTTTTCTCCTCCGCTCGCCCCTTCCACCGTCATTTTCTCTCTACCCACCCTTGCCTCCTTTTCCGCGCAGCTCTCGATTCCCCCCTCTCTTTCGCACCCTCCATGTCATATTCCGCTCCAGGAGCTCCATCATAGCTCCTTGCTGTCGCTGGGAGGATGTTTTCTCCTCCGCTCGCCCCTTCCACCGTCATTTTCTCTCTACCCACCCTTGCCTCCTTTTCCGCGCAGCTCTCGATTCCCCCCTCTCTTTCGCACCCTCCATGTCATATTCCGCTCCAGGAGTTCCATCATAGCTCCTCACTGTCGCTGGGAGGATGTTTTCTCCTCCGCTCGCCCCTTCCACCATCATTTTCTCTCTACCCACCCTTGCCTCCTTTTCCGCGCAGCTCTCGATTCCCCCCTCTCTTTCGCACCCTCCATGTCATATTCCGCTCCAGGAGTTCCATCATAGCTCCTCACTGTCGCTGGGAGGAAGTTTTCTCCTCCGCTCGCCCCTTCCACCGTCATTTTCTCTCTACCCACCCTTGCCTCCTTTTCCGCGCAGCTCTCGATTCCCCCCTCTCTTTCGCACCCTCCATGTCATATTCCGCTCCAGGAGCTCCATCATTGCTAATCGCTGTCGCTGGGAGGATGTTTTCTCCTCCGCTCGCCCCTTCCACCGTCATTTTCTCTCTACCCACCCTTGCCTCCTTTTCCGTGCAGCTCTCGATTCCCCCCTCTCTTTCGCACCCTCCATGTCATATTCCGCTCCAGGAGTTCCATCATAGCTCCTCACTGTCGCTGGGAGGATGTTTTCTCCTCCGCTCGCCCCTTCCACCGTCATTTTCTCTCTACCCACCCTTGCCTCCTTTTCCGCGCAGCTCTCGATTCCCCCCTCTCTTTCGCACCCTCCATGTCATATTCCGCTCCAGGAGCTCCATCATAGCTCCTTGCTGTCGCTGGGAGGATGTTTTCTCCTCCGCTCGCCCCTTCCACCGTCATTTTCTCTCTACCCACCCTTGCCTCCTTTTCCGCGCAGCTCTCGATTCCCCCCTCTCTTTCGCACCCTCCATGTCATATTCCGCTCCAGGAGTTCCATCATAGCTCCTCACTGTCGCTGGGAGGATGTTTTCTCCTCCGCTCGCCCCTTCCACCGTCATTTTCTCTCTACCCACCCTTGCCTCCTTCTCCGCGCAGCTCTCGATTCCCCCCTCTCTTTCGCACCCTCCATGTCATATTCCGCTCCAGGAGCTCCATCATAGCTCCTCGCTGTCGCTGGGAGGATGTTTTCTCCTCCGCTCGCCCCTTCCACCGTCATTTTCTGTCTACCCACCCTTGCCTCCTTTTCCGCGCAGCTCTCGATTCCCCCCTCTCTTTCGCACCCTCCATGTCATATTCCGCTCCAGGAGTTCCATCATAGCTCCTCACTGTCGCTGGGAGGATGTTTTCTCCTCCGCTCGCCCCTTCCACCGTCATTTTCTCTCTACCCACCCTTGCCTCCTTTTCCGCGCAGCTCTCGATTCCCCCCTCTATTTCGCACCCTCCATGTCATATTCCGCTCCAGGAGCTCCATCATAGCTCCTTGCTGTCGCTGGGAGGATGTTTTCTCCTCCGCTCGCCCCTTCCACCGTCATTTTCTCTCTACCCACCCTTGCCTCCTTTTCCGCGCAGCTCTCGATTCCCCCCTCTCTTTCGCACCCTCCATGTCATATTCCGCTCCAGGAGTTCCATCATAGCTCCTCACTGTCGCTGGGAGGATGTTTTCTCCTCCGCTCGCCCCTTCCACCGTCATTTTCTCTCTACCCACCCTTGCCTCCTTCTCCGCGCAGCTCTCGATTCCCCCCTCTCTTTCGCACCCTCCATGTCATATTCCGCTCCAGGAGCTCCATCATAGCTCCTCGCTGTCGCTGGGAGGATGTTTTCTCCTCCGCTCGCCCCTTCCACCGTCATTTTCTCTCTACCCACCCTTGCCTCCTTTTCCGCGCAGCTCTCGATTCCCCCCTCTCTTTCGCACCCTCCATGTCATATTCCGCTCCAGGAGCTCCATCATAGCTCCTTGCTGTCGCTGGGAGGATGTTTTCTCCTCCGCTCGCCCCTTCCACCGTCATTTTCTCTCTACCCACCCTTGCCTCCTTTTCCGCGCAGCTCTCGATTCCCCCCTCTCTTTCGCACCCTCCATGTCATATTCCGCTCCAGGAGTTCCATCATAGCTCCTCACTGTCGCTGGGAGGAAGTTTTCTCCTCCGCTCGCCCCTTCCACCGTCATTTTCTCTCTACCCACCCTTGCCTCCTTTTCCGCGCAGCTCTCGATTCCCCCCTCTCTTTCGCACCCTCCATGTCATATTCCGCTCCAGGAGTTCCATCATAGCTCCTCACTGTCGCTGGGAGGATGTTTTCTCCTCCGCTCGCCCCTTCCACCGTCATTTTCTCTCTACCCACCCTTGCCTCCTTTTCCGCGCAGCTCTCGATTCCCCCCTCTCTTTCGCACCCTCCATGTCATATTCCGCTCCAGGAGCTCCATCATAGCTCCTTGCTGTCGCTGGGAGGATGTTTTCTCCTCCGCTCGCCCCTTCCACCGTCATTTTCTCTCTACCCACCCTTGCCTCCTTTTCCGCGCAGCTCTCGATTCCCCCCTCTCTTTCGCACCCTCCATGTCATATTCCGCTCCAGGAGTTCCATCATAGCTCCTCACTGTCGCTGGGAGGATGTTTTCTCCTCCGCTCGCCCCTTCCACCGTCATTTTCTCTCTACCCACCCTTGCCTCCTTTTCCGCGCAGCTCTCGATTCCCCCCTCTCTTTCGCACCCTCCATGTCATATTCCGCTCCAGGAGTTCCATCATAGCTCCTCACTGTCGCTGGGAGGATGTTTTCTCCTCCGCTCGCCCCTTCCACCGTCATTTTCTCTCTACCCACCCTTGCCTCCTTCTCCGCGCAGCTCTCGATTCCCCCCTCTCTTTCGCACCCTCCATGTCATATTCCGCTCCAGGAGCTCCATCATAGCTCCTCGCTGTCGCTGGGAGGATGTTTTCTCCTCCGCTCGCCCCTTCCACCGTCATTTTCTCTCTACCCACCCTTGCCTCCTTTTCCGCGCAGCTCTCGATTCCCCCCTCTCTTTCGCACCCTCCATGTCATATTCCACTCCAGGAGTTCCATCATAGCTCCTCACTGTCGCTGGGAGGATGTTTTCTCCTCCGCTCGGCCCTTCCACCGTCATTTTCTCTCTACCCACCCTTGCCTCCTTTTCCGCGCAGCTCTCGATTCCCCCCTCTCTTTCGCACCCTCCATGTCATATTCCGCTCCAGGAGTTCCATCATAGCTCCTCACTGTCGCTGGGAGGATGTTTTCTCCTCCGCTCGCCCCTTCCACCGTCATTTTCTCTCTACCCACCCTTGCCTCCTTCTCCGCGCAGCTCTCGATTCCCCCCTCTCTTTCGCACCCTCCATGTCATATTCCGCTCCAGGAGCTCCATCATAGCTCCTAGCTGTCGCTGGGAGGATGTTTTCTCCTCCGCTCGCCCCTTCCACCGTCATTTTCTCTCTACCCACCCTTGCCTCCTTTTCCGCGCAGCTCTCGATTCCCCCCTCTCTTTCGCACCCTCCATGTCATATTCCGCTCCAGGAGTTCCATCATAGCTCCTCACTGTCGCTGGGAGGATGTTTTCTCCTCCGCTCGCCCCTTCCACCGTCATTTTCTCTCTACCCAACCTTGCCTCCTTTTCCGCGCAGCTCTCGATTCCCCCCTCTCTTTCGCACCCTCCATGTCATATTCCGCTCCAGGAGTTCCATAATAGCTCCTCACTGTCGCTGGGAGGATGTTTTCTCCTCCGCTCGCCCCTTCCACCGTCATTTTCTCTCTACCCACCCTTGCCTCCTTCTCCGCGCAGCTCTCGATTCCCCCCTCTCTTTCGCACCCTCCATGTCATATTCCGCTCCAGGAGCTCCATCATAGCTCCTCGCTGTCGCTGGGAGGATGTTTTCTCCTCCGCTCGCCCCTTCCACCGTCATTTTCTCTCTACCCACCCTTGCCTCCTTTTCCGCGCAGCTCTCGATTCCCCCCTCTGTTTCGCACCCTCCATGTCATATTCCGCTCCAGGAGCTCCATCATAGCTCCTCGCTGTCGCTGGGAGGATGTTTTCTCCTCCGCTCGCCCCTTCCACCGTCATTTTCTCTCTACCCACCCTTGCCTCCTTCTCCGCGCAGCTCTCGATTCCCCCCTCTCTTTCGCACCCTCCATGTCATATTCCGCTCCAGGAGTTCCATCATAGCTCCTCACTGTCGCTGGGAGGATGTTTTCTCCTCCGCTCGCCCCTTCCACCGTCATTTTCTCTCTACCCACCCTTGCCTCCTTCTCCGCGCAGCTCTCGATTCCCCCCTCTCTTTCGCACCCTCCATGTCATATTCCGCTCCAGGAGCTCCATCATAGCTCCTCGCTGTCGCTGGGAGGATGTTTTCTCCTCCGCTCGCCCCTTCCACTGTCATTTTCTCTCTACCCACCCTTCCCTTCTTCTCCGCGCAGCTCTCGATTCCCTCCTCTCTCTCGCACCCTCCATATTACATCCAGCTCCAGGAGCTCCATCATAGCTCCTCGCTGTCGCTGGGAGGATGTTTTCTCCTCTGCTCGCCGCTTCCACCGTCATTTTCTCTCCACCCACCCTTGCCTCCTTCTCCGCGCCGCTCTCGATTCCCCCCTCTCTCTCGCACCCACCATGTCATATCCCGCTCCAGGAGCTCCATCATAGCTCCTCGCTGTCGCTGGGAGGATGTTTTCTCCTCCGCTCGCCCCTTCCACCGTCATTTTCTCTCTAACCACCCTTGCCTCCTTCTCCGCGCAGCTCTCGATTCCCCCCTCTCTCTCGCACCCTCCATATTACATCCAGCTCCAGGAGCTCCATCATAGCTCCTCGCTGTCGCTGGGAGGATGTTTTCTCCTCCGCTCGCCCCTTCCACCGTCATTTTCTCTCTACCCACCCTTGCCTCCTTCTCCGCGCAGCTCTCGATTCCCCCCTCTCTTTCGCACCCTCCATGTCATATTCCGCTCCAGGAGCTCCATCATAGCTCCTCGCTGTCGCTGGGAGGATGTTTTCTCCTCCGCTCGCCCCTTCCACCGTCATTTTCTCTCTACCCACCCTTGCCTCCTTCTCCGCGCAGCTCTCGATTCCCCCCTCTCTCTCGCACCCTCCATATTACATCCGGCTCCAGGAGCTCCATCATAGCTCCTCGCTGTCGCTGGGAGGATGTTTTCTCCTCCGCTCGCCCCTTCCACCGTCATTTTCTCTCTACCCACCCTTGCCTCCTTTTCCGCGCAGCTCTCGATTCCCCCCTCTCTTTCGCACCCTCCATGTCATATTCCGCTCCAGGAGTTCCATCATAGCTCCTCACTGTCGCTGGGAGGATGTTTTCTCCTCCGCTCGCCCCTTCCACCGTCATTTTCTCTCTACCCACCCTTGCCTCCTTCTCCGCGCAGCTCTCGATTCCCCCCTCTCTTTCGCACCCTCCATGTCATATTCCGCTCCAGGAGCTCCATCATAGCTCCTCGCTGTCGCTGGGAGGATGTTTTCTCCTTCGCTCGCCCCTTCCACCGTCATTTTCTCTCTACCCACCCTTGCCTCCTTTTCCGCGCAGCTCTCGATTCCCCCCTCTCTTTCGCACCCTCCATGTCATATTCCGCTCCAGGAGTTCCATCATAGCTCCTCACTGTCGCTGGGAGGATGTTTTCTCCTCCGCTCGCCCCTTCCACCGTCATTTTCTCTCTACCCACCCTTGCCTCCTTTTCCGCGCAGCTCTCGATTCCCCCCTCTCTTTCGCACCCTCCATGTCATATTCCGCTCCAGGAGCTCCATCATAGCTCCTTGCTGTCGCTGGGAGGATGTTTTCTCCTCCGCTCGCCCCTTCCACCGTCATTTTCTCTCTACCCACCCTTGCCTCCTTCTCCGCGCAGCTCTCGATTCCCCCCTCTCTTTCGCACCCTCCATGTCATATTCCGCTCCAGGAGCTCCATCATAGCTCCTTGCTGTCGCTGGGAGGATGTTTTCTCCTCCGCTCACCCCTTCCACCGTCATTTTCTCTCTACCCACCCTTGCCTCCTTCTCCGCGCAGCTCTCGATTCCCCCCTCTCTCTCGCACCCTCCATATTACATCCAGCTCCAGGAGCTCCATCATAGCTCCTCGCTGTCGCTGGGAGGATGTTTTCTCCTCCGCTCGCCCCTTCCACCGTCATTTTCTCTCCACCCACCCTTGCCTCCTTCTCCGCGCCGCTCTCGATTCCCCCCTCTCTCTCGCACCCACCATGTCATATCCCGCTCCAGGAGCTCCATCATAGCTCCTCGCTGTCGCTGGGAGGATGTTTTCTCCTCCGCTCGCCCCTTCCACCGTCATTTTCTCTCTACCCACCCTTGCCTCCTTCTCCGCGCAGCTCTCGATTCCCCCCTCTCTCTCGCACCCTCCATATTACATCCAGCTCCAGGAGCTCCATCATAGCTCCTCGCTGTCGCTGGGAGGATGTTTTCTCCTCCGCTCGCCCCTTCCACCGTCATTTTCTCTCTACCCACCCTTGCCTCCTTTTCCGCACAGCTCTCGATTCCCCCCTCTCTTTCACACCCTCCATGTCATATTCCGCTCCAGGAGCTCCATCATAGCTCCTCGCTGTCGCTGGGAGGATGTTTTCTCCTCCGCTCGCCCCTTCCACCGTCATTTTCTCTCTACCCACCCTTGCCTCCTTCTCCGCGCAGCTCTCGATTCCCCCCTCTCTTTCGCACCCTCCATGTCATATTCTGCTCCAGGAGCTCCATCATAGCTCCTCGCTGTCGCTGGGAGGATGTTTTCTCCTCCGCTCGCCCCTTCCACCGTCATTTTCTCTCTACCCACCCTTGCCTCCTTCTCCGCGCAGCTCTCGATTCCCCCCTCTCTTTCGCACCCTCCATGTCATATTCCGCTCCAGGAGCTCCATCATAGCTCCTTGCTGTCGCTGGGAGGATGTTTTCTCCTCCGCTCGCCCCTTCCACCGTCATTTTCTCTCTACCCACCCTTGCCTCCTTCTCCGCGCAGCTCTCGATTCCCCCCTCTCTTTCGCACCCTCCATGTCATATTCCGCTCCAGGAGCTCCATCATAGCTCCTCGCTGTCGCTGGGAGGATGTTTTCTCCTCCGCTCGCCCCTTCCACCGTCATTTTCTCTCTACCCACCCTTGCCTCCTTTTCCGCGCAGCTCTCGATTCCCCCCTCTCTTTCGCACCCTCCATGTCATATTCCGCTCCAGGAGCTCCATCATAGCTCCTCGCTGTCGCTGGGAGGATGTTTTCTCCTCCGCTCGCCCCTTCCACCGTCATTTTCTCTCTACCCACCCTTGCCTCCTTCTCCGCGCAGCTCTCGATTCCCCCCTCTCTTTCGCACCCTCCATGTCATATTCCGCTCAAGGAGCTCCATCATAGCTCCTCGCTGTCGCTGGGAGGATGTTTTCTCCTCCGCTCGCCCCTTCCACCGTCATTTTCTCTCTACCCACCCTTGCCTCCTTCTCCGCGCAGCTCTCGATTCCCCCCTCTCTTTCGCACCCTCCATGTCATATTCCGCTCCAGGAGCTCCATCATAGCTCCTCGCTGTCGATGGGAGGATGTTTTCTCCTCCGCTCGCCCCTTCCACCGTCATTTTCTCTCTACCCACCCTTGCCTCCTTCTCCGCGCAGCTCTCGATTCCCCCCTCTCTTTCTCACCCTCCATGTCATATTCCGCTCCAGGAGCTCCATCATAGCTCCTCGCTGTCGCTGGGAGGATGTTTTCTCCTCCGCTCGCCCCTTCCACCGTCATTTTCTCTCTACCCACCCTTGCCTCCTTTTCCGTGCAGCTCTCGATTCCCCCCTCTCTTTCGCACCCTCCATGTCATATTCCGCTCCAGGAGCTCCATCATAGCTCCTCGCTGTCGCTGGGAGGATGTTTTCTCCTCCGCTCGCCCCTTCCACCATCATTTTCTCTCCACCCACCCTTGCCTCCTTCTCCGCGCAGCTCTCGATTCCCCCCTCTCTTTCGCACCCTCCATGTCATATTCCGCTCCAGGAGCTCCATCATAGCTCCTCGCTGTCGCTGGGAGGATGTTTTCTCCTCCGCTCGCCCCTTCCACCGTCATTTTCTCTCTACCCACCCTTGCCTCCTTCTCCGCGCAGCTCTCGATTCCCCCCTCTCTCTCGCACCCTCCATATTACATCCAGCTCCAGGAGCTCCATCATAGCTCCTCGCTGTCGCTGGGAGCATGTTTTCTCCTCCGCTCGCCCCTTCCACCGTCATTTTCTCTCTACCCACCCTTGCCTCCTTCTCCGCGCAGCTCTCGATTCCCCCCTCTCTTTCGCACCCTCCATGTCATATTCCGCTCCAGGAGCTCCATCATAGCTCCTCGCTGTCGCTGGGAGGATGTTTTCTCCTCCGCTCGCCCCTTCCACCGTTATTTTCTCTCTACCCACCCTTGCCTCCTTTTCCGCGCAGCTCTCGATTCCCCCCTCTCTTTCGCACCCTCCATGTCATATTCCGCTCCAGGAGCTCCATCATAGCTCCTCGCTGTCGCTGGGAGGATGTTTTCTCCTCCGCTCGCCCCTTCCACCGTCATTTTCTCTCTACCCACCCTTGCCTCCTTCTCCGCGCAGCTCTCGATTCCCCCCTCTCTTTCGCACCCTCCATGTCATATTCCGCTCCAGGAGCTCCATCATAGCTCCTCGCTGTCGCTGGGAGGATGTTTTCTCCTCCGCTCGCCCCTTCCACCGTCATTTTCTCTCTACCCACCCTTGCCTCCTTCTCCGCGCAGCTCTCGATTCCCCCCTCTCTTTCGCACCCTCCATGTCATATTCCGCTCCAGGAGCTCCATCATAGCTCCTCGCTGTCGCTGGGAGGATTTTTTCTCCTCCACTCGCCCCTTCCACCGTCATTTTCTCCATACCCACCCTTGCCTCCTTCTCCGCGCAGCTCTCGATTCCCTCCTCTCTCTCGCACCCTCCATTTTACATCCAGCTCCAGGAGCTCCATCATAGCATCTCGCTGTCGCTGGGAGGATGTTTTCTCCTCTGCTCGCCGCTTCCACCGTCATTTTCTCTCCACCCACCCTTGCCTCCTTCTCCGCGCCGCTCTCGATTCCCCCCTCTCTCTCGCACCCACCATGTCATATCCCGCTCCAGGAGCTCCATCATAGCTCCTCGCTGTCGCTGGGAGGATGTTTTCTCCTCCGCTCGCCCCTTCCACCGTCATTTTCTCTCTACCCACCCTTGCCTCCTTCTCCGCGCAGCTCTCGATTCCTCCCTCTCTCTCGCACCCTCCATATTACATCCAGCTCCAGGAGCTCCATCATAGCTCCTCGCTGTCGCTGGGGGGATGTTTTCTCCTCCGCTCGCCCCTTCCACCGTCATTTTCTCTCTACCCACCCTTGCCTCCTTCTCCGCGCAGCTCTCGATTCCCCCCTCTCTTTCACACCCTCCTTCACTTCATATTCCGCTCCAGGAGCTCCATCATAGCTCCTCGCTGTCGCTGGGAGGATGTTTTCTCCTCCGCTCGCCCCTTCCACCGTCATTTTCTCTCTACCCACCCTTGCCTCCTTCTCCGCGCAGCTCTCGATTCCCCCCTCTCTCTCGCACCCTCCATATTACATCCAGCTCCAGGAGCTCCATCATAGCTCCTCGCTGTCGCTGGGAGGATGTTTTCTCCTCCGCTCGCCCCTTCCACCGTCATTTTCTCTCTACCCACCCTTGCCTCCTTTTCCGCGCAGCTCTCGATTCCCCCCTCTCTTTCGCACCCTCCATGTCATATTCCGCTCCAGGAGTTCCATCATAGCTCCTCACTGTCGCTGGGAGGATGTTTTCTCCTCCGCTCGCCCCTTCCACCGTCATTTTCTCTCTACCCACCCTTGCCTCCTTTTCCGCGCAGCTCTCGATTCCCCCCTCTCTTTCGCACCCTCCATGTCATATTCCGCTCCAGGAGTTCCATCATAGCTCCTCACTGTCGCTGGGAGGAAGTTTTCTCCTCCGCTCGCCCCTTCCACCGTCATTTTCTCTCTACCCACCCTTGCCTCCTTTTCCGCGCAGCTCTCGATTCCCCCCTCTCTTTCGCACCCTCCTTCACTTCATATTCCGCTCCAGGAGCTCCATCATAGCTCCTTGCTGTCGCTGGGAGGATGTTTTCTCCTCCGCTCGCCCCTTCCACCGTCATTTTCTCTCTACCCACCCTTGCCTCCTTTTCCGCGCAGCTCTCGATTCCCCCCTCTCTTTCGCACCCTCCATGTCATATTCCGCTCCAGGAGCTCCATCATAGCTCCTCGCTGTCGCTGGGAGGATGTTTTCTCCTCCGCTCGCCCCTTCCACCGTCATTTTCTCTCTACCCACCCTTGCCTCCTTCTCCGCGCAGCTCTCGATTCCCCCCTCTCTTTCGCACCCTCCATGTCATATTCTGCTCCAGGAGCTCCATCATAGCTCCTCGCTGTCGCTGGGAGGATGTTTTCTCCTCCGCTCGCCCCTTCCACCGTCATTTTCTCTCTACCCACCCTTGCCTCCTTCTCCGCGCAGCTCTCGATTCCCCCCTCTCTCTCGCACCCTCCATATTACATCCAGCTCCAGGAGCTCCATCATAGCTCCTCGCTGTCGATGGGAGGATGTTTTCTCCTCTGCTCGCCCCTTCCACCGTCATTTTCTCTCTACCCACCCTTGCCTCCTTCTCCGCGCAGCTCTCGATTCCCCCCTCTCTTTCGCACCCTCCATGTCATATTCCGCTCCAGGAGTTCCATCATAGCTCCTCACTGTCGCTGGGAGGATGTTTTCTCCTCCGCTCGCCCCTTCCACCGTCATTTTCTCTCTACCCACCCTTGCCTCCTTCTCCGCGCAGCTCTTGATTCCCCCCTCTCTCTCGCACCCACCATGTCATATCCCGCTCCAGGAGCTCCATCATAGCTCCTCGCTGTCGCTGGGAGGATGTTTTCTCCTCCGCTCGCCCCTTCCACCGTCATTTTCTCTCTACCCACCCTTGCCTCCTTCTCCGCGCAGCTCTCGATTCCCTCCTCTCTCTCGCACCCTCCATTTTACATCCAGCTCCAGGAGCTCCATCATAGCTCCTCGCTGTCGCTGGGAGGATGTTTTCTCCTCTGCTCGCCGCTTCCACCGTCATTTTCTCTCCACCCACCCTTGCCTCCTTCTCCGCGCCGCTCTCGATTCCCCCCTCTCTCTCGCACCCATCATGTCATATCCCGCTCCAGGAGCTCCATCATAGCTCCTCGCTGTCGCTGGGAGGATGTTTTCTCCTCCGCTCGCCCCTTCCACCGTCATTTTCTCTCTACCCACCCTTGCCTCCTTCTCCGCGCAGCTCTCGATTCCTCCCTCTCTCTCGCACCCTCCATATTACATCCAGCTCCAGGAGCTCCATCATAGCTCCTCGCTGTCGCTGGGAGGATGTTTTCTCCTCCGCTCGCCCCTTCCACCGTCATTTTCTCTCTACCCACCCTTGCCTCCTTCTCCGCGCAGCTCTCGATTCCCCCCTCTCTTTCGCACCCTCCATGTCATATTCCGCTCCAGGAGCTCCATCATAGCTCCTCGCTGTCGCTGGGAGGATGTTTTCTCCTCCGCTCGCCCCTTCCACCGTCATTTTCTCTCTACCCACCCTTGCCTCCTTCTCCGCGCAGCTCTTGATTCCCCCCTCTCTCTCGCACCCACCATGTCATATCCCGCTCCAGGAGCTCCATCATAGCTCCTCGCTGTCGCTGGGAGGATGTTTTCTCCTCCGCTCGCCCCTTCCACCGTCATTTTCTCTCTACCCACCCTTGCCTCCTTCTCCGCGCAGCTCTCGATTCCCTCCTCTCTCTCGCACCCTCCATTTTACATCCAGCTCCAGGAGCTCCATCATAGCTCCTCGCTGTCGCTGGGAGGATGTTTTCTCCTCTGCTCGCCGCTTCCACCGTCATTTTCTCTCCACCCACCCTTGCCTCCTTCTCCGCGCCGCTCTCGATTCCCCCCTCTCTCTCGCACCCATCATGTCATATCCCGCTCCAGGAGCTCCATCATAGCTCCTCGCTGTCGCTGGGAGGATGTTTTCTCCTCCGCTCGCCCCTTCCACCGTCATTTTCTCTCTACCCACCCTTGCCTCCTTCTCCGCGCAGCTCTCGATTCCTCCCTCTCTCTCGCACCCTCCATATTACATCCAGCTCCAGGAGCTCCATCATAGCTCCTCGCTGTCGCTGGGAGGATGTTTTCTCCTCCGCTCGCCCCTTCCACCGTCATTTTCTCTCTACCCACCCTTGCCTCCTTCTCCGCGCAGCTCTCGATTCCCCCCTCTCTTTCGCACCCTCCATGTCATATTCCGCTCCAGGAGCTCCATCATAGCTCCTCGCTGTCGCTGGGAGGATGTTTTCTCCTCCGCTCGCCCCTTCCACCGTCATTTTCTCTCTACCCACCCTTGCCTCCTTCTCCGCGCAGCTCTCGATTCCCCCCTCTCTCTCGCACCCTCCATATTACATCCAGCTCCAGGAGCTCCATCATAGCTCCTCGCTGTCGCTGGGAGGATGTTTTCTCCTCCGCTCGCCCCTTCCACCGTCATTTTCTCTCTACCCACCCTTGCCTCCTTTTCCGCGCAGCTCTCGATTCCCCCCTCTCTTTCGCACCCTCCATGTCATATTCCGCTCCAGGAGTTCCATCATAGCTCCTCACTGTCGCTGGGAGGATGTTTTCTCCTCCGCTCGCCCCTTCCACCGTCATTTTCTCTCTACCCACCCTTGCCTCCTTCTCCGCGCAGCTCTCGATTCCCCCCTCTCTTTCGCACCCTCCATGTCATATTCCGCTCCAGGAGCTCCATCATAGCTCCTCGCTGTCGCTGGGAGGATGTTTTCTCCTCCGCTCGCCCCTTCCACCGTCATTTTCTCTCTACCCACCCTTGCCTCCTTTTCCGCGCAGCTCTCGATTCCCCCCTCTCTTTCGCACCCTCCATGTCATATTCCGCTCCAGGAGTTCCACCATAGCTCCTCACTGTCGCTGGGAGGATGTTTTCTCCTCCGCTCGCCACTTCCACCGTCATTTTCTCTCTACCCACCCTTGCCTCCTTCTCCGCGCAGCTCTCGATTCCCCCCTCTCTTTCGCACCCTCCATGTCATATTCCGCTCCAGGAGCTCCATCATAGCTCCTCGCTGTCGCTGGGAGGATGTTTTCTCCTCTGCTCGCCGCTTCCACCGTCATTTTCTCTCCACCCACCCTTGCCTCCTTCTCCGCGCCACTCTCGATTCCCCCCTCTCTCTCGCACCCATCATGTCATATCCCGCTCCAGGAGCTCCATCATAGCTCCTCGCTGTCGCTGGGAGGATGTTTTCTCCTCCGCTCGCCCCTTCCACCGTCATTTTCTCTCTACCCACCCTTGCCTCCTTCTCCGCGCAGCTCTCGATTCCTCCCTCTCTCTCGCACCCTCCATATTACATCCAGCTCCAGGAGCTCCATCATAGCTCCTCGCTGTCGCTGGGAGGATGTTTTCTCCTCCGCTCGCCCCTTCCACCGTCATTTTCTCTCTACCCACCCTTGCCTCCTTCTCCGCGCAGCTCTCGATTCCCCCCCTCTCTTTCGCACCCTCCATGTCATATTCCGCTCCAGGAGCTCCATCATAGCTCCTCGCTGTCGCTGGGAGGATGTTTTCTCCTCCGCTCGCCCCTTCCACCGTCATTTTCTCTCTACCCACCCTTGCCTCCTTCTCCGCGCAGCTCTCGATTCCCCCCTCTCTCTCGCACCCTCCATATTACATCCAGCTCCAGGAGCTCCATCATAGCTCCTCGCTGTCGCTGGGAGGATGTTTTCTCCTCCGCTCGCCCCTTCCACCGTCATTTTCTCTCTACCCACCCTTGCCTCCTTTTCCGCGCAGCTCTCGATTCCCCCCTCTCTTTCGCACCCTCCATGTCATATTCCGCTCCAGGAGTTCCATCATAGCTCCTCACTGTCGCTGGGAGGATGTTTTCTCCTCCGCTCGCCCCTTCCACCGTCATTTTCTCTCTACCCACCCTTGCCTCCTTCTCCGCGCAGCTCTCGATTCCCCCCTCTCTTTCGCACCCTCCATGTCATATTCCGCTCCAGGAGCTCCATCATAGCTCCTCGCTGTCGCTGGGAGGATGTTTTCTCCTCCGCTCGCCCCTTCCACCGTCATTTTCTCTCTACCCACCCTTGCCTCCTTTTCCGCGCAGCTCTCGATTCCCCCCTCTCTTTCGCACCCTCCATGTCATATTCCGCTCCAGGAGCTCCATCATAGCTCCTCGCTGTCGCTGGGAGGATGTTTTCTCCTCCGCTCGCCCCTTCCACCGTCATTTTCTCTCTACCCACCCTTGCCTCCTTCTCCGCGCAGCTCTCGATTCCCCCCTCTCTTTCGCACCCTCCATGTCATATTCCGCTCCAGGAGCTCCATCATAGCTCCTCGCTGTCGCTGGGAGGATGTTTTCTCCTCCGCTCGCCCCTTCCACCGTCATTTTCTCTCTACCCACCCTTGCCTCCTTTTCCGCGCAGCTCTCGATTCCCCCCTCTCTTTCGCACCCTCCATGTCATATTCCGCTCCAGGAGCTCCATCATAGCTCCTCGCTGTCGCTGGGAGGAAGATTTCTCCTCCGCTCGCCCCTTCCACCGTCATTTTCTCTCTACCCACCCTTGCCTCCTTTTCCGCGCAGCTCTCGATTCCCCCCTCTCTTTCGCACCCTCCATGTCATATTCCACTCCAGGAGCTCCATCATAGCTCCTTGCTGTCGCTGGGAGGATGTTTTCTCCTCCGCTCGCCCCTTCCACCGTAATTTTCTCTCTACCCACCCTTGCCTCCTTTTCCGCGCAGCTCTCGATTCCCCCCTCTCTTTCGCACCCTCCATGTCATATTCCGCTCCAGGAGTTCCATCATAGCTCCTCACTGTCGCTGGGAGGATGTTTTCTCCTCCGCTCGCCACTTCCACCGTCATTTTCTCTCTACCCACCCTTGCCTCCTTCTCCGCGCAGCTCTCGATTCCCCCCTCTCTTTCGCACCCTCCATGTCATATTCCGCTCCAGGAGCTCCATCATAGCTCCTCGCTGTCGCTGGGAGGATGTTTTCTCCTCCGCTCGCCCCTTCCACCGTCATTTTCTCTCTACCCACCCTTGCCTCCTTTTCCGCGCAGCTCTCGATTCCCCCCTCTCTTTCGCACCCTCCATGTCATATTCCGCTCCAGGAGTTCCATCATAGCTCCTCACTGTCGCTGGGAGGATGTTTTCTCCTCCGCTCGCCCCTTCCACCGTCATTTTCTCTCTACCCACCCTTGCCTCCTTTTCCGCGCAGCTCTCGATTCCCCCCTCTCTTTCGCACCCTCCATGTCATATTCCGCTCCAGGAGTTCCATCATAGCTCCTCAATGTCGCTGGGAGGAAGTTTTCTCCTCCGCTCGCCCCTTCCACCGTCATTTTCTCTCTACCCACCCTTGCATCCTTTTCCGCGCAGCTCTCGATTCCCCCCTCTCTTTCGCACCCTCCATGTCATATTCCGCTCCAGGAGTTCCATCATAGCTCCTCACTGTCGCTGGGAGGATGTTTTCTCCTCCGCTCGCCCCTTCCACCGTCATTTTCTCTCTACCCACCCTTGCCTCCTTCTCCGCACAGCTCTCGATTCCCCCTCTCTTTCGCACCCTCCATGTCATATTCCACTCCAGGAGTTCCATCATAGCTCCTCGCTGTCGCTGGGAGGATGTTTTCTCCTCCGCTCGCCCCTTCCACCGTCATTTTCTCTCTACCCACCCTTGCCTCCTTCTCCGCGCAGCTCTCGATTCCCCCCTCTCTCTCGCACCCTCCATATTACATCCAGCTCCAGGAGCTCTATCATAGCTCCTCGCTGTCGCTGGGAGGATGTTTTCTCCTCCGCTCGCCCCTTCCACCGTCATTTTCTCTCTACCCACCCTTGCCTCCTTTTCCGCGCAGCTCTCGATTCCCCCCTCTCTTTCGCACCCTCCATGTCATATTCCGCTCCAGGAGTTCCATCATAGCTCCTCGCTGTCGCTGGGAGGATGTTTTCTCCTCCGCTCGCCCCTTCCACCGTCATTTTCTCTCTACCCACCCTTGCCTCCTTTTCCGCGCAGCTCTCGATTCCCCCCTCTCTTTCGCACCCTCCATGTCATATTCCGCTCCAGGAGTTCCATCATAGCTCCTCACTGTCGCTGGGAGGATGTTTTCTCCTCCGCTCGCCCCTTCCACCGTCATTTTCTCTCTACCCACCCTTGCCTCCTTCTCCGCGCAGCTCTCGATTCCCCCCTCTCTTTCGCACCCTCCATGTCATATTCCGCTCCAGGAGCTCCATCATAGCTCCTCGCTGTCGCTGGGAGGATGTTTTCTCCTCCGCTCGCCCCTTCCACCGTCATTTTCTCTCTACCCACCCTTGCCTCCTTTTCCGCGCAGCTCTCGATTCCCCCCTCTCTTTCGCACCCTCCATGTCATATTCCGCTCCAGGAGCTCCATCATAGCTCCTCGCTGTCGCTGGGAGGATGTTTTCTCCTCCGCTCGCCCCTTCCACCGTCATTTTCTCTCTACCCACCCTTGCCTCCTTCTCCGCGCAGCTCTCGATTCCCCCCTCTCTTTCGCACCCTCCATGTCATATTCCGCTCCAGGAGCTCCATCATAGCTCCTCGCTGTCGCTGGGAGGATGTTTTCTCCTCCGCTCGCCCCTTCCACCGTCATTTTCTCTCTACCCACCCTTGCCTCCTTTTCCGCGCAGCTCTCGATTCCCCCCTCTCTTTCGCACCCTCCATGTCATATTCCGCTCCAGGAGCTCCATCATAGCTCCTCGCTGTCGCTGGGAGGAAGATTTCTCCTCCGCTCGCCCCTTCCACCGTCATTTTCTCTCTACCCACCCTTGCCTCCTTTTCCGCGCAGCTCTCGATTCCCCCCTCTCTTTCGCACCCTCCATGTCATATTCCACTCCAGGAGCTCCATCATAGCTCCTTGCTGTCGCTGGGAGGATGTTTTCTCCTCCGCTCGCCCCTTCCACCGTAATTTTCTCTCTACCCACCCTTGCCTCCTTTTCCGCGCAGCTCTCGATTCCCCCCTCTCTTTCGCACCCTCCATGTCATATTCCGCTCCAGGAGTTCCATCATAGCTCCTCACTGTCGCTGGGAGGATGTTTTCTCCTCCGCTCGCCACTTCCACCGTCATTTTCTCTCTACCCACCCTTGCCTCCTTCTCCGCGCAGCTCTCGATTCCCCCCTCTCTTTCGCACCCTCCATGTCATATTCCGCTCCAGGAGCTCCATCATAGCTCCTCGCTGTCGCTGGGAGGATGTTTTCTCCTCCGCTCGCCCCTTCCACCGTCATTTTCTCTCTACCCACCCTTGCCTCCTTTTCCGCGCAGCTCTCGATTCCCCCCTCTCTTTCGCACCCTCCATGTCATATTCCGCTCCAGGAGTTCCATCATAGCTCCTCACTGTCGCTGGGAGGATGTTTTCTCCTCCGCTCGCCCCTTCCACCGTCATTTTCTCTCTACCCACCCTTGCCTCCTTTTCCGCGCAGCTCTCGATTCCCCCCTCTCTTTCGCACCCTCCATGTCATATTCCGCTCCAGGAGTTCCATCATAGCTCCTCAATGTCGCTGGGAGGAAGTTTTCTCCTCCGCTCGCCCCTTCCACCGTCATTTTCTCTCTACCCACCCTTGCATCCTTTTCCGCGCAGCTCTCGATTCCCCCCTCTCTTTCGCACCCTCCATGTCATATTCCGCTCCAGGAGTTCCATCATAGCTCCTCACTGTCGCTGGGAGGATGTTTTCTCCTCCGCTCGCCCCTTCCACCGTCATTTTCTCTCTACCCACCCTTGCCTCCTTCTCCGCACAGCTCTCGATTCCCCCTCTCTTTCGCACCCTCCATGTCATATTCCACTCCAGGAGTTCCATCATAGCTCCTCGCTGTCGCTGGGAGGATGTTTTCTCCTCCGCTCGCCCCTTCCACCGTCATTTTCTCTCTACCCACCCTTGCCTCCTTCTCCGCGCAGCTCTCGATTCCCCCCTCTCTCTCGCACCCTCCATATTACATCCAGCTCCAGGAGCTCTATCATAGCTCCTCGCTGTCGCTGGGAGGATGTTTTCTCCTCCGCTCGCCCCTTCCACCGTCATTTTCTCTCTACCCACCCTTGCCTCCTTTTCCGCGCAGCTCTCGATTCCCCCCTCTCTTTCGCACCCTCCATGTCATATTCCGCTCCAGGAGTTCCATCATAGCTCCTCGCTGTCGCTGGGAGGATGTTTTCTCCTCCGCTCGCCCCTTCCACCGTCATTTTCTCTCTACCCACCCTTGCCTCCTTTTCCGCGCAGCTCTCGATTCCCCCCTCTCTTTCGCACCCTCCATGTCATATTCCGCTCCAGGAGTTCCATCATAGCTCCTCACTGTCGCTGGGAGGATGTTTTCTCCTCCGCTCGCCCCTTCCACCATCATTTTCTCTCTACCCACCCTTGCCTCCTTTTCCGCGCAGCTCTCGATTCCCCCCTCTCTTTCGCACCCTCCATGTCATATTCCGCTCCAGGAGTTCCATCATAGCTCCTCACTGTCGCTGGGAGGAAGTTTTCTCCTCCGCTCGCCCCTTCCACCGTCATTTTCTCTCTACCCACCCTTGCCTCCTTTTCCACGCAGCTCTCGATTCCCCCCTCTCTTTCGCACCCTCCATGTCATATTCCGCTCCAGGAGTTCCATCATAGCTCCTCACTGTCGCTGGGAGGATGTTTTCTCCTCCGCTCGCCCCTTCCACCGTCATTTTCTCTCTACCCACCCTTGCCTCCTTCTCCGCGCAGCTCTCGATTCCCCCCTCTCTTTCGCACCCTCCATGTCATATTCCGCTCCAGGAGCTCCATCATAGCTCCTCGCTGTCGCTGGGAGGATGTTTTCTCCTCCGCTCGCCCCTTCCACCGTCATTTTCTCTCTACCCACCCTTGCCTCCTTTTCCGCGCAGCTCTCGATTCCCCCCTCTCTTTCGCACCCTCCATGTCATATTCCGCTCCAGGAGTTCCATCATAGCTCCTCACTGTCGCTGGGAGGAAGTTTTCTCCTCCGCTCGCCCCTTCCACCGTCATTTTCTCTCTACCCACCCTTGCCTCCTTTTCCGCGCAGCTCTCGATTCCCCCCTCTCTTTCGCACCCTCCATGTCATATTCCGCTCCAGGAGCTCCATCATAGCTCCTTGCTGTCGCTGGGAGGATGTTTTCTCCTCCGCTCGCCCCTTCCACCGTCATTTTCTCTCTACCCACCCTTGCCTCCTTTTCCGCGCAGCTCTCGATTCCCCCCTCTCTTTCGCACCCTCCATGTCATATTCCGCTCCAGGAGTTCCATCATAGCTCCTCACTGTCGCTGGGAGGATGTTTTCTCCTCCGCTCGCCACTTCCTTCGTCATTTTCTCTCTACCCACCCTTGCCTCCTTCTCCGCGCAGCTCTCGATTCCCCCCTCTCTTTCGCACTCTCCATGTCATATTCCGCTCCAGGAGCTCCATCATAGCTCCTCGCTGTCGCTGGGAGGATGTTTTCTCCTCCGCTCGCCCCTTCCACCTTCATTTTCTCTCTACCCACCCTTGCCTCCTTTTCCGCGCAGCTCTCGATTCCCCCCTCTCTTTCGCACCCTCCATGTCATATTCCGCTCCAGGAGTTCCATCATAGCTCCTCACTGTCGCTGGGAGGATGTTTTCTCCTCCGCTCGCCCCTTCCACCGTCATTTTCTCTCTACCCACCCTTGCCTCCTTTTCCGCGCAGCTCTCGATTCCCCCCTCTCTTTCGCACCCTCCATGTCATATTCCGCTCCAGGAGTTCCATCATAGCTCCTCACTGTCGCTGGGAGGAAGTTTTCTCCTCCGCTCGCCCCTTCCACCGTCATTTTCTCTCTACCCACCCTTGCATCCTTTTCCGCGCAGCTCTCGATTCCCCCCTCTCTTTCGCACCCTCCATGTCATATTCCGCTCCAGGAGTTCCATCATAGCTCCTCACTGTCGCTGGGAGGATGTTTTCTCCTCCGCTCGCCCCTTCCACCGTCATTTTCTCTCTACCCACCCTTGCCTCCT
The DNA here is from genome assembly GCF_965119305.1 of Pelophylax lessonae. Classification (NCBI taxonomy): domain Eukaryota; kingdom Metazoa; phylum Chordata; class Amphibia; order Anura; family Ranidae; genus Pelophylax; species Pelophylax lessonae. The sequence goes on from NC_138780.1 coordinate 79,429,950, forward strand.
TCTCCGCACAGCTCTCGATTCCCCCCTCTCTTTCGCACCCTCCATGTCATATTCCACTCCAGGAGCTCCATCATAGCTCCTCGCTGTCGCTGGGAGGATGTTTTCTCCTCCGCTCGCCCCTTCCACCGTCATTTTCTCTCTACCCACCCTTGCCTCCTTTTCCGCGCAGCTCTCGATTTCCCCCTCTCTTTCGCACCCTCCATGTCATATTCCGCTCCAGGAGCTCCATCATAGCTCCTCGCTGTCGCTGGGAGGATGTTTTCTCCTCCGCTCGCCCCTTCCACCGTCATTTTCTCTCTACCCACCCTTGCCTCCTTCTCCGCGCAGCTCTCGATTCCCCCCTCTCTTTCGCACCCTCCATGTCATATTCTGCTCCAGGAGCTCCATCATAGCTCCTCGCTGTCGCTGGGAGGATGTTTTCTCCTCCGCTCGCCCCTTCCACCGTCATTTTCTCTCTACCCACCCTTGCCTCCTTCTCCGCGCAGCTCTCGATTCCCCCCTCTCTCTCGCACCCTCCATATTACATCCAGCTCCAGGAGCTCCATCATAGCTCCTCGCTGTCGATGGGAGGATGTTTTCTCCTCTGCTCGCCCCTTCCACCGTCATTTTCTCTCTACCCACCCTTGCCTCCTTCTCCGCGCAGCTCTCGATTCCCCCCTCTCTTTCGCACCCTCCATGTCATATTCCGCTCCAGGAGTTCCATCATAGCTCCTCACTGTCGCTGGGAGGATGTTTTCTCCTCCGCTCGCCCCTTCCACCGTCATTTTCTCTCTACCCACCCTTGCCTCCTTCTCAGCGCAGCTCTCGATTCCCCCCTCTCTCTCGCACCCACCATGTCATATCCCGCTCCAGGAGCTCCATCATAGCTCCTCGCTGTCGCTGGGAGGATGTTTTCTCCTCCGCTCGCCCCTTCCACCGTCATTTTCTCTCTACCCACCCTTGCCTCCTTCTCCGCGCAGCTCTCGATTCCCTCCTCTCTCTCGCACCCTCCATTTTACATCCAGCTCCAGGAGCTCCATCATAGCTCCTCGCTGTCGCTGGGAGGATGTTTTCTCCTCTGCTCGCCGCTTCCACCGTCATTTTCTCTCCACCCACCCTTGCCTCCTTCTCCGCGCCGCTCTCGATTCCCCCCTCTCTCTCGCACCCATCATGTCATATCCCGCTCCAGGAGCTCCATCATAGCTCCTCGCTGTCGCTGGGAGGATGTTTTCTCCTCCGCTCGCCCCTTCCACCGTCATTTTCTCTCTACCCACCCTTGCCTCCTTCTCCGCGCAGCTCTCGATTCCTCCCTCTCTCTCGCACCCTCCATATTACATCCAGCTCCAGGAGCTCCATCATAGCTCCTCGCTGTCGCTGGGAGGATGTTTTCTCCTCCGCTCGCCCCTTCCACCGTCATTTTCTCTCTACCCACCCTTGCCTCCTTCTCCTCGCAGCTCTCGATTCCCCCCCTCTCTTTCGCACCCTCCATGTCATATTCCGCTCCAGGAGCTCCATCATAGCTCCTCGCTGTCGCTGGGAGGATGTTTTCTCCTCCGCTCGCCCCTTCCACCGTCATTTTCTCTCTACCCACCCTTGCCTCCTTCTCCGCGCAGCTCTCGATTCCCCCCTCTCTCTCGCACCCTCCATATTACATCCAGCTCCAGGAGCTCCATCATAGCTCCTCGCTGTCGCTGGGAGGATGTTTTCTCCTCCGCTCGCCCCTTCCACCATCATTTTCTCTCTACCCACCCTTGCCTCCTTTTCCGCGCAGCTCTCGATTCCCCCCTCTCTTTCGCACCCTCCATGTCATATTCCGCTCCAGGAGTTCCATCATAGCTCCTCACTGTCGCTGGGAGGATGTTTTCTCCTCCGCTCGCCCCTTCCACCGTCATTTTCTCTCTACCCACCCTTGCCTCCTTCTCCGCGCAGCTCTCGATTCCCCCCTCTCTTTCGCACCCTCCATGTCATATTCCGCTCCAGGAGCTCCATCATAGCTCCTCGCTGTCGCTGGGAGGATGTTTTCTCCTCCGCTCGCCCCTTCCACCGTCATTTTCTCTCTACCCACCCTTGCCTCCTTTTCCGCGCAGCTCTCGATTCCCCCCTCTCTTTCGCACCCTCCATGTCATATTCCGCTCCAGGAGTTCCATCATAGCTCCTCACTGTCGCTGGGAGGAAGATTTCTCCTCCGCTCGCCCCTTCCACCGTCATTTTCTCTCTACCCACCCTTGCCTCCTTTTCCGCGCAGCTCTCGATTCCCCCCTCTCTTTCGCACCCTCCATGTCATATTCCACACCAGGAGCTCCATCATAGCTCCTTGCTGTCGCTGGGAGGATGTTTTCTCCTCCGCTCGCCCCTTCCACCGTAATTTTCTCTCTACCCACCCTTGCCTCCTTTTCCGCGCAGCTCTCGATTCCCCCCTCTCTTTCGCACCCTCCATGTCATATTCCGCTCCAGGAGTTCCATCATAGCTCCTCACTGTCGCTGGGAGGATGTTTTCTCCTCCGCTCGCCACTTCCACCGTCATTTTCTCTCTACCCACCCTTGCCTCCTTCTCCGCGCAGCTCTCGATTCCCCCCTCTCTTTCGCACCCTCCATGTCATATTCCGCTCCAGGAGCTCCATCATAGCTCCTCGCTGTCGCTGGGAGGATGTTTTCTCCTCCGCTCGCCCCTTCCACCGTCATTTTCTCTCTACCCACCCTTGCCTCCTTTTCCGCGCAGCTCTCGATTCCCCCCTCTCTTTCGCACCCTCCATGTCATATTCCGCTCCAGGAGTTCCATCATAGCTCCTCACTGTCGCTGGGAGGAAGTTTTCTCCTCCGCTCGCCCCTTCCACCGTCATTTTCTCTCTACCCACCCTTGCATCCTTTTCCGCGCAGCTCTCGATTCCCCCCTCTCTTTCGCACCCTCCATGTCATATTCCGCTCCAGGAGTTCCATCATAGCTCCTCACTGTCGCTGGGAGGATGTTTTCTCCTCCGCTCGCCCCTTCCACCGTCATTTTCTCTCTACCCACCCTTGCCTCCTTCTCCGCACAGCTCTCGATTCCCCCCTCTCTTTCGCACCCTCCATGTCATATTCCACTCCAGGAGTTCCATCATAGCTCCTCGCTGTCGCTGGGAGGATGTTTTCTCCTCCGCTCGCCCCTTCCACCGTCATTTTCTCTCTACCCACCCTTGCCTCCTTCTCCGCGCAGCTCTCGATTCCCCCCTCTCTCTCGCACCCTCCATATTACATCCAGCTCCAGGAGCTCTATCATAGCTCCTCGCTGTCGCTGGGAGGATGTTTTCTCCTCCGCTCGCCCCTTCCACCGTCATTTTCTCTCTACCCACCCTTGCCTCCTTTTCCGCGCAGCTCTCGATTCCCCCCTCTCTTTCGCACCCTCCATGTCATATTCCGCTCCAGGAGTTCCATCATAGCTCCTCGCTGTCGCTGGGAGGATGTTTTCTCCTCCGCTCGCCCCTTCCACCGTCATTTTCTCTCTACCCACCCTTGCCTCCTTCTCCGCGCAGCTCTCGATTCCCCCCTCTCTCTCGCACCCTCCATATTACATCCAGCTCCAGGAGCTCCATCATAGCTCCTCGCTGTCGCTGGGAGGATGTTTTCTCCTCCGCTCGCCCCTTCCACCGTCATTTTCTCTCTACCCACCCTTGCCTCCTTCTCCGCGCAGCTCTCGATTCCCCCCTCTCTTTCGCACCCTCCATGTCATATTCCGCTCCAGGAGCTCCATCATAGCTCCTCGCTGTCGCTGGGAGGATGTTTTCTCCTCCGCTCGCCCCTTCCACCGTCATTTTCTCTCTACCCACCCTTGCCTCCTTTTCCGCGCAGCTCTCGATTCCCCCCTCTCTTTCGCACCCTCCATGTCATATTCCGCTCCAGGAGCTCCATCATAGCTCCTCGCTGTCGCTGGGAGGAAGATTTCTCCTCCGCTCGCCCCTTCCACCGTCATTTTCTCTCTACCCACCCTTGCCTCCTTTTCCGCGCAGCTCTCGATTCCCCCCTCTCTTTCGCACCCTCCATGTCATATTCCACTCCAGGAGCTCCATCATAGCTCCTTGCTGTCGCTGGGAGGATGTTTTCTCCTCCGCTCGCCCCTTCCACCGTAATTTTCTCTCTACCCACCCTTGCCTCCTTTTCCGCGCAGCTCTCGATTCCCCCCTCTCTTTCGCACCCTCCATGTCATATTCCGCTCCAGGAGTTCCATCATAGCTCCTCACTGTCGCTGGGAGGATGTTTTCTCCTCCGCTCGCCACTTCCACCGTCATTTTCTCTCTACCCACCCTTGCCTCCTTCTCCGCGCAGCTCTCGATTCCCCCCTCTCTTTCGCACCCTCCATGTCATATTCCGCTCCAGGAGCTCCATCATAGCTCCTCGCTGTCGCTGGGAGGATGTTTTCTCCTCCGCTCGCCCCTTCCACCGTCATTTTCTCTCTACCCACCCTTGCCTCCTTTTCCGCGCAGCTCTCGATTCCCCCCTCTCTTTCGCACCCTCCATGTCATATTCCGCTCCAGGAGTTCCATCATAGCTCCTCACTGTCGCTGGGAGGATGTTTTCTCCTCCGCTCGCCCCTTCCACCGTCATTTTCTCTCTACCCACCCTTGCCTCCTTTTCCGCGCAGCTCTCGATTCCCCCCTCTCTTTCGCACCCTCCATGTCATATTCCGCTCCAGGAGTTCCATCATAGCTCCTCACTGTCGCTGGGAGGAAGTTTTCTCCTCCGCTCGCCCCTTCCACCGTCATTTTCTCTCTACCCACCCTTGCATCCTTTTCCGCGCAGCTCTCGATTCCCCCCTCTCTTTCGCACCCTCCATGTCATATTCCGCTCCAGGAGTTCCATCATAGCTCCTCACTGTCGCTGGGAGGATGTTTTCTCCTCCGCTCGCCCCTTCCACCGTCATTTTCTCTCTACCCACCCTTGCCTCCTTCTCCGCACAGCTCTCGATTCCCCCCTCTCTTTCGCACCCTCCATGTCATATTCCACTCCAGGAGTTCCATCATAGCTCCTCGCTGTCGCTGGGAGGATGTTTTCTCCTCCGCTCGCCCCTTCCACCGTCATTTTCTCTCTACCCACCCTTGCCTCCTTCTCCGCGCAGCTCTCGATTCCCCCCTCTCTCTCGCACCCTCCATATTACATCCAGCTCCAGGAGCTCTATCATAGCTCCTCGCTGTCGCTGGGAGGATGTTTTCTCCTCCGCTCGCCCCTTCCACCGTCATTTTCTCTCTACCCACCCTTGCCTCCTTTTCCGCGCAGCTCTCGATTCCCCCCTCTCTTTCGCACCCTCCATGTCATATTCCGCTCCAGGAGTTCCATCATAGCTCCTCGCTGTCGCTGGGAGGATGTTTTCTCCTCCGCTCGCCCCTTCCACCGTCATTTTCTCTCTACCCACCCTTGCCTCCTTTTCCGCGCAGCTCTCGATTCCCCCCTCTCTTTCGCACCCTCCATGTCATATTCCGCTCCAGGAGTTCCATCATAGCTCCTCACTGTCGCTGGGAGGATGTTTTCTCCTCCGCTCGCCCCTTCCACCATCATTTTCTCTCTACCCACCCTTGCCTCCTTTTCCGCGCAGCTCTCGATTCCCCCCTCTCTTTCGCACCCTCCATGTCATATTCCGCTCCAGGAGTTCCATCATAGCTCCTCACTGTCGCTGGGAGGAAGTTTTCTCCTCCGCTCGCCCCTTCCACCGTCATTTTCTCTCTACCCACCCTTGCCTCCTTTTCCGCGCAGCTCTCGATTCCCCCCTCTCTTTCGCACCCTCCATGTCATATTCCGCTCCAGGAGTTCCATCATAGCTCCTCACTGTCGCTGGGAGGATGTTTTCTCCTCCGCTCGCCCCTTCCACCGTCATTTTCTCTCTACCCACCCTTGCCTCCTTCTCCGCGCAGCTCTCGATTCCCCCCTCTCTTTCGCACCCTCCATGTCATATTCCGCTCCAGGAGCTCCATCATAGCTCCTCGCTGTCGCTGGGAGGATGTTTTCTCCTCCGCTCGCCCCTTCCACCGTCATTTTCTCTCTACCCACCCTTGCCTCCTTTTCCGCGCAGCTCTCGATTCCCCCCTCTCTTTCGCACCCTCCATGTCATATTCCGCTCCAGGAGTTCCATCATAGCTCCTCACTGTCGCTGGGAGGAAGTTTTCTCCTCCGCTCGCCCCTTCCACCGTCATTTTCTCTCTACCCACCCTTGCCTCCTTTTCCGCGCAGCTCTCGATTCCCCCCTCTCTTTCGCACCCTCCATGTCATATTCCGCTCCAGGAGCTCCATCATAGCTCCTTGCTGTCGCTGGGAGGATGTTTTCTCCTCCGCTCGCCCCTTCCACCGTCATTTTCTCTCTACCCACCCTTGCCTCCTTTTCCGCGCAGCTCTCGATTCCCCCCTCTCTTTCGCACCCTCCATGTCATATTCCGCTCCAGGAGTTCCATCATAGCTCCTCACTGTCGCTGGGAGGATGTTTTCTCCTCCGCTCGCCACTTCCACCGTCATTTTCTCTCTACCCACCCTTGCCTCCTTCTCCGCGCAGCTCTCGATTCCCCCCTCTCTTTCGCACTCTCCATGTCATATTCCGCTCCAGGAGCTCCATCATAGCTCCTCGCTGTCGCTGGGAGGATGTTTTCTCCTCCGCTCGCCCCTTCCACCTTCATTTTCTCTCTACCCACCCTTGCCTCCTTTTCCGCGCAGCTCTCGATTCCCCCCTCTCTTTCGCACCCTCCATGTCATATTCCGCTCCAGGAGTTCCATCATAGCTCCTCACTGTCGCTGGGAGGATGTTTTCTCCTCCGCTCGCCCCTTCCACCGTCATTTTCTCTCTACCCACCCTTGCCTCCTTCTCCGCACAGCTCTCGATTCCCCCCTCTCTTTCGCACCCTCCATGTCATATTCCACTCCAGGAGTTCCATCATAGCTCCTCGCTGTCGCTGGGAGGATGTTTTCTCCTCCGCTCGCCCCTTCCACCGTCATTTTCTCTCTACCCACCCTTGCCTCCTTCTCCGCGCAGCTCTCGATTCCCCCCTCTCTCTCGCACCCTCCATATTACATCCAGCTCCAGGAGCTCTATCATAGCTCCTCGCTGTCGCTGGGAGGATGTTTTCTCCTCCGCTCGCCCCTTCCACCGTCATTTTCTCTCTACCCACCCTTGCCTCCTTTTCCGCGCAGCTCTCGATTCCCCCCTCTCTTTCGCACCCTCCATGTCATATTCCGCTCCAGGAGTTCCATCATAGCTCCTCACTGTCGCTGGGAGGAAGTTTTCTCCTCCGCTCGCCCCTTCCACCGTCATTTTCTCTCTACCCACCCTTGCCTCCTTTTCCGCGCAGCTCTCGATTCCCCCCTCTCTTTCGCACCCTCCATGTCATATTCCGCTCCAGGAGTTCCATCATAGCTCCTCACTGTCGCTGGGAGGATGTTTTCTCCTCCGCTCGCCCCTTCCACCGTCATTTTCTCTCTACCCACCCTTGCCTCCTTCTCCGCGCAGCTCTCGATTCCCCCCTCTCTTTCGCACCCTCCATGTCATATTCCGCTCCAGGAGCTCCATCATAGCTCCTCGCTGTCGCTGGGAGGATGTTTTCTCCTCCGCTCGCCCCTTCCACCGTCATTTTCTCTCTACCCACCCTTGCCTCCTTTTCCGCGCAGCTCTCGATTCCCCCCTCTCTTTCGCACCCTCCATGTCATATTCCGCTCCAGGAGTTCCATCATAGCTCCTCACTGTCGCTGGGAGGAAGTTTTCTCCTCCGCTCGCCCCTTCCACCGTCATTTTCTCTCTACCCACCCTTGCCTCCTTTTCCGCGCAGCTCTCGATTCCCCCCTCTCTTTCGCACCCTCCATGTCATATTCCGCTCCAGGAGCTCCATCATAGCTCCTTGCTGTCGCTGGGAGGATGTTTTCTCCTCCGCTCGCCCCTTCCACCGTCATTTTCTCTCTACCCACCCTTGCCTCCTTTTCCGCGCAGCTCTCGATTCCCCCCTCTCTTTCGCACCCTCCATGTCATATTCCGCTCCAGGAGTTCCATCATAGCTCCTCACTGTCGCTGGGAGGATGTTTTCTCCTCCGCTCGCCACTTCCACCGTCATTTTCTCTCTACCCACCCTTGCCTCCTTCTCCGCGCAGCTCTCGATTCCCCCCTCTCTTTCGCACTCTCCATGTCATATTCCGCTCCAGGAGCTCCATCATAGCTCCTCGCTGTCGCTGGGAGGATGTTTTCTCCTCCGCTCGCCCCTTCCACCTTCATTTTCTCTCTACCCACCCTTGCCTCCTTTTCCGCGCAGCTCTCGATTCCCCCCTCTCTTTCGCACCCTCCATGTCATATTCCGCTCCAGGAGTTCCATCATAGCTCCTCACTGTCGCTGGGAGGATGTTTTCTCCTCCGCTCGCCCCTTCCACCGTCATTTTCTCTCTACCCACCCTTGCCTCCTTTTCCGCGCAGCTCTCGATTCCCCCCTCTCTTTCGCACCCTCCATGTCATATTCCGCTCCAGGAGTTCCATCATAGCTCCTCACTGTCGCTGGGAGGAAGTTTTCTCCTCCGCTCGCCCCTTCCACCGTCATTTTCTCTCTACCCACCCTTGCATCCTTTTCCGCGCAGCTCTCGATTCCCCCCTCTCTTTCGCACCCTCCATGTCATATTCCGCTCCAGGAGTTCCATCATAGCTCCTCACTGTCGCTGGGAGGATGTTTTCTCCTCCGCTCGCCCCTTCCACCGTCATTTTCTCTCTACCCACCCTTGCCTCCTTCTCCGCACAGCTCTCGATTCCCCCCTCTCTTTCGCACCCTCCATGTCATATTCCACTCCAGGAGCTCCATCATAGCTCCTCGCTGTCGCTGGGAGGATGTTTTCTCCTCCGCTCGCCCCTTCCACTGTCATTTTCTCTCTACCCACCCTTGCCTCCTTTTCCGCGCAGCTCTCGATTTCCCCCTCTCTTTCGCACCCTCCATGTCATATTCCGCTCCAGGAGCTCCATCATAGCTCCTCGCTGTCGCTGGGAGGATGTTTTCTCCTCCGCTCGCCCCTTCCACCGTCATTTTCTCTCTACCCACCCTTGCCTCCTTCTCCGCGCAGCTCTCGATTCCCCCCTCTCTTTCGCACCCTCCATGTCATATTCTGCTCCAGGAGCTCCATCATAGCTCCTCGCTGTCGCTGGGAGGATGTTTTCTCCTCCGCTCGCCCCTTCCACCGTCATTTTCTCTCTACCCACCCTTGCCTCCTTCTCCGCGCAGCTCTCGATTCCCCCCTCTCTCTCGCACCCTCCATATTACATCCAGCTCCAGGAGCTCCATCATAGCTCCTCGCTGTCGATGGGAGGATGTTTTCTCCTCTGCTCGCCCCTTCCACCGTCATTTTCTCTCTACCCACCCTTGCCTCCTTCTCCGCGCAGCTCTCGATTCCCCCCTCTCTTTCGCACCCTCCATGTCATATTCCGCTCCAGGAGTTCCATCATAGCTCCTCACTGTCGCTGGGAGGATGTTTTCTCCTCCGCTCGCCCCTTCCACCGTCATTTTCTCTCTACCCACCCTTGCCTCCTTCTCAGCGCAGCTCTCGATTCCCCCCTCTCTCTCGCACCCACCATGTCATATCCCGCTCCAGGAGCTCCATCATAGCTCCTCGCTGTCGCTGGGAGGATGTTTTCTCCTCCGCTCGCCCCTTCCACCGTCATTTTCTCTCTACCCACCCTTGCCTCCTTCTCCGCGCAGCTCTCGATTCCCTCCTCTCTCTCGCACCCTCCATTTTACATCCAGCTCCAGGAGCTCCATCATAGCTCCTCGCTGTCGCTGGGAGGATGTTTTCTCCTCTGCTCGCCGCTTCCACCGTCATTTTCTCTCCACCCACCCTTGCCTCCTTCTCCGCGCCGCTCTCGATTCCCCCCTCTCTCTCGCACCCATCATGTCATATCCCGCTCCAGGAGCTCCATCATAGCTCCTCGCTGTCGCTGGGAGGATGTTTTCTCCTCCGCTCGCCCCTTCCACCGTCATTTTCTCTCTACCCACCCTTGCCTCCTTCTCCGCGCAGCTCTCGATTCCTCCCTCTCTCTCGCACCCTCCATATTACATCCAGCTCCAGGAGCTCCATCATAGCTCCTCGCTGTCGCTGGGAGGATGTTTTCTCCTCCGCTCGCCCCTTCCACCGTCATTTTCTCTCTACCCACCCTTGCCTCCTTCTCCGCGCAGCTCTCGATTCCCCCCCTCTCTTTCGCACCCTCCATGTCATATTCCGCTCCAGGAGCTCCATCATAGCTCCTCGCTGTCGCTGGGAGGATGTTTTCTCCTCCGCTCGCCCCTTCCACCGTCATTTTCTCTCTACCCACCCTTGCCTCCTTCTCCGCGCAGCTCTCGATTCCCCCCTCTCTCTCGCACCCTCCATATTACATCCAGCTCCAGGAGCTCCATCATAGCTCCTCGCTGTCGCTGGGAGGATGTTTTCTCCTCCGCTCGCCCCTTCCACCATCATTTTCTCTCTACCCACCCTTGCCTCCTTTTCCGCGCAGCTCTCGATTCCCCCCTCTCTTTCGCACCCTCCATGTCATATTCCGCTCCAGGAGTTCCATCATAGCTCCTCACTGTCGCTGGGAGGATGTTTTCTCCTCCGCTCGCCCCTTCCACCGTCATTTTCTCTCTACCCACCCTTGCCTCCTTCTCCGCGCAGCTCTCGATTCCCCCCTCTCTTTCGCACCCTCCATGTCATATTCCGCTCCAGGAGCTCCATCATAGCTCCTCGCTGTCGCTGGGAGGATGTTTTCTCCTCCGCTCGCCCCTTCCACCGTCATTTTCTCTCTACCCACCCTTGCCTCCTTTTCCGCGCAGCTCTCGATTCCCCCCTCTCTTTCGCACCCTCCATGTCATATTCCGCTCCAGGAGTTCCATCATAGCTCCTCACTGTCGCTGGGAGGAAGATTTCTCCTCCGCTCGCCCCTTCCACCGTCATTTTCTCTCTACCCACCCTTGCCTCCTTTTCCGCGCAGCTCTCGATTCCCCCCTCTCTTTCGCACCCTCCATGTCATATTCCACACCAGGAGCTCCATCATAGCTCCTTGCTGTCGCTGGGAGGATGTTTTCTCCTCCGCTCGCCCCTTCCACCGTAATTTTCTCTCTACCCACCCTTGCCTCCTTTTCCGCGCAGCTCTCGATTCCCCCCTCTCTTTCGCACCCTCCATGTCATATTCCGCTCCAGGAGTTCCATCATAGCTCCTCACTGTCGCTGGGAGGATGTTTTCTCCTCCGCTCGCCACTTCCACCGTCATTTTCTCTCTACCCACCCTTGCCTCCTTCTCCGCGCAGCTCTCGATTCCCCCCTCTCTTTCGCACCCTCCATGTCATATTCCGCTCCAGGAGCTCCATCATAGCTCCTCGCTGTCGCTGGGAGGATGTTTTCTCCTCCGCTCGCCCCTTCCACCGTCATTTTCTCTCTACCCACCCTTGCCTCCTTTTCCGCGCAGCTCTCGATTCCCCCCTCTCTTTCGCACCCTCCATGTCATATTCCGCTCCAGGAGTTCCATCATAGCTCCTCACTGTCGCTGGGAGGAAGTTTTCTCCTCCGCTCGCCCCTTCCACCGTCATTTTCTCTCTACCCACCCTTGCATCCTTTTCCGCGCAGCTCTCGATTCCCCCCTCTCTTTCGCACCCTCCATGTCATATTCCGCTCCAGGAGTTCCATCATAGCTCCTCACTGTCGCTGGGAGGATGTTTTCTCCTCCGCTCGCCCCTTCCACCGTCATTTTCTCTCTACCCACCCTTGCCTCCTTCTCCGCGCAGCTCTCGATTCCCCCCTCTCTCTCGCACCCTCCATATTACATCCAGCTCCAGGAGCTCTATCATAGCTCCTCGCTGTCGCTGGGAGGATGTTTTCTCCTCCGCTCGCCCCTTCCACCGTCATTTTCTCTCTACCCACCCTTGCCTCCTTTTCCGCGCAGCTCTCGATTCCCCCCTCTCTTTCGCACCCTCCATGTCATATTCCGCTCCAGGAGTTCCATCATAGCTCCTCGCTGTCGCTGGGAGGATGTTTTCTCCTCCGCTCGCCCCTTCCACCGTCATTTTCTCTCTACCCACCCTTGCCTCCTTCTCCGCGCAGCTCTCGATTCCCCCCTCTCTCTCGCACCCTCCATATTACATCCAGCTCCAGGAGCTCCATCATAGCTCCTCGCTGTCGCTGGGAGGATGTTTTCTCCTCCGCTCGCCCCTTCCACCGTCATTTTCTCTCTACCCACCCTTGCCTCCTTCTCCGCGCAGCTCTCGATTCCCCCCTCTCTTTCGCACCCTCCATGTCATATTCCGCTCCAGGAGCTCCATCATAGCTCCTCGCTGTCGCTGGGAGGATGTTTTCATCTCCGCTCGCCCCTTCCACCGTCATTTTCTCTCTTCCCACCCTTGCCTCCTTCTCCTCGCAGCTCTCGATTCCCCCCTCTCTTTCGCACCCTCCATATTACATCCAGCTCCAGGAGCTCCATCATAGCTCCTCGCTGTCGCTGGGAGGATGTTTTCTCCTCCGCTCGCCCCTTCCACCGTCATTTTCTCTCTACCCACCCTTGTCTCCTTTTCCGCGCAGCTCTCGATTCCCCCCTCTCTTTCGCACCCTCCATGTCATATTCCGCTCCAGGAGTTCCATCATAGCTCCTCACTGTCGCTGGGAGGATGTTTTCTCCTCCGCTCGCCACTTCCACCGTCATTTTCTCTCTACCCACCCTTGCCTCCTTCTCCGCGCAGCTCTTGATTCCCCCCTCTCTTTCGCACCCTCCATGTCATATTCCGCTCCAGGAGCTCCATCATAGCTCCTCGCTGTCGCTGGGAGGATGTTTTCTCCTCCGCTCGCCCCTTCCACCGTCATTTTCTCTCTACCCACCCTTGCCTCCTTTTCCGCGCAGCTCTCGATTCCCCCCTCTCTTTCGCACCCTCCATGTCATATTCCGCTCCAGGAGTTCCATCATAGCTCCTCACTGTCGCTGGGAGGATGTTTTCTCCTCCGCTCGCCCCTTCCACCGTCATTTTCTCTCTACCCACCCTTGCCTCCTTTTCCGCGCAGCTCTCGATTCCCCCCTCTCTTTCGCACCCTCCATGTCATATTCCGCTCCAGGAGTTCCATCATAGCTCCTCACTGTCGCTGGGAGGAAGTTTTCTCCTCCGCTCGCCCCTTCCACCGTCATTTTCTCTCTACCCACCCTTGCATCCTTTTCCGCGCAGCTCTCGATTCCCCCCTCTCTTTCGCACCCTCCATGTCATATTCCGCTCCAGGAGTTCCATCATAGCTCCTCACTGTCGCTGGGAGGATGTTTTCTCCTCCGCTCGCCCCTTCCACCGTCATTTTCTCTCTACCCACCCTTGCCTCCTTCTCCGCACAGCTCTCGATTCCCCCCTCTCTTTCGCACCCTCCATGTCATATTCCACTCCAGGAGTTCCATCATAGCTCCTCGCTGTCGCTGGGAGGATGTTTTCTCCTCCGCTCGCCCCTTCCACCGTCATTTTCTCTCTACCCACCCTTGCCTCCTTTTCCGCGCAGCTCTCGATTCCCCCCTCTCTTTTGCACCCTCCATGTCATATTCCGCTCCAGGAGTTCCATCATAGCTCCTCACTGTCGCTGGGAGGAAGTTTTCTCCTCCGCTCGCCCCTTCCACCGTCATTTTCTCTCTACCCACCCTTGCATCCTTTTCCGCGCAGCTCTCGATTCCCCCCTCTCTTTCGCACCCTCCATGTCATATTCCGCTCCAGGAGTTCCATCATAGCTCCTCACTGTCGCTGGGAGGATGTTTTCTCCTCCGCTCGCCCCTTCCACCGTCATTTTCTCTCTACCCACCCTTGCCTCCTTCTCCGCACAGCTCTCGATTCCCCCCTCTCTTTCGCACCCTCCATGTCATATTCCACTCCATGAGCTCCATCATAGCTCCTCGCTGTCGCTGGGAGGATGTTTTCTCCTCCGCTCGCCCCTTCCACCGTCATTTTCTCTCTACCCACCCTTGCCTCCTTTTCCGCGCAGCTCTCGATTTCCCCCTCTCTTTCGCACCCTCCATGTCATATTCCGCTCCAGGAGCTCCATCATAGCTCCTCGCTGTCGCTGGGAGGATGTTTTCTCCTCCGCTCGCCCCTTCCACCGTCATTTTCTCTCTACCCACCCTTGCCTCCTTCTCCGCGCAGCTCTCGATTCCCCCCTCTCTTTCGCACCCTCCATGTCATATTCTGCTCCAGGAGCTCCATCATAGCTCCTCGCTGTCGCTGGGAGGATGTTTTCTCCTCCGCTCGCCCCTTCCACCGTCATTTTCTCTCTACCCACCCTTGCCTCCTTCTCCGCGCAGCTCTCGATTCCCTCCTCTCTCTCGCACCCTCCATTTTACATCCAGCTCCAGGAGCTCCATCATAGCTCCTCGCTGTCGCTGGGAGGATGTTTTCTCCTCTGCTCGCCGCTTCCACCGTCATTTTCTCTCCACCCACCCTTGCCTCCTTCTCCGCGCCGCTCTCGATTCCCCCCTCTCTCTCGCACCCATCATGTCATATCCCGCTCCAGGAGCTCCATCATAGCTCCTCGCTGTCGCTGGGAGGATGTTTTCTCCTCCGCTCGCCCCTTCCACCGTCATTTTCTCTCTACCCACCCTTGCCTCCTTCTCCGCGCAGCTCTCGATTCCTCCCTCTCTCTCGCACCCTCCATATTACATCCAGCTCCAGGAGCTCCATCATAGCTCCTCGCTGTCGCTGGGAGGATGTTTTCTCCTCCGCTCGCCCCTTCCACCGTCATTTTCTCTCTACCCACCCTTGCCTCCTTCTCCACGCAGCTCTCGATTCCCCCCCTCTCTTTCGCACCCTCCATGTCATATTCCGCTCCAGGAGCTCCATCATAGCTCCTCGCTGTCGCTGGGAGGATGTTTTCTCCTCCGCTCGCCCCTTCCACCGTCATTTTCTCTCTACCCACCCTTGCCTCCTTCTCCGCGCAGCTCTCGATTCCCCCCTCTCTCTCGCACCCTCCATATTACATCCAGCTCCAGGAGCTCCATCATAGCTCCTCGCTGTCGCTGGGAGGATGTTTTCTCCTCCGCTCGCCCCTTCCACCGTCATTTTCTCTCTACCCACCCTTGCCTCCTTTTCCGCGCAGCTCTCGATTCCCCCCTCTCTTTCGCACCCTCCATGTCATATTCCGCTCCAGGAGTTCCATCATAGCTCCTCACTGTCGCTGGGAGGATGTTTTCTCCTCCGCTCGCCCCTTCCACCGTCATTTTCTCTCTACCCACCCTTGCCTCCTTCTCCGCGCAGCTCTCGATTCCCCCCTCTCTTTCGCACCCTCCATGTCATATTCCGCTCCAGGAGCTCCATCATAGCTCCTCGCTGTCGCTGGGAGGATGTTTTCTCCTCCGCTCGCCCCTTCCACCGTCATTTTCTCTCTACCCACCCTTGCCTCCTTTTCCGCGCAGCTCTCGATTCCCCCCTCTCTTTCGCACCCTCCATGTCATATTCCGCTCCAGGAGTTCCATCATAGCTCCTCACTGTCGCTGGGAGGAAGATTTCTCCTCCGCTCGCCCCTTCCACCGTCATTTTCTCTCTACCCACCCTTGCCTCCTTTTCCGCGCAGCTCTCGATTCCCCCCTCTCTTTCGCACCCTCCATGTCATATTCCACTCCAGGAGCTCCATCATAGCTCCTTGCTGTCGCTGGGAGGATGTTTTCTCCTCCGCTCGCCCCTTCCACCGTAATTTTCTCTCTACCCACCCTTGCCTCCTTTTCCGCGCAGCTCTCGATTCCCCCCTCTCTTTCGCACCCTCCATGTCATATTCCGCTCCAGGAGTTCCATCATAGCTCCTCACTGTCGCTGGGAGGATGTTTTCTCCTCCGCTCGCCACTTCCACCGTCATTTTCTCTCTACCCACCCTTGCCTCCTTCTCCGCGCAGCTCTCGATTCCCCCCTCTCTTTCGCACCCTCCATGTCATATTCCGCTCCAGGAGCTCCATCATAGCTCCTCGCTGTCGCTGGGAGGATGTTTTCTCCTCCGCTCGCCCCTTCCACCGTCATTTTCTCTCTACCCACCCTTGCCTCCTTTTCCGCGCAGCTCTCGATTCCCCCCTCTCTTTCGCACCCTCCATGTCATATTCCGCTCCAGGAGTTCCATCATAGCTCCTCACTGTCGCTGGGAGGATGTTTTCTCCTCCGCTCGCCCCTTCCACCGTCATTTTCTCTCTACCCACCCTTGCCTCCTTTTCCGCGCAGCTCTCGATTCCCCCCTCTCTTTCGCACCCTCCATGTCATATTCCGCTCCAGGAGTTCCATCATAGCTCCTCACTGTCGCTGGGAGGAAGTTTTCTCCTCCGCTCGCCCCTTCCACCGTCATTTTCTCTCTACCCACCCTTGCATCCTTTTCCGCGCAGCTCTCGATTCCCCCCTCTATTTCGCACCCTCCATGTCATATTCCGCTCCAGGAGTTCCATCATAGCTCCTCACTGTCGCTGGGAGGATGTTTTCTCCTCCGCTCGCCCCTTCCACCGTCATTTTCTCTCTACCCACCCTTGCCTCCTTCTCCGCACAGCTCTCGATTCCCCCCTCTCTTTCGCACCCTCCATGTCATATTCCACTCCAGGAGTTCCATCATAGCTCCTCGCTGTCGCTGGGAGGATGTTTTCTCCTCCGCTCGCCCCTTCCACCGTCATTTTCTCTCTACCCACCCTTGCCTCCTTCTCCGCGCAGCTCTCGATTCCCCCCTCTCTCTCGCACCCTCCATATTACATCCAGCTCCAGGAGCTCTATCATAGCTCCTCGGTGTCGCTGGGAGGATGTTTTCTCCTCCGCTCGCCCCTTCCACCGTCATTTTCTCTCTACCCACCCTTGCCTCCTTTTCCGCGCAGCTCTCGATTCCCCCCTCTCTTTCGCACCCTCCATGTCATATTCCGCTCCAGGAGTTCCATCATAGCTCCTCGCTGTCGCTGGGAGGATGTTTTCTCCTCCGCTCGCCCCTTCCACCGTCATTTTCTCTCTACCCACCCTTGCCTCCTTCTCCGCGCAGCTCTCGATTCCCCCCTCTCTCTCGCACCCTCCATATTACATCCAGCTCCAGGAGCTCCATCATAGCTCCTCGCTGTCGCTGGGAGGATGTTTTCTCCTCCGCTCGCCCCTTCCACCGTCATTTTCTCTCTACCCACCCTTGCCTCCTTCTCCGCGCAGCTCTCGATTCCCCCCTCTCTTTCGCACCCTCCATGTCATATTCCGCTCCAGGAGCTCCATCATAGCTCCTCGCTGTCGCTGGGAGGATGTTTTCTCCTCCGCTCGCCCCTTCCACCGTCATTTTCTCTCTACCCACCCTTGCCTCCTTCTCCTCGCAGCTCTCGATTCCCCCCTCTCTCTCGCACCCTCCATATTACATCCAGCTCCAGGAGCTCCATCATAGCTCCTCGCTGTCGCTGGGAGGATGTTTTCTCCTCCGCTCGCCCCTTCCACCGTCATTTTCTCTCTACCCACCCTTGCCTCCTTCTCCGCGCAGCTCTCGATTCCCCCCTCTCTTTCGCACCCTCCATGTCATATTCCGCTCCAGGAGCTCCATCATAGCTCCTCACTGTCGCTGGGAGGATGTTTTCTCCTCCGCTCGCCCCTTCCACCGTCATTTTCTCTCTACCCACCCTTGCCTCCTTCTCCGCGCAGCTCTCGATTCCCTCCTCTCTCTCGCACCCTCCATATTACATCCAGCTCCAGGAGCTCCATCATAGCTCCTCGCTGTCGCTGGGAGGATGTTTTCTCCTCTGCCCGCCGATTCCACCGTCATTTTCTCTCCACCCACCCTTGCCTCCTTTTCCGCGCAGCTCTCGATTCCCCCCTCTCTTTCGCACCCTCCATGTCATATTCCGCTCCAGGAGCTCCATCATAGCTCCTTGCTGTCGCTGGGAGGATGTTTTCTCCTCCGCTCGCCCCTTCCACCGTCATTTTCTCTCTACCCACCCTTGCCTCCTTCTCCGCGCAGCTCTCGATTCCCCCCTCTCTTTCGCACCCTCCATGTCATATTCCGCTCCAGGAGCTCCATCATAGCTCCTTGCTGTCGCTGGGAGGATGTTTTCTCCTCCGCTCGCCCCTTCCACCGTCATTTTCTCTCTACCCACCCTTGCCTCCTTTTCCGCGCAGCTCTCGATTCCCCCCTCTCTTTCGCACCCTCCATGTCATATTCCGCTCCAGGAGCTCCATCATAGCTCCTTGCTGTCGCTGGGAGGATGTTTTCTCCTCCGCTCGCCCCTTCCACCGTCATTTTCTCTCTACCCACCCTTGCCTCCTTTTCCGCGCAGCTCTCGATTCCCCCCTCTCTTTCGCACCCTCCATGTCATATTCCGCTCCAGGAGTTCCATCATAGCTCCTCACTGTCGCTGGGAGGATGTTTTCTCCTCCGCTCGCCCCTTCCACCGTCATTTTCTCTCTACCCACCCTTGCCTCCTTCTCCGCGCAGCTCTCGATTCCCCCCTCTCTTTCGCACCCTCCATGTCATATTCCGCTCCAGGAGCTCCATCATAGCTCCTCGCTGTCGCTGGGAGGATGTTTTCTCCTCCGCTCGCCCCTTCCACCGTCATTTTCTCTCTACCCACCCTTGCCTCCTTCTCCTCGCAGCTCTCGATTCCCCCCTCTCTCTCGCACCCTCCATATTACATCCAGCTCCAGGAGCTCCATCATAGCTCCTCGCTGTCGCTGGGAGGATGTTTTCTCCTCCGCTCGCCCCTTCCACCGTCATTTTCTCTCTACCCACCCTTGCCTCCTTCTCCGCGCAGCTCTCGATTCCCCCCTCTCTTTCGCACCCTCCATGTCATATTCCGCTCCAGGAGCTCCATCATAGCTCCTCACTGTCGCTGGGAGGATGTTTTCTCCTCCGCTCGCCCCTTCCACCGTCATTTTCTCTCTACCCACCCTTGCCTCCTTCTCCGCGCAGCTCTCGATTCCCTCCTCTCTCTCGCACCCTCCATATTACATCCAGCTCCAGGAGCTCCATCATAGCTCCTCGCTGTCGCTGGGAGGATGTTTTCTCCTCTGCCCGCCGATTCCACCGTCATTTTCTCTCCACCCACCCTTGCCTCCTTCTCCGCGCCGCTCTCGATTCCCCCCTCTCTTTCGCACCTTCCATGTCATATCCCGCTCCAGGAGCTCCATCATAGCTCCTCACTGTCGCTGGGAGGATGTTTTCTCCTCTGCTCGCCCCTTCCACCGTCATTTTCTCTCTACCCACCCTTGCCTCCTTCTCCGCGCAGCTCTCGATTCCCCCCTCTCTTTCGCACCCTCCATGTCATATTCCGCTCCAGGAGCTCCATCATAGCTCCTTGCTGTCGCTGGGAGGATGTTTTCTCCTCCGCTCGCCCCTTCCACCGTCATTTTCTCTCTACCCACCCTTGCCTCCTTTTCCGCGCAGCTCTCGATTCCCCCCTCTCTTTCGCACCCTCCATGTCATATTCCGCTCCAGGAGCTCCATCATAGCTCCTTGCTGTCGCTGGGAGGATGTTTTCTCCTCCGCTCGCCCCTTCCACCGTCATTTTCTCTCTACCCACCCTTGCCTCCTTTTCCGCGCAGCTCTCGATTCCCCCCTCTCTTTCGCACCCTCCATGTCATATTCCGCTTCAGGAGTTCCATCATAGCTCCTCACTGTCGCTGGGAGGATGTTTTCTCCTCCGCTCGCCCCTTCCACCGTCATTTTCTCTCTACCCACCCTTGCCTCCTTTTCCGCGCAGCTCTCGATTCCCCCCTCTCTTTCGCACCCTCCATGTCATATTCCGCTCCAGGAGCTCCATCATAGCTCCTCGCTGTCGCTGGGAGGATGTTTTCTCCTCCGCTCGCCCCTTCCACCGTCATTTTCTCTCTACCCACCCTTGCCTCCTTTTCCGCGCAGCTCTCGATTCCCCCCTCTCTTTCGCACCCTCAATGTCATATTCCGCTCCAGGAGTTCCATCATAGCTCCTCACTGTCGCTGGGAGGATGTTTTCTCCTCCGCTCGCCCCTTCCACCATCATTTTCTCTCTACCCACCCTTGCCTCCTTTTCCGCGCAGCTCTCGATTCCCTCCTCTCTTTCGCACCATCCATGTCATATTCCGCTCCAGGAGTTCCATCATAGCTCCTCACTGTCGCTGGGAGGAAGTTTTCTCCTCCGCTCGCCCCTTCCACCGTCATTTTCTCTCTACCCACCCTTGCCTCCTTTTCCGCGCAGCTCTCGATTCCCCCCTCTCTTTCGCACCCTCCATGTCATATTCCGCTCCAGGAGTTCCATCATAGCTCCTCACTGTCGCTGGGAGGAAGTTTTCTCCTCCGCTCGCCCCTTCCACCGTCATTTTCTCTCTACCCACCCTTGCCTCCTTTTCCGCGCAGCTCTCGATTCCCCCCTCTCTTTCGCACCCTCCATGTCATATTCCGCTCCAGGAGTTCCATCATAGCTCCTCACTGTCGCTGGGAGGATGTTTTCTCCTCCGCTCGCCCCTTCCACCGTCATTTTCTCTCTACCCACCCTTGCCTCCTTTTCCGCGCAGCTCTCGATTCCCCCCTCTCTTTCGCACCCTCCATGTCATATTCCGCTCCAGGAGTTCCATCATAGCTCCTCACTGTCGCTGGGAGGAAGTTTTCTCCTCCGCTCGCCCCTTCCACCGTCATTTTCTCTCTACCCACCCTTGCCTCCTTTTCCGCGCAGCTCTCGATTCCCCCCTCTCTTTCGCACCCTCCATGTCATATTCCGCTCCAGGAGTTCCATCATAGCTCCTCACTGTCGCTGGGAGGATGTTTTCTCCTCCGCTCGCCCCTTCCACCATCATTTTCTCTCTACCCACCCTTGCCTCCTTTTCCGCGCAGCTCTCGATTCCCTCCTCTCTTTCGCACCCTCCATGTCATATTCCGCTCCAGGAGTTCCATCATAGCTCCTCACTGTCGCTGGGAGGAAGTTTTCTCCTCCGCTCGCCCCTTCCACTGTCATTTTCTCTCTACCCACCCTTGCCTCCTTTTCCGCGCAGCTCTCGATTCCCTCCTCTCTTTCGCACCCTCCATGTCATATTCCGCTCCAGGAGTTCCATCATAGCTCCTCACTGTCGCTGGGAGGAAGTTTTCTCCTCCGCTCGCCCCTTCCACCGTCATTTTCTCTCTACCCACCCTTGCCTCCTTCTCCGCGCAGCTCTCGATTCCCCCCTCTCTTTCGCACCCTCCATGTCATATTCCGCTCCAGGAGCTCCATCATAGCTAATCGCTGTCGCTGGGAGGATGTTTTCTCCTCCGCTCGCCCCTTCCACCGTCATTTTCTCTCTACCCACCCTTGCCTCCTTTTCCGCGCAGCTCTCGATTCCCCCCTCTCTTTCGCACCCTCCATGTCATATTCCGCTCCAGGAGCTCCATCATAGCTCCTTGCTGTCGCTGGGAGGATGTTTTCTCCTCCGCTCGCCCCTTCCACCGTCATTTTCTCTCTACCCACCCTTGCCTCCTTTTCCGCGCAGCTCTCGATTCCCCCCTCTCTTTCGCACCCTCCATGTCATATTCCGCTCCAGGAGTTCCATCATAGCTCCTCACTGTCGCTGGGAGGATGTTTTCTCCTCCGCTCGCCCCTTCCACCGTCATTTTCTCTCTACCCACCCTTGCCTCCTTTTCCGCGCAGCTCTCGATTCCCCCCTCTCTTTCGCACCCTCCATGTCATATTCCGCTCCAGGAGTTCCATCATAGCTCCTCACTGTCGCTGGGAGGATGTTTTCTCCTCCGCTCGCCCCTTCCACCGTCATTTTCTCTCTACCCACCCTTGCCTCCTTTTCCGCGCAGCTCTCGATTCCCCCCTCTCTTTCGCACCCTCCATGTCATATTCCGCTCCAGGAGTTCCATCATAGCTCCTCACTGTCGCTGGGAGGAAGTTTTCTCCTCCGCTCGCCCCTTCCACCGTCATTTTCTCTCTACCCACCCTTGCCTCCTTTTCCGCGCAGCTCTCGATTCCCCCCTCTCTTTCGCACCCTCCATGTCATATTCCGCTCCAGGAGTTCCATCATAGCTCCTCACTGTCGCTGGGAGGATGTTTTCTCCTCCGCTCGCCCCTTCCACCATCATTTTCTCTCTACCCACCCTTGCCTCCTTTTCCGCGCAGCTCTCAATTCCCTCCTCTCTTTCGCACCCTCCATGTCATATTCCGCTCCAGGAGTTCCATCATAGCTCCTCACTGTCGCTGGGAGGAAGTTTTCTCCTCCGCTCGCCCCTTCCACTGTCATTTTCTCTCTACCCACCCTTGCCTCCTTTTCCGCGCAGCTCTCGATTCCCTCCTCTCTTTCGCACCCTCCATGTCATATTCCGCTCCAGGAGTTCCATCATAGCTCCTCACAGTCGCTGGGAGGAAGTTTTCTCCTCCGCTCGCCCCTTCCACCGTCATTTTCTCTCTACCCACCCTTGCCTCCTTCTCCGCGCAGCTCTCGATTCCCCCCTCTCTTTCGCACCCTCCATGTCATATTCCGCTCCAGGAGCTCCATCATAGCTAATCGCTGTCGCTGGGAGGATGTTTTCTCCTCCGCTCGCCCCTTCCACCGTCATTTTCTCTCTACCCACCCTTGCCTCCTTTTCCGCGCAGCTCTCGATTCCCCCCTCTCTTTCGCACCCTCCATGTCATATTCCGCTCCAGGAGCTCCATCATAGCTCCTTGCTGTCGCTGGGAGGATGTTTTCTCCTCCGCTCGCCCCTTCCACCGTCATTTTCTCTCTACCCACCCTTGCCTCCTTTTCCGCGCAGCTCTCGATTCCCCCCTCTCTTTCGCACCCTCCATGTCATATTCCGCTCCAGGAGTTCCATCATAGCTCCTCACTGTCGCTGGGAGGATGTTTTCTCCTCCGCTCGCCCCTTCCACCGTCATTTTCTCTCTACCCACCCTTGCCTCCTTCTCCGCGCAGCTCTCGATTCCCCCCTCTCTTTCGCACCCTCCATGTCATATTCCGCTCCAGGAGCTCCATCATAGCTAATCGCTGTCGCTGGGAGGATGTTTTCTCCTCCGCTCGCCCCTTCCACCGTCATTTTCTCTCTACCCACCCTTGCCTCCTTTTCCGCGCAGCTCTCGATTCCCCCCTCTCTTTCGCACCCTCCATGTCATATTCCGCTCCAGGAGCTCCATCATAGCTCCTTGCTGTCGCTGGGAGGATGTTTTCTCCTCCGCTCGCCCCTTCCACCGTCATTTTCTCTCTACCCACCCTTGCCTCCTTTTCCGCGCAGCTCTCGATTCCCCCCTCTCTTTCGCACCCTCCATGTCATATTCCGCTCCAGGAGTTCCATCATAGCTCCTCACTGTCGCTGGGAGGATGTTTTCTCCTCCGCTCGCCCCTTCCACCGTCATTTTCTCTCTACCCACCCTTGCCTCCTTTTCCGCGCAGCTCTCGATTCCCCCCTCTCTTTCGCACCCTCCATGTCATATTCCGCTCCAGGAGTTCCATCATAGCTCCTCACTGTCGCTGGGAGGATGTTTTCTCCTCCGCTCGCCCCTTCCACCGTCATTTTCTCTCTACCCACCCTTGCCTCCTTTTCCGCCCAGCTCTCGATTCCCCCCTCTCTTTCGCACCCTCCATGTCATATTCCGCTCCAGGAGTTCCATCATAGCTCCTCACTGTCGCTGGGAGGATGTTTTCTCCTCCGCTCGCCCCTTCCACCGTCATTTTCTCTCTACCCACCCTTGCCTCCTTCTCCGCGCAGCTCTCGATTCCCCCCTCTCTTTCGCACCCTCCATGTCATATTCCGCTCCAGGAGCTCCATCATAGCTCCTTGCTGTCGCTGGGAGGATGTTTTCTCCTCCGCTCGCCCCTTCCACCGTCATTTTCTCTCTACCCACCCTTGCCTCCTTTTCCGCGCAGCTCTCGATTCCCCCCTCTCTTTCGCACCCTCCATGTCATATTCCGCTCCAGGAGTTCCATCATAGCTCCTCACTGTCGCTGGGAGGATGTTTTCTCCTCCGCTCGCCCCTTCCACCGTCATTTTCTCTCTACCCACCCTTGCCTCCTTTTCCGCGCAGCTCTCGATTCCCCCCTCTCTTTCGCACCCTCCATGTCATATTCCGCTCCAGGAGTTCCATCATAGCTCCTCACTGTCGCTGGGAGGATGTTTTCTCCTCCGCTCGCCCCTTCCACCGTCATTTTCTCTCTACCCACCCTTGCCTCCTTTTCCGCGCAGCTCTCGATTCCCCCCTCTCTTTCGCACCCTCCATGTCATATTCCGCTCCAGGAGTTCCATCATAGCTTCTCACTGTCGCTGGGAGGATGTTTTCTCCTCCGCTCGCCCCTTCCACCGTCATTTTCTCTCTACCCACCCTTGCCTCCTTTTCCGCGCAGCTCTCGATTCCCCCCTCTCTTTCGCACCCTCCATGTCATATTCCGCTCCAGGAGCTCCATCATAGCTCCTTGCTGTCGCTGGGAGGATGTTTTCTCCTCCGCTCGCCCCTTCCATAGTCATTTTCTCTCTACCCACCCTTGCCTCCTTTTCCGCGCAGCTCTCGATTCCCCCCTCTCTTTCGCACCCTCCATGTCATATTCCGCTCCAGGAGTTCCATCATAGCTCCTCGCTGTCGCTGGGAGGATGTTTTCTCCTCCGCTCGCCCCTTCCACCGTCATTTTCTCTCTACCCACCCTTGCCTCCTTTTCCGCGCAGCTCTCGATTCCCCCCTCTCTTTCGCACCCTCCATGTCATATTCCGCTCCAGGAGTTCCATCATAGCTCCTCACTGTCGCTGGGAGGATGTTTTTTCCTCCGCTCGCCCCTTCCACCGTCATTTTCTCTCTACCCACCCTTGCCTCCTTTTCCGCGCAGCTCTCGATTCCCCCCTCTCTTTCGCACCCTCCATGTCATATTCCGCTCCAGGAGTTCCATCATAGCTCCTCACTGTCGCTGGGAGGAAGTTTTCTCCTCCGCTCGCCCCTTCCACCGTCATTTTCTCTCTACCCACCCTTGCCTCCTTTTCCGCGCAGCTCTCGATTCCCCCCTCTCTTTCGCACCCTCCATGTCATATTCCGCTCCAGGAGCTCCATCATAGCTCCTTGCTGTCGCTGGGAGGATGTTTTCTCCTCCGCTCGCCCCTTCCACCGTCATTTTCTCTCTACCCACCCTTGCCTCCTTTTCCGCGCAGCTCTCGATTCCCCCCTCTCTTTCGCACCCTCCATGTCATATTCCGCTCCAGGAGTTCCATCATAGCTCCTCACTGTCGCTGGGAGGATGTTTTCTCCTCCGCTCGCCCCTTCCACCATCATTTTCTCTCTACCCACCCTTGTCTCCTTTTCCGCGCAGCTCTCGATTCCCCCCTCTCTTTCGCACCCTCCATGTCATATTCCGCTCCAGGAGCTCCATCATAGCTCCTTGCTGTCGCTGGGAGGATGTTTTCTCCTCCGCTCGCCCCTTCCACCGTCATTTTCTCTCTACCCACCCTTGCCTCCTTTTCCGCGCAGCTCTCGTTTCCCCCCTCTCTTTCGCACCCTCCATGTCATATTCCGCTCCAGGAGTTCCATCATAGCTCCTCACTGTCGCTGGGAGGATGTTTTCTCCTCCGCTCGCCCCTTCCACCGTCATTTTCTCTCTACCCACCCTTGCCTCCTTCTCCGCGCAGCTCTCGATTCCCCCCTCTCTTTCGCACCCTCCATGTCATATTCCGCTCCAGGAGCTCCATCATAGCTAATCGCTGTCGCTGGGAGATTGTTTTCTCCTCCGCTCGCCCCTTCCACCGTCATTTTCTCTCTACCCACCCTTGCCTCCTTTTCCGCGCAGCTCTCGATTCCCCCCTCTCTTTCGCACCCTCCATGTCATATTCCGCTCCAGGAGTTCCATCATAGCTCCTCACTGTCGCTGGGAGGATGTTTTCTCCTCCGCTCGCCCCTTCCACCGTCATTTTCTCTCTACCCACCCTTGCCTCCTTTTCCGCGCAGCTCTCGATTCCCCCCTCTCTTTCGCACCCTCCATGTCATATTCCGCTCCAGGAGTTCCATCATAGCTCCTCACTGTCGCTGGGAGGATGTTTTCTCCTCCGCTCGCCCCTTCCACCGTCATTTTCTCTCTACCCACCCTTGCCTCCTTCTCCGCGCAGCTCTCGATTCCCCCCTCTCTTTCGCACCCTCCATGTCATATTCCGCTCCAGGAGCTCCATCATAGCTAATCGCTGTCGCTGGGAGGATGTTTTCTCCTCCGCTCGCCCCTTCTACCGTCATTTTCTCTCTACCCACCCTTGCCTCCTTTTCCGCGCAGCTCTCGATTCCCCCCTCTCTTTCGCACCCTCCATGTCATATTCCGCTCCAGGAGTTCCATCATAGCTCCTCACTGTCGCTGGGAGGATGTTTTCTCCTCCGCTCGCCCCTTCCACCGTCATTTTCTCTCTACCCACCCTTGCCTCCTTCTCCGCGCAGCTCTCGATTCCCCCCTCTCTTTCGCACCCTCCATGTCATATTCCGCTCCAGGAGCTCCATCATAGCTAATCGCTGTCGCTGGGAGATTGTTTTCTCCTCCGCTCGCCCCTTCCACCGTCATTTTCTCTCTACCCACCCTTGCCTCCTTTTCCGCGCAGCTCTCGATTCCCCCCTCTCTTTCGCACCCTCCATGTCATATTCCGCTCCAGGAGTTCCATCATAGCTCCTCACTGTCGCTGGGAGGATGTTTTCTCCTCCGCTCGCCCCTTCCACCGTCATTTTCTCTCTACCCACCCTTGCCTCCTTCTCCGCGCAGCTCTCGATTCCCCCCTCTCTTTCGCACCCTCCATGTCATATTCCGCTCCAGGAGCTCCATCATAGCTAATCGCTGTCGCTGGGAGGATGTTTTCTCCTCCGCTCGCCCCTTCTACCGTCATTTTCTCTCTACCCACCCTTGCCTCCTTTTCCGCGCAGCTCTCGATTCCCCCCTCTCTTTCGCACCCTCCATGTCATATTCCGCTCCAGGAGTTCCATCATAGCTCCTCACTGTCGCTGGGAGGATGTTTTCTCCTCTGCTCGCCCCTTCCACCGTCATTTTCTCTCTACCCACCCTTGCCTCCTTCTCCGCGCAGCTCTCAATTCCCCCCTCTCTTTCGCACCCTCCATGTCATATTCCGCTCCAGGAGCTCCATCATAGCTAATCGCTGTCGCTGGGAGGATGTTTTCTCCTCCGCTCGCCCCTTCTACCGTCATTTTCTCTCTACCCACCCTTGCCTCCTTTTCCGCGCAGCTCTCGATTCCCCCCTCTCTTTCGCACCCTCCATGTCATATTCCGCTCCAGGAGTTCCATCATAGCTCCTCACTGTCGCTGGGAGGATGTTTTCTCCTCCGCTCGCCCCTTCCACCGTCATTTTCTCTCTACCCACCCTTGCCTCCTTCTCCGCGCAGCTCTCGATTCCCCCCTCTCTTTCGCACCCTCCATGTCATATTCCGCTCCAGGAGCTCCATCATAGCTCCTCGCTGTCGCTGGGAGGATGTTTTCTCCTCCGCTCGCCCCTTCCACCGTCATTTTCTCTCTACCCACCCTTGCCTCCTTTTCCGCGCAGCTCTCGATTCCCCCCTCTCTTTCGCACCCTCCATGTCATATTCCGCTCCAGGAGTTCCATCATAGCTCCTCACTAGCGCTGGGAGGATGTTTTCTCCTCCGCTCGCCTCTTCCACCGTCATTTTCTCTCTACCCACCCTTGCCTCCTTCTCCGCACAGCTCTCGATTCCCCCCTCTCTTTCGCACCCTCCATGTCATATTCCGCTCCAGGAGCTCCATCATAGCTAATCGCTGTCGCTGGGAGGATGTTTTCTCCTCCGCTCGCCCCTTCCACCGTCATTTTCTCTCTACCCACCCTTGCCTCCTTTTCCGCGCATCTCTCGATTCCCCCCTCTCTTTCGCACCCTCCATGTCATATTCCGCTCCAGGAGTTCCATCATAGCTCCTCACTGTCGCTGGGAGGATGTTTTCTCCTCCGCTCGCCCCTTCCACCGTCATTTTCTCTCTACCCACCCTTGCCTCCTTCTCCGCGCAGCTCTCGATTCCCCACTCTCTTTCGCACCCTCCATGTCATATTCCGCTCCAGGAGCTCCATCATAGCTAATCGCTGTCGCTGGGAGATTGTTTTCTCCTCCGCTCGCCCCTTCCACCGTCATTTTCTCTCTACCCACCCTTGCCTCCTTTTCCGCGCAGCTCTCGATTCCCCCCTCTCTTTCGCACCCTCCATGTCATATTCCGCTCCAGGAGTTCCATCATAGCTCCTCACTGTCGCTGGGAGGATGTTTTCTCCTCCGCTCGCCCCTTCCACCGTCATTTTCTCTCTACCCACCCTTGCCTCCTTCTCCGCGCAGCTCTCGATTCCCCCCTCTCTTTCGCACCCTCCATGTCATATTCCGCTCCAGGAGCTCCATCATAGCTAATCGCTGTCGCTGGGAGGATGTTTTCTCCTCCGCTCGCCCCTTCTACCGTCATTTTCTCTCTACCCACCCTTGCCTCCTTTTCCGCGCAGCTCTCGATTCCCCCCTCTCTTTCGCACCCTCCATGTCATATTCCGCTCCAGGAGTTCCATCATAGCTCCTCACTGTCGCTGGGAGGATGTTTTCTCCTCTGCTCGCCCCTTCCACCGTCATTTTCTCTCTACCCACCCTTGCCTCCTTCTCCGCGCAGCTCTCAATTCCCCCCTCTCTTTCGCACCCTCCATGTCATATTCCGCTCCAGGAGCTCCATCATAGCTAATCGCTGTCGCTGGGAGGATGTTTTCTCCTCCGCTCGCCCCTTCTACCGTCATTTTCTCTCTACCCACCCTTGCCTCCTTTTCCGCGCAGCTCTCGATTCCCCCCTCTCTTTCGCACCCTCCATGTCATATTCCGCTCCAGGAGTTCCATCATAGCTCCTCACTGTCGCTGGGAGGATGTTTTCTCCTCCGCTCGCCCCTTCCACCGTCATTTTCTCTCTACCCACCCTTGCCTCCTTCTCCGCGCAGCTCTCGATTCCCCCCTCTCTTTCGCACCCTCCATGTCATATTCCGCTCCAGGAGCTCCATCATAGCTCCTCGCTGTCGCTGGGAGGATGTTTTCTCCTCCGCTCGCCCCTTCCACCGTCATTTTCTCTCTACCCACCCTTGCCTCCTTTTCCGCGCAGCTCTCGATTCCCCCCTCTCTTTCGCACCCTCCATGTCATATTCCGCTCCAGGAGTTCCATCATAGCTCCTCACTAGCGCTGGGAGGATGTTTTCTCCTCCGCTCGCCTCTTCCACCGTCATTTTCTCTCTACCCACCCTTGCCTCCTTCTCCGCACAGCTCTCGATTCCCCCCTCTCTTTCGCACCCTCCATGTCATATTCCGCTCCAGGAGCTCCATCATAGCTGATCGCTGTCGCTGGGAGGATGTTTTCTCCTCCGCTCGCCCCTTCCACCGTCATTTTCTCTCTACCCACCCTTGCCTCCTTTTCCGCGCATCTCTCGATTCCCCCCTCTCTTTCGCACCCTCCATGTCATATTCCGCTCCAGGAGTTCCATCATAGCTCCTCACTGTCGCTGGGAGGATGTTTTCTCCTCCGCTCGCCCCTTCCACCGTCATTTTCTCTCTACCCACCCTTGCCTCCTTCTCCGCGCAGCTCTCGATTCCCCCCTCTCTTTCGCACCCTCCATGTCATATTCCGCTCCAGGAGCTCCATCATAGCTAATCGCTGTCGCTGGGAGATTGTTTTCTCCTCCGCTCGCCCCTTCCACCGTCATTTTCTCTCTACCCACCCTTGCCTCCTTTTCCGCGCAGCTCTCGATTCCCCCCTCTCTTTCGCACCCTCCATGTCATATTCCGCTCCAGGAGTTCCATCATAGCTCCTCACTGTCGCTGGGAGGATGTTTTCTCCTCCGCTCGCCCCTTCCACCGTCATTTTCTCTCTACCCACCCTTGCCTCCTTTTCCGCGCAGCTCTCGATTCCCCCCTCTCTTTCGCACCCTCCATGTCATATTCCGCTCCAGGAGTTCCATCATAGCTCCTCACTGTCGCTGGGAGGATGTTTTCTCCTCCGCTCGCCCCTTCCACCGTCATTTTCTCTCTACCCACCCTTGCCTCCTTTCTATGCGCAGCTCTCGATTCCCCCCTCTCTTTCGCACCCTCCATGTCATATTCCGCTCCAGGAGCTCCATCATAGCTAATCGCTGTCGCTGGGAGGATGTTTTCTCCTCCGCTCGCCCCTTCCACCGTCATTTTCTCTCTACCCACCCTTGCCTCCTTTTCCGCGCAGCTCTCGATTCCCCCCTCTCTTTCGCACCCTCCATGTCATATTCCGCTCCAGGAGTTCCATCATAGCTCCTCACTGTCGCTGGGATAATGTTTTCTCCTCCGCTCGCCCCTTCCACCGTCATTTTCTCTCTACCCACCCTTGCCTCCTTCTCCACGCAGCTCTCGATTCCCCCCTCTCTTTCGCACCCTCCATGTCATATTCCGCTCCAGGAGCTCCATCATAGCTCCTCGCTGTCGCTGGGAGGATGTTTTCTCCTCCGCTCGCCCCTTCCACCGTCATTTTCTCTCTACCCACCCTTGCCTCCTTTTCCGCGCAGCTCTCGATTCCCCCCTCTCTTTCGCACCCTCCATGTCATATTCCGCTCCAGGAGTTCCATCATAGCTCCTCACTGTCGCTGGGAGGATGTTTTCTCTTCCGCTCGCCCCTTCCACCATCATTTTCTCTCTACCCACCCTTGCCTCCTTCTCCGCGCAGCTCTCGATTCCCCCCTCTCTTTCGCACCCTCCATGTCATATTCCGCTCCAGGAGCTCCATCATAGCTAATCGCTGTCGCTGGGAGATTGTTTTCTCCTCCGCTCGCCCCTTCCACCGTCATTTTCTCTCTACCCACCCTTGCCTCCTTTTCCGCGCAGCTCTCGATTCCCCCCTCTCTTTCGCACCCTCCATGTCATATTCCGCTCCAGGAGTTCCATCATAGCTCCTCACTGTCGCTGGGAGGATGTTTTCTCCTCCGCTCGCCCCTTCCACCGTCATTTTCTCTCTACCCACCCTTGCCTCCTTTTCCGCGCAGCTCTCGATTCCCCCCTCTCTTTCGCACCCTCCATGTCATATTCCGCTCCAGGAGTTCCATCATAGCTCCTCACTGTCGCTGGGAGGATGTTTTCTCCTCCGCTCGCCCCTTCCACCGTCATTTTCTCTCTACCCACCCTTGCCTCCTTCTCCGCGCAGCTCTCGATTCCCCCCTCTCTTTCGCACCCTCCATGTCATATTCCGCTCCAGGAGCTCCATCATAGCTAATCGCTGTCGCTGGGAGGATGTTTTCTCCTCCGCTCGCCCCTTCTACCGTCATTTTCTCTCTACCCACCCTTGCCTCCTTTTCCGCGCAGCTCTCGATTCCCCCCTCTCTTTCGCACCCTCCATGTCATATTCCGCTCCAGGAGTTCCATCATAGCTCCTCACTGTCGCTGGGAGGATGTTTTCTCCTCTGCTCGCCCCTTCCACCGTCATTTTCTCTCTACCCACCCTTGCCTCCTTCTCCGCGCAGCTCTCAATTCCCCCCTCTCTTTCGCACCCTCCATGTCATATTCCGCTCCAGGAGCTCCATCATAGCTAATCGCTGTCGCTGGGAGGATGTTTTCTCCTCCGCTCGCCCCTTCTACCGTCATTTTCTCTCTACCCACCCTTGCCTCCTTTTCCGCGCAGCTCTCGATTCCCCCCTCTCTTTCGCACCCTCCATGTCATATTCCGCTCCAGGAGTTCCATCATAGCTCCTCACTGTCGCTGGGAGGATGTTTTCTCCTCCGCTCGCCCCTTCCACCGTCATTTTCTCTCTACCCACCCTTGCCTCCTTCTCCGCGCAGCTCTCGATTCCCCCCTCTCTTTCGCACCCTCCATGTCATATTCCGCTCCAGGAGCTCCATCATAGCTCCTCGCTGTCGCTGGGAGGATGTTTTCTCCTCCGCTCGCCCCTTCCACCGTCATTTTCTCTCTACCCACCCTTGCCTCCTTTTCCGCGCAGCTCTCGATTCCCCCCTCTCTTTCGCACCCTCCATGTCATATTCCGCTCCAGGAGTTCCATCATAGCTCCTCACTAGCGCTGGGAGGATGTTTTCTCCTCCGCTCGCCTCTTCCACCGTCATTTTCTCTCTACCCACCCTTGCCTCCTTCTCCGCACAGCTCTCGATTCCCCCCTCTCTTTCGCACCCTCCATGTCATATTCCGCTCCAGGAGCTCCATCATAGCTAATCGCTGTCGCTGGGAGGATGTTTTCTCCTCCGCTCGCCCCTTCCACCGTCATTTTCTCTCTACCCACCCTTGCCTCCTTTTCCGCGCATCTCTCGATTCCCCCCTCTCTTTCGCACCCTCCATGTCATATTCCGCTCCAGGAGTTCCATCATAGCTCCTCACTGTCGCTGGGAGGATGTTTTCTCCTCCGCTCGCCCCTTCCACCGTCATTTTCTCTCTACCCACCCTTGCCTCCTTCTCCGCGCAGCTCTCGATTCCCCCCTCTCTTTCGCACCCTCCATGTCATATTCCGCTCCAGGAGCTCCATCATAGCTAATCGCTGTCGCTGGGAGATTGTTTTCTCCTCCGCTCGCCCCTTCCACCGTCATTTTCTCTCTACCCACCCTTGCCTCCTTTTCCGCGCAGCTCTCGATTCCCCCCTCTCTTTCGCACCCTCCATGTCATATTCCGCTCCAGGAGTTCCATCATAGCTCCTCACTGTCGCTGGGAGGATGTTTTCTCCTCCGCTCGCCCCTTCCACCGTCATTTTCTCTCTACCCACCCTTGCCTCCTTTTCCGCGCAGCTCTCGATTCCCCCCTCTCTTTCGCACCCTCCATGTCATATTCCGCTCCAGGAGTTCCATCATAGCTCCTCACTGTCGCTGGGAGGATGTTTTCTCCTCCGCTCGCCCCTTCCACCGTCATTTTCTCTCTACCCACCCTTGCCTCCTTCTCCGCGCAGCTCTCGATTCCCCCCTCTCTTTCGCACCCTCCATGTCATATTCCGCTCCAGGAGCTCCATCATAGCTAATCGCTGTCGCTGGGAGGATGTTTTCTCCTCCGCTCGCCCCTTCCACCGTCATTTTCTCTCTACCCACCCTTGCCTCCTTTTCCGCGCAGCTCTCGATTCCCCCCTCTCTTTCGCACCCTCCATGTCATATTCCGCTCCAGGAGTTCCATCATAGCTCCTCACTGTCGCTGGGATAATGTTTTCTCCTCCGCTCGCCCCTTCCACCGTCATTTTCTCTCTACCCACCCTTGCCTCCTTCTCCACGCAGCTCTCGATTCCCCCCTCTCTTTCGCACCCTCCATGTCATATTCCGCTCCAGGAGCTCCATCATAGCTCCTCGCTGTCGCTGGGAGGATGTTTTCTCCTCCGCTCGCCCCTTCCACCGTCATTTTCTCTCTACCCACCCTTGCCTCCTTTTCCGCGCAGCTCTCGATTCCCCCCTCTCTTTCGCACCCTCCATGTCATATTCCGCTCCAGGAGTTCCATCATAGCTCCTCACTGTCGCTGGGAGGATGTTTTCTCTTCCGCTCGCCCCTTCCACCATCATTTTCTCTCTACCCACCCTTGCCTCCTTTTCCGCGCAGCTCTCGATTCCCCCCTCTCTTTCGCACCCTCCATGTCATATTCCGCTCCAGGAGTTCCATCATAGCTCCTCACTGTCGCTGGGAGGAAGTTTTCTCCTCCGCTCGCCCCTTCCACCGTCATTTTCTCTCTACCCACCCTTGCCTCCTTTTCCGCGCAGCTCTCGATTCCCCCCTCTCTTTCGCACCCTCCATGTCATATTCCGCTCCAGGAGCTCCATCATAGCTCCTTGCTGTCGCTGGGAGGATGTTTTCTCCTCCGCTCGCCCCTTCCACCGTCATTTTCTCTCTACCCACCCTTGCCTCCTTTTCCGCGCAGCTCTCGATTCCCCCCTCTATTTCGCACCCTCCATGTCATATTCCGCTCCAGGAGTTCCATCATAGCTCCTCACTGTCGCTGGGAGGATGTTTTCTCCTCCGCTCGCCCCTTCCACCGTCATTTTCTCTCTACCCACCCTTGCCTCCTTCTCTGCGCAGCTCTCGATTCCCCCCTCTCTTTCGCACCCTCAATGTCATATTCCGCTCCAGGAGTTCCATCATAGCTCCTCACTGTCGCTGGGAGGATGTTTTCTCCTCCGCTCGCCCCTTCCACCGTCATTTTCTCTCTACCCACCCTTGCCTCCTTTTCCGCGCAGCTCTCGATTCCCCCCTCTCTTTCGCACCCTCAATGTCATATTCCGCTCCAGGAGTTCCATCATAGCTCCTCACTGTCGCTGGGAGGATGTTTTCTCCTCCGCTCGCCCCTTATACCGTCATTTTCTCTCTACCCACCCTTGCCTCCTTTTCCGCGCAGCTCTCGATTCCCCCCTCTCTTTCGCACCCTCCATGTCATATTCCGCTCCAGGAGTTCCATCATAGCTCCTCACTGTCGCTGGGAGGAAGTTTTCTCCTCCGCTCGCCCCTTCCACCGTCATTTTCTCTCTACCCACCCTTGCCTCCTTTTCCGCGCAGCTCTCGATTCCCCCCTCTCTTTCGCACCCTCCATGTCATATTCCACTCCAGGAGCTCCATCATAGCTCCTTGCTGTCGCTGGGAGGATGTTTTCTCCTCCGCTCGCCCCTTCAACCGTCATTTTCTCTCTACCCACCCTTGCCTCCTTCTCCGCGCAGCTCTCGATTCCCCCCTCTCTTTCGCACCCTCCATGTCATATTCCGCTCCAGGAGTTCCATCATAGCTCCTCACTGTCGCTGGGAGGATGTTTTCTCCTCCGCTCGCCCCTTCCACCATCATTTTCTCTCTACCCACCCTTGCCTTCTTTTCCGCGCAGCTCTCGATTCCCCCCTCTCTTTCGCACCCTCCATGTCATATTCCGCTCCAGGAGTTCCATCATAGCTCCTCACTGTCGCTGGGAGGAAGTTTTCTCCTCCGCTCGCCCCTTCCACCGTCATTTTCTCTCTACCCACCCTTGCCTCCTTTTCCGCGCAGCTCTCGATTCCCCCCTCTCTTTCGCACCCTCCATGTCATATTCCGCTCCAGGAGCTCCATCATAGCTCCTTGCTGTCGCTGGGAGGATGTTTTCTCCTCCGCTCGCCCCTTCCACCGTCATTTTCTCTCTACCCACCCTTGCCTCCTTTTCCGCACAGCTCTCGATTCCCCCCTCTCTTTCGTACCCTCCATGTCATATTCCGCTCCAGGAGTTCCATCATAGCTCCTCACTGTCGCTGGGAGGATGTTTTCTCCTCCGCTCGCCCCTTCCACCGTCATTTTCTCTCTACCCACCCTTGCCTCCTTCTTCGCGCAGCTCTCGATTCCCCCCTCTTTTTCGCACCCTCCATGTCATATTCCGCTCCAGGAGCTCCATCATAGCTCCTCGCTGTCGCTGGGAGGATGTTTTCTCCTCCGCTCGCCCCTTCCACCGTCATTTTCTCTCTACCCACCCTTGCCTCCTTTTCCGCGCAGCTCTCGATTCCCCCCTCTCTTTCGCACCCTCCATGTCATATTCCGCTCCAGGAGTTCCATCATAGCTCCTCACTGTCGCTGGGAGGAAGTTTTCTCCTCCGCTCGCCCCTTCCACCGTCATTTTCTCTCTACCCACCCTCTCCTCCTTTTCCGCGCAGCTCTCGATTCCCCCCTCTCTTTCGCACCCTCCATGTCATATTCCACTCCAGGAGCTCCATCATAGCTCCTTGCTGTCGCTGGGAGGATGTTTTCTCCTCCGCTCGCCCCTTCCACCGTCATTTTCTCTCTACCCACCCTTGCCTCCTTTTCCGCGCAGCTCTCGATTCCCCCCTCTCTTTCGCACCCTCCATGTCATATTCCGCTCCAGGAGTTCCATCATAGCTCCTCACTGTCGCTGGGAGGATGTTTTCTCCTCCGCTCGCCCCTTCCACCATCATTTTCTCTCTACCCACCCTTGCCTCCTTTTCCGCGCAGCTCTCGATTCCCCCCTCTCTTTGGCACCCTCCATGTCATATTCCGCTCCAGGAGTTCCATCATAGCTCCTCACTGTCGCTGGGAGGAAGTTTTCTCCTCCGCTCGCCCCTTCCACCGTCATTTTCTCTCTACCCACCCTTGCCTCCTTTTCCGCGCAGCTCTCGATTCCCCCCTCTCTTTCGCACCCTCCATGTCATATTCCGCTCCAGGAGCTCCATCATAGCTCCTTGCTGTCGCTGGGAGGATGTTTTCTCCTCCGCTCGCCCCTTCCACCGTCATTTTCTCTCTACCCACCCTTGCCTCCTTTTCCGCACAGCTCTCGATTCCCCCCTCTCTTTCGTACCCTCCATGTCATATTCCGCTCCAGGAGTTCCATCATAGCTCCTCACTGTCGCTGGGAGGATGTTTTCTCCTCCGCTCGCCCCTTCCACCGTCATTTTCTCTCTACCCACCCTTGCCTCCTTCTTCGCGCAGCTCTCGATTCCCCCCTCTCTTTCGCACCCTCCATGTCATATTCCGCTCCAGGAGCTCCATCATAGCTCCTCGCTGTCGCTGGGAGGATGTTTTCTCCTCCGCTCGCCCCTTCCACCGTCATTTTCTCTCTACCCACCCTTGCCTCCTTTTCCGCGCAGCTCTCGATTCCCCCCTCTCTTTCGCACCCTCCATGTCATATTCCGCTCCAGGAGTTCCATCATAGCTCCTCACTGTCGCTGGGAGGATGTTTTCTCCTCCGCTCGCCTCTTCCACCGTCATTTTCTCTCTACCCACCCTTGCCTCCTTCTCCGCGCAGCTCTCGATTCCCCCCTCTCTTTCGCACCCTCCATGTCATATTCCGCTCCAGGAGCTCCATCATAGCTCCTTGCTGTCACTGGGAGGATGTTTTCTCCTCCGCTCGCCCCTTCCACCGTCATTTTCTCTCTACCCACCCTTGCCTCCTTTTCCGCGCAGCTCTCGATTCCCCCCTCTCTTTCGCACCCTCCATGTCATATTCCGCTCCAGGAGTTCCATCATAGCTCCTCACTGTCGCTGGGAGGATGTTTTCTCCTCCGCTCGCCCCTTCCACCGTCATTTTCTCTCTACCCACCCTTGCCTCCTTCTCCGCGCAGCTCTCGATTCCCCCCTCTCTTTCGCACCCTCCATGTCATATTCCGCTCCAGGAGCTCCATCATAGCTCCTCGCTGTCGCTGGGAGGATGTTTTCTCCTCCGCTCGCCCCTTCCACCGTCATTTTCTCTCTACCCACCCTTGCCTCCTTTTCCGCGCAGCTCTCGATTCCCCCCTCTCTTTCGCACCCTCAATGTCATATTCCGCTCCAGGAGTTCCATCATAGCTCCTCACTGTCGCTGGGAGGATGTTTTCTCCTCCGCTCGCCCCTTCCACCGTCATTTTCTCTCTACCCACCCTTGCCTCCTTTTCCGCGCAGCTCTCGATTCCCCCCTCTCTTTCGCACCCTCCATGTCATATTCCGCTCCAGGAGTTCCATCATAGCTCCTCACTGTCGCTGGGAGGAAGTTTTCTCCTCCGCTCGCCCCTTCCACCGTCATTTTCTCTCTACCCACCCTTGCCTCCTTTTCCGCGCAGCTCTCGATTCCCCCCTCTCTTTCGCACCCTCCATGTCATATTCCGCTCCAGGAGCTCCATCATAGCTCCTTGCTGTCGCTGGGAGGATGTTTTCTCCTCCGCTCGCCCCTTCCACCGTCATTTTCTCTCTACACACCCTTGCCTCCTTTTCCGCGCAGCTCTCGATTCCCCCCTCTCTTTCGCACCCTCCATGTCATATTCCGCTCCAGGAGTTCCATCATAGCTCCTCACTGTCGCTGGGAGGATGTTTTCTCCTCCGCTCGCCCCTTCCACCGTCATTTTCTCTCTACCCACCCTTGCCTCCTTCTCCGCGCAGCTCTCGATTCCCCCCTCTCTTTCGCACCCTCCATGTCATATTCCGCTCCAGGAGCTCCATCATAGCTAATCGCTGTCGCTGGGAGGATGTTTTCTCCTCCGCTCGCCCCTTCCACCGTCATTTTCTCTCTACCCACCCTTGCCTCCTTCTTCGCGCAGCTCTCGATTCCCCCCTCTTTTTCGCACCCTCCATGTCATATTCCGCTCCAGGAGCTCCATCATAGCTCCTCGCTGTCGCTGGGAGGATGTTTTCTCCTCCGCTCGCCCCTTCCACCGTCATTTTCTCTCTACCCACCCTTGCCTCCTTTTCCGCGCAGCTCTCGATTCCCCCCTCTCTTTCGCACCCTCCATGTCATATTCCGCTCCAGGAGTTCCATCATAGCTCCTCACTGTCGCTGGGAGGAAGTTTTCTCCTCCGCTCGCCCCTTCCACCGTCATTTTCTCTCTACCCACCCTCTCCTCCTTTTCCGCGCAGCTCTCGATTCCCCCCTCTCTTTCGCACCCTCCATGTCATATTCCACTCCAGGAGCTCCATCATAGCTCCTTGCTGTCGCTGGGAGGATGTTTTCTCCTCCGCTCGCCCCTTCCACCGTCATTTTCTCTCTACCCACCCTTGCCTCCTTTTCCGCGCAGCTCTCGATTCCCCCCTCTCTTTCGCACCCTCCATATCATATTCCGCTCCAGGAGTTCCATCATAGCTCCTCACTGTCGCTGGGAGGATGTTTTCTCCTCCGCTCGCCCCTTCCACCATCATTTTCTCTCTACCCACCCTTGCCTCCTTTTCCGCGCAGCTCTCGATTCCCCCCTCTCTTTCGCACCCTCCATGTCATATTCCGCTCCAGGAGTTCCATCATAGCTCCTCACTGTCGCTGGGAGGAAGATTTCTCCTCCGCTCGCCCCTTCCACCGTCATTTTCTCTCTACCCACCCTTGCCTCCTTTTCCGCGCAGCTCTCGATTCCCCCCTCTCTTTCGCACCCTCCATGTCATATTCCGCTCCAGGAGCTCCATCATAGCTCCTTGCTGTCGCTGGGAGGATGTTTTCTCCTCCGCTCGCCCCTTCCACCGTCATTTTCTCTCTACCCACCCTTGCCTCCTTTTCCGCACAGCTCTCGATTCCCCCCTCTCTTTCGTACCCTCCATGTCATATTCCGCTCCAGGAGTTCCATCATAGCTCCTCACTGTCGCTGGGAGGATGTTTTCTCCTCCGCTCGCCCCTTCCACCGTCATTTTCTCTCTACCCACCCTTGCCTCCTTCTTCGCGCAGCTCTCGATTCCCCCCTCTCTTTCGCACCCTCCATGTCATATTCCGCTCCAGGAGCTCCATCATAGCTCCTCGCTGTCGCTGGGAGGATGTTTTCTCCTCCGCTCGCCCCTTCCACCGTCATTTTCTCTCTACCCACCCTTGCCTCCTTTTCCGCGCAGCTCTCGATTCCCCCCTCTCTTTCGCACCCTCCATGTCATATTCCGCTCCAGGAGTTCCATCATAGCTCCTCACTGTCGCTGGGAGGATGTTTTCTCCTCCGCTCGCCTCTTCCACCGTCATTTTCTCTCTACCCACCCTTGCCTCCTTCTCCGCGCAGCTCTCGATTCCCCCCTCTCTTTCGCACCCTCCATGTCATATTCCGCTCCAGGAGCTCCATCATAGCTCCTTGCTGTCACTGGGAGGATGTTTTCTCCTCCGCTCGCCCCTTCCCTCGTCATTTTCTCTCTACCCACCCTTGCCTCCTTTTCCGCGCAGCTCTCGATTCCCCCCTCTCTTTCGCACCCTCCATGTCATATTCCGCTCCAGGAGTTCCATCATAGCTCCTCACTGTCGCTGGGAGGATGTTTTCTCCTCCGCTCGCCCCTTCCACCGTCATTTTCTCTCTACCCACCCTTGCCTCCTTCTCCGCGCAGCTCTCGATTCCCCCCTCTCTTTCGCACCCTCCATGTCATATTCCGCTCCAGGAGCTCCATCATAGCTCCTCGCTGTCGCTGGGAGGATGTTTTCTCCTCCGCTCGCCCCTTCCACCGTCATTTTCTCTCTACCCACCCTTGCCTCCTTTTCCGCGCAGCTCTCGATTCCCCCCTCTCTTTCGCACCCTCAATGTCATATTCCGCTCCAGGAGTTCCATCATAGCTCCTCACTGTCGCTGGGAGGATGTTTTCTCCTCCGCTCGCCCCTTCCACCGTCATTTTCTCTCTACCCACCCTTGCCTCCTTTTCCGCGCAGCTCTCGATTCCCCCCTCTCTTTCGCACCCTCCATGTCATATTCCGCTCCAGGAGTTCCATCATAGCTCCTCACTGTCGCTGGGAGGAAGTTTTCTCCTCCGCTCGCCCCTTCCACCGTCATTTTCTCTCTACCCACCCTTGCCTCCTTTTCCGCGCAGCTCTCGATTCCCCCCTCTCTTTCGCACCCTCCATGTCATATTCCGCTCCAGGAGCTCCATCATAGCTCCTTGCTGTCGCTGGGAGGATGTTTTCTCCTCCGCTCGCCCCTTCCACCGTCATTTTCTCTCTACCCACCCTTGCCTCCTTTTCCGCGCAGCTCTCGATTCCCCCCTCTCTTTCGCACCCTCCATGTCATATTCCGCTCCAGGAGTTCCATCATAGCTCCTCACTGTCGCTGGGAGGATGTTTTCTCCTCCGCTCGCCCCTTCCACCGTCATTTTCTCTCTACCCACCCTTGCCTCCTTCTCCGCGCAGCTCTCGATTCCCCCCTCTCTTTCGCACCCTCCATGTCATATTCCGCTCCAGGAGCTCCATCATAGCTAATCGCTGTCGCTGGGAGGATGTTTTCTCCTCCGCTCGCCCCTTCCACCGTCATTTTCTCTCTACCCACCCTTGCCTCCTTTTCCGCGCAGCTCTCGATTCCCCCCTCTCTTTCGCACCCTCAATGTCATATTCCGCTCCAGGAGTTCCATCATAGCTCCTCACTGTCGCTGGGAGGATGTTTTCTCCTCCGCTCGCCCCTTCCACCGTCATTTTCTCTCTACCCACCCTTGCCTCCTTTTCCGCGCAGCTCTCGATTCCCCCCTCTCTTTCGCACCCTCCATGTCATATTCCGCTCCAGGAGTTCCATCATAGCTCCTCACTGTCGCTGGGAGGATGTTTTCTCCTCCGCTCGCCCCTTCCACCGTCATTTTCTCTCTACCCACCCTTGCCTCCTTCTCCGCGCAGCTCTCGATTCCCCCCTCTCTTTCGCACCCTCCATGTCATATTCCGCTCCAGGAGCTCCATCATAGCTCCTCGCTGTCGCTGGGAGGATGTTTTCTCCTCCGCTCGCCCCTTCCACCGTCATTTTCTCTCTACCCACCCTTGCCTCCTTTTCCGCGCAGCTCTCGATTCCCCCCTCTCTTTCGCACCCTCAATGTCATATTCCGCTCCAGGAGTTCCATCATAGCTCCTCACTGTCGCTGGGAGGATGTTTTCTCCTCCGCTCGCCCCTTCCACCGTCATTTTCTCTCTACCCACCCTTGCCTCCTTTTCCGCGCAGCTCTCGATTCCCCCCTCTCTTTCGCACCCTCCATGTCATATTCCGCTCCAGGAGTTCCATCATAGCTCCTCACTGTCGCTGGGAGGAAGTTTTCTCCTCCGCTCGCCCCTTCCACCGTCATTTTCTCTCTACCCACCCTTGCCTCCTTTTCCGCGCAGCTCTCGATTCCCCCCTCTCTTTCGCACCCTCCATGTCATATTCCGCTCCAGGAGCTCCATCATAGCTCCTTGCTGTCGCTGGGAGGATGTTTTCTCCTCCGCTCGCCCCTTCCACCGTCATTTTCTCTCTACCCACCCTTGCCTCCTTTTCCGCGCAGCTCTCGATTCCCCCCTCTCTTTCGCACCCTCCATGTCATATTCCGCTCCAGGAGTTCCATCATAGCTCCTCACTGTCGCTGGGAGGATGTTTTCTCCTCCGCTCGCCCCTTCCACCGTCATTTTCTCTCTACCCACCCTTGCCTCCTTCTCCGCGCAGCTCTCGATTCCCCCCTCTCTTTCGCACCCTCCATGTCATATTCCGCTCCAGGAGCTCCATCATAGCTAATCGCTGTCGCTGGGAGGATGTTTTCTCCTCCGCTCGCCCCTTCCACCGTCATTTTCTCTCTACCCACCCTTGCCTCCTTTTCCGCGCAGCTCTCGATTCCCCCCTCTCTTTCGCACCCTCAATGTCATATTCCGCTCCAGGAGTTCCATCATAGCTCCTCACTGTCGCTGGGAGGATGTTTTCTCCTCCGCTCGCCCCTTCCACCGTCATTTTCTCTCTACCCACCCTTGCCTCCTTTTCCGCGCAGCTCTCGATTCCCCCCTCTCTTTCGCACCCTCAATGTCATATTCCGCTCCAGGAGTTCCATCATAGCTCCTCACTGTCGCTGGGAGGATGTTTTCTCCTCCGCTCGCCCCTTCCACCGTCATTTTCTCTCTACCCACCCTTGCCTCCTTTTCCGCGCAGCTCTCGATTCCCCCCTCTCTTTCGCACCCTCCATGTCATATTCCGCTCCAGGAGTTCCATCATAGCTCCTCACTGTCGCTGGGAGGAAGTTTTCTCCTCCGCTCGCCCCTTCCACCGTCATTTTCTCTCTACCCACCCTTGCCTCCTTTTCCGCGCAGCTCTCGATTCCCCCCTCTCTTTCGCACCCTCCATGTCATATTCCGCTCCAGGAGCTCCATCATAGCTCCTTGCTGTCGCTGGGAGGATGTTTTCTCCTCCGCTCGCCCCTTCCACCGTCATTTTCTCTCTACCCACCCTTGCCTCCTTTTCCGCGCAGCTCTCGATTCCCCCCTCTCTTTCGCACCCTTCATGTCATATTCCGCTCCAGGAGTTCCATCATAGCTCCTCACTGTCGCTGGGAGGATGTTTTCTCCTCCGCTCGCCCCTTCCACCGTCATTTTCTCTCTACCCACCCTTGCCTCCTTCTCCGCGCAGCTCTCGATTCCCCCCTCTCTTTCGCACCCTCCATGTCATATTCCGCTCCAGGAGCTCCATCATAGCTAATCGCTGTCGCTGGGAGGATGTTTTCTCCTCCGCTCGCCCCTTCCACCGTCATTTTCTCTCTACCCACCCTTGCCTCCTTTTCCGCGCAGCTCTCGATTCCCCCCTCTCTTTCGCACCCTCCGTGTCATATTCCGCTCCAGGAGTTCCATCATAGCTCCTCACTGTCACTGGGAGGATGTTTTCTCCTCCGCTCGCCCCTTCCACCGTCATTTTCTCTCTACCCACCCTTGCCTCCTTCTCCGCGCAGCTCTCGATTCCCCCCTCTCTTTCACACCCTCCATGTCATATTCCGCTCCAGGAGCTCCATCATAGCTAATCGCTGTCGCTGGGAGGATGTTTTCTCCTCCGCTCGCCCCTTCCACCGTCATTTTCTCTCTACCCACCCTTGCCTCCTTTTCCGCGCAGCTCTCGATTCCCCCCTCTCTTTCGCACCCTCCATGTCATATTCCGCTCCAGGAGTTCCATCATAGCTCCTCACTGTTGCTGGGAGGATGTTTTCTCCTCCGCTCGCCCCTTCCACCGTCATTTTCTCTCTACCCACCCTTGCCTCCTTCTCCGCGCAGCTCTCCATTCCCCCCTCTCTTTCGCACCCTCCATG
Organism: Pelophylax lessonae; assembly: GCF_965119305.1. Lineage (NCBI taxonomy): Eukaryota > Metazoa > Chordata > Amphibia > Anura > Ranidae > Pelophylax > Pelophylax lessonae. The sequence continues at coordinate 79,473,134 of NC_138780.1, forward strand.
TCATATTCCGCTCCAGGAGCTCCATCATAGCTCCTCGCTGTCGCTGGGAGGATGTTTTCTCCTCCGCTCGCCCCTTCCACCGTCATTTTCTCTCTACCCACCCTTGCCTCCTTTTCCGCGCAGCTCTCGATTCTCCCCTCTCTTTCGCACCCTCCATGTCATATTCCGCTCCAGGAGTTCCATCATAGCTCCTCACTGTCGCTGGGAGGATGTTTTCTCCTCCGCTCGCCCCTTCCACCATCATTTTCTCTCTACCCACCCTTGCCTCCTTTTCCGCGCAGCTCTCGATTCCCCCCTCTCTTTCGCACCCTCCATGTCATATTCCGCTCCAGGAGTTCCATCATAGCTCCTCACTGTCGCTGGGAGGAAGTTTTCTCCTCCGCTCGCCCCTTCCACCGTCATTTTCTCTCTACCCACCCTTGCCTCCTTTTCCGCGCAGCTCTCGATTCCCCCCTCTCTTTCGCACCCTTCATGTCATATTCCGCTCCAGGAGCTCCATCATAGCTCCTTGCTGTCGCTGGGAGGATGTTTTCTCCTCCGCTCGCCCCTTCCACCGTCATTTTCTCTCTACCCACCCTTGCCTCCTTTTCCGCGCAGCTCTCGATTCCCCCCTCTCTTTCGCACCCTCCATGTCATATTCCGCTCCAGGAGTTCCATCATAGCTCCTCACTGTCACTGGGAGGATGTTTTCTCCTCCGCTCGCCCCTTCCACCGTCATTTTCTCTCTACCCACCCTTGCCTCCTTCTCCGCGCAGCTCTCGATTCCCCCCTCTCTTTCGCACCCTCCATGTCATATTCCGCTCCAGGAGCTCCATCATAGCTAATCGCTGTCGCTGGGAGGATGTTTTCTCCTCCGCTCGCCCCTTCCACCGTCATTTTCTCTCTACCCACCCTTGCCTCCTTTTCCGCGCAGCTCTCGATTCCCCCCTCTCTTTCGCACCCTCCATGTCATATTCCGCTCCAGGAGCTCCATCATAGCTAATCGCTGTCGCTGGGAGGATGTTTTCTCCTCCGCTCGCCCCTTCCACCGTCATTTTCTCTCTACCCACCCTTGCCTCCTTTTCCGCGCAGCTCTCGATTCCCCCCTCTCTTTCGCACCCTCCATGTCATATTCCGCTCCAGGAGTTCCATCATAGCTCCTCACTGTCGCTGGGAGGATGTTTTCTCCTCCGCTCGCCCCTTACACCGTCATTTTCTCTCTACCCACCCTTGCCTCCTTTTCCGCGCAGCTCTCGATTCCCCCCTCTCTTTTGCACCCTCCATGTCATATTCCGCTCCAGGAGTTCCATCATAGCTCCTCACTGTTGCTGGGAGGATGTTTTCTCCTCCGCTCGCCCCTTCCACCGTCATTTTCTCTCTACCCACCCTTGCCTCCTTTTCCGCGCTGCTCTCGATTCCCCCCTCTCTTTCGCACCCTCCATGTCATATTCCGCTCCAGGAGCTCCATCATAGCTCCTTGCTGTCGCTGGGAGGATGTTTTCTCCTCCGCTCGCCCCTTCCACCGTCATTTTCTCTCTACCCACCCTTGCCTCCTTTTCCGCGCAGCTTTCGATTCCCCCCTCTCTTTCGCACCCTCCATGTCATATTCCGCTCCAGGAGTTCCATCATAGCTCCTCACTGTCGCTGGGAGGATGTTTTCTCCTCCGCTCGCCCCTTCCACCGTCATTTTCTCTCTACCCACCCTTGCCTCCTTCTCCGCGCAGCTCTCGATTCCCCCCTCTCTTTCGCACCCTCCATGTCATATTCCGCTCCAGGAGCTCCATCATCGCTCCTCGCTGTCGCTGGGAGGATGTTTTCTCCTCCGCTCGCCCCTTCCACCGTCATTTTCTCTCTACCCACCCTTGCCTCCTTTTCCGCGCAGCTCTCGATTCCCCCCTCTCTTTCGCACCCTCAATGTCATATTCCGCTCCAGGAGTTCCATCATAGCTCCTCACTGTCGCTGGGAGGATGTTTTCTCCTCCGCTCGCCCCTTCCACCGTCATTTTCTCTCTACCCACCCTTGCCTCCTTTTCCGCGCAGCTCTCGATTCCCCCCTCTCTTTCGCACCCTCCATGTCATATTCCGCTCCAGGAGTTCCATCATAGCTCCTCACTGTCGCTGGGAGGAAGTTTTCTCCTCCGCTCGCCCCTTCCACCGTCATTTTCTCTCTACCCACCCTTGCCTCCTTTTCCGCGCAGCTCTCGATTCCCCCCTCTCTTTCGCACCCTCCATGTCATATTCCACTCCAGGAGCTCCATCATAGCTCCTTGCTGTCGCTGGGAGGATGTTTTCTCCTCCGCTCGCCCCTTCCACCGTCATTTTCTCTCTACCCACCCTTGCCTCCTTTTCCGCGCAGCTCTCGATTCCCCCCTCTCTTTCGCACCCTCCATGTCATATTCCGCTCCAGGAGTTCCATCATAGCTCCTCACTGTCGCTGGGAGGATGTTTTCTCCTCCGCTCGCCCCTTCCACCATCATTTTCTCTCTACCCACCCTTGCCTCCTTTTCCGCGCAGCTCTCGATTCCCCCCTCTCTTTCGCACCCTCCATGTCATATTCCGCTCCAGGAGTTCCATCATAGCTCCTCACTGTCGCTGGGAGGATGTTTTCTCCTCCGCTCGCCCCTTCCACCGTCATTTTCTCTCTACCCACCCTTGCCTCCTTCTCCGCGCAGCTCTCGATTCCCCCCTCTCTTTCGCACCCTCCATGTCATATTCCGCTCCAGGAGCTCCATCATAGCTAATCGCTGTCGCTGGGAGGATGTTTTCTCCTCCGCTCGCCCCTTCCACCGTCATTTTCTCTCTACCCACCCTTGCCTCCTTTTCCGCGCAGCTCTCGATTCCCCCCTCTCTTTCGCACCCTCCATGTCATATTCCGCTCCAGGAGTTCCATCATAGCTCCTCACTGTCGCTGGGAGGAAGTTTTCTCCTCCGCTCGCCCCTTCCACCGTCATTTTCTCTCTACCCACCCTTGCCTCCTTTTCCGCGCAGCTCTCGATTCCCCCCTCTCTTTCGCACCCTCCATGTCATATTCCGCTCCAGGAGCTCCATCATAGCTCCTTGCTGTCGCTGGGAGGATGTTTTCTCCTCCGCTCGCCCCTTCCACCGTCATTTTCTCTCTACCCACCCTTGCCTCCTTTTCCGCACAGCTCTCGATTCCCCCCTCTCTTTCGCACCCTCCATGTCATATTCCGCTCCAGGAGTTCCATCATAGCTCCTCACTGTCGCTGGGAGGATGTTTTCTCCTCCGCTCGCCCCTTCCGCCGTCATTTTCTCTCTACCCACCCTTGCCTCCTTCTCCGCGTAGCTCTCAATTCCCCCCTCTCTTTCGCACCCTCCATGTCATATTCCGCTCCAGGAGCTCCATCATAGCTCCTCGCTGTCGCTGGGAGGATGTTTTCTCCTCCGCTCGCCCCTTTCTTCGTCATTTTCTCTCTACCCACCCTTGCCTCCTTCTCCGCGCAGCTCTCGATTCCCCCCTCTCTTTCGCACCCTCCATGTCATATTCCGCTCCAGGAGTTCCATCATAGCTCCTCACTGTCGCTGGGAGGATGTTTTCTCCTCCGCTCGCCCCTTCCACCGTCATTTTCTCTCTACCCACCCTTGCCTCCTTTTCTGCGCAGCTCTCAATTCCCCCCTCTCTTTCGCACCCTCCTTGTCATATTCCGCTCCAGGAGCTCCATCATAGCTCCTTGCTGTCGCTGGGAGGATGTTTTCTCCTCCGCTCGCCCCTTCCACCGTCATTTTCTCTCTACCCACCCTTGCCTCCTTTTCCGCGCAGCTCTCGATTCCCCCCTCTCTTTCGCACCCTCCATGTCATATTCCGCTCCAGGAGTTCCATCATAGCTCCTCACTGTCGCTGGGAGGATGTTTTCTCCTCCGCTCGCCCCTTCCACCGTCATTTTCTCTCTACCCACCCTTGCCTCCTTCTCCGCGCAGCTCTCGATTCCCCCCTCTCTTTCGCACCCTCCATGTCATATTCCGCTCCAGGAGCTCCATCATAGCTAATCGCTGTCGCTGGGAGGATGTTTTCTCCTCCGCTCGCCCCTTCCACCGTCATTTTCTCTCTACCCACCCTTGCCTCCTTTTCCGCGCAGCTCTCGATTCCCCCCTCTCTTTCGCACCCTCCATGTCATATTCCGCTCCAGGAGTTCCATCATAGCTCCTCACTGTCGCTGGGAGGAAGTTTTCTCCTCCGCTCGCCCCTTCCACCGTCATTTTCTCTCTACCCACCCTTGCCTCCTTTTCCGCGCAGCTCTCGATTCCCCCCTCTCTTTCGCACCCTCCATGTCATATTCCGCTCCAGGAGCTCCATCATAGCTCCTTGCTGTCGCTGGGAGGATGTTTTCTCCTCCGCTCGCCCCTTCCACCGTCATTTTCTCTCCACCCACCCTTGCCTCCTTTTCCGCACAGCTCTCGATTCCCCCCTCTCTTTCGCACCCTCCATGTCATATTCCGCTCCAGGAGTTCCATCATAGCTCCTCACTGTCGCTGGGAGGATGTTTTCTCCTCCGCTCGCCCCTTCCGCCGTCATTTTCTCTCTACCCACCCTTGCCTCCTTCTCCGCGCAGCTCTCGATTCCCCCCTCTCTTTCGCACCCTCCATGTCATATTCCGCTCCAGGAGCTCCATCATAGCTCCTCGCTGTCGCTGGGAGGATGTTTTCTCCTCCGCTCGCCCCTTTCTTCGTCATTTTCTCTCTACCCACCCTTGCCTCCTTCTCCGCGCAGCTCTCGATTCCCCCCTCTCTTTCGCACCCTCCATGTCATATTCCGCTCCAGGAGTTCCATCATAGCTCCTCACTGTCGCTGGGAGGATGTTTTCTCCTCCGCTCGCCCCTTCCACCGTCATTTTCTCTCTACCCACCCTTGCCTCCTTTTCCGCGCAGCTCTCAATTCCCCCCTCTCTTTCGCACCCTCCATGTCATATTCCGCTCCCGGAGTTCCATCTTAGCTCCTCACTGTCGCTGGGAGGAAGTTTTCTCCTCCGCTCGCCCCTTCCACCGTCATTTTCTCTCTACCCACCCTTGCCTCCTTTTCCGCGCAGCTCTCGATTCCCCCCTCTCTTTCGCACCCTCCATGTCATATTCCGCTCCAGGAGTTCCATCATAGCTCCTCACTGTCGCTGGGAGGAAGTTTTCTCCTCCGCTCGCCCCTTCCACCGTCATTTTCTCTCTACCCACCCTTGCCTCCTTTTCCGCGCAGCTCTCGATTCCCCCCTCTCTTTCGCACCCTCCATGTCATATTCCACTCCAGGAGCTCCATCATAGCTCCTTGCTGTCGCTGGGAGGATGTTTTCTCCTCCGCTCGCCCCTTCCACCGTCATTTTCTCTCTACCCACCCTTGCCTCCTTTTCCGCGCAGCTCTCGATTCCCCCCTCTATTTCGCACCCTCCATGTCATATTCCGCTCCAGGAGTTCCATCATAGCTCCTCACTGTCGCTGGGAGGATGTTTTCTCCTCCGCTCGCCCCTTCCACCGTCATTTTCTCTCTACCCACCCTTGCCTCCTTCTCTGCGCAGCTCTCGATTCCCCCCTCTCTTTCGCACCCTCAATGTCATATTCCGCTCCAGGAGTTCCATCATAGCTCCTCACTGTCGCTGGGAGGATGTTTTCTCCTCCGCTCGCCCCTTCCACCGTCATTTTCTCTCTACCCACCCTTGCCTCCTTTTCCGCGCAGCTCTCGATTCCCCCCTCTCTTTCGCACCCTCAATGTCATATTCCGCTCCAGGAGTTCCATCATAGCTCCTCACTGTCGCTGGGAGGATGTTTTCTCCTCCGCTCGCCCCTTATACCGTCATTTTCTCTCTACCCACCCTTGCCTCCTTTTCCGCGCAGCTCTCGATTCCCCCCTCTCTTTCGCACCCTCCATGTCATATTCCGCTCCAGGAGTTCCATCATAGCTCCTCACTGTCGCTGGGAGGAAGTTTTCTCCTCCGCTCGCCCCTTCCACCGTCATTTTCTCTCTACCCACCCTTGCCTCCTTTTCCGCGCAGCTCTCGATTCCCCCCTCTCTTTCGCACCCTCCATGTCATATTCCACTCCAGGAGCTCCATCATAGCTCCTTGCTGTCGCTGGGAGGATGTTTTCTCCTCCGCTCGCCCCTTCAACCGTCATTTTCTCTCTACCCACCCTTGCCTCCTTCTCCGCGCAGCTCTCGATTCCCCCCTCTCTTTCGCACCCTCCATGTCATATTCCGCTCCAGGAGTTCCATCATAGCTCCTCACTGTCGCTGGGAGGATGTTTTCTCCTCCGCTCGCCCCTTCCACCATCATTTTCTCTCTACCCACCCTTGCCTTCTTTTCCGCGCAGCTCTCGATTCCCCCCTCTCTTTCGCACCCTCCATGTCATATTCCGCTCCAGGAGTTCCATCATAGCTCCTCACTGTCGCTGGGAGGAAGTTTTCTCCTCCGCTCGCCCCTTCCACCGTCATTTTCTCTCTACCCACCCTTGCCTCCTTTTCCGCGCAGCTCTCGATTCCCCCCTCTCTTTCGCACCCTCCATGTCATATTCCGCTCCAGGAGCTCCATCATAGCTCCTTGCTGTCGCTGGGAGGATGTTTTCTCCTCCGCTCGCCCCTTCCACCGTCATTTTCTCTCTACCCACCCTTGCCTCCTTTTCCGCACAGCTCTCGATTCCCCCCTCTCTTTCGTACCCTCCATGTCATATTCCGCTCCAGGAGTTCCATCATAGCTCCTCACTGTCGCTGGGAGGATGTTTTCTCCTCCGCTCGCCCCTTCCACCGTCATTTTCTCTCTACCCACCCTTGCCTCCTTCTTCGCGCAGCTCTCGATTCCCCCCTCTTTTTCGCACCCTCCATGTCATATTCCGCTCCAGGAGCTCCATCATAGCTCCTCGCTGTCGCTGGGAGGATGTTTTCTCCTCCGCTCGCCCCTTCCACCGTCATTTTCTCTCTACCCACCCTTGCCTCCTTTTCCGCGCAGCTCTCGATTCCCCCCTCTCTTTCGCACCCTCCATGTCATATTCCGCTCCAGGAGTTCCATCATAGCTCCTCACTGTCGCTGGGAGGAAGTTTTCTCCTCCGCTCGCCCCTTCCACCGTCATTTTCTCTCTACCCACCCTCTCCTCCTTTTCCGCGCAGCTCTCGATTCCCCCCTCTCTTTCGCACCCTCCATGTCATATTCCACTCCAGGAGCTCCATCATAGCTCCTTGCTGTCGCTGGGAGGATGTTTTCTCCTCCGCTCGCCCCTTCCACCGTCATTTTCTCTCTACCCACCCTTGCCTCCTTTTCCGCGCAGCTCTCGATTCCCCCCTCTCTTTCGCACCCTCCATGTCATATTCCGCTCCAGGAGTTCCATCATAGCTCCTCACTGTCGCTGGGAGGATGTTTTCTCCTCCGCTCGCCCCTTCCACCATCATTTTCTCTCTACCCACCCTTGCCTCCTTTTCCGCGCAGCTCTCGATTCCCCCCTCTCTTTCGCACCCTCCATGTCATATTCCGCTCCAGGAGTTCCATCATAGCTCCTCACTGTCGCTGGGAGGAAGTTTTCTCCTCCGCTCGCCCCTTCCACCGTCATTTTCTCTCTACCCACCCTTGCCTCCTTTTCCGCGCAGCTCTCGATTCCCCCCTCTCTTTCGCACCCTCCATGTCATATTCCGCTCCAGGAGCTCCATCATAGCTCCTTGCTGTCGCTGGGAGGATGTTTTCTCCTCCGCTCGCCCCTTCCACCGTCATTTTCTCTCTACCCACCCTTGCCTCCTTTTCCGCACAGCTCTCGATTCCCCCCTCTCTTTCGTACCCTCCATGTCATATTCCGCTCCAGGAGTTCCATCATAGCTCCTCACTGTCGCTGGGAGGATGTTTTCTCCTCCGCTCGCCCCTTCCACCGTCATTTTCTCTCTACCCACCCTTGCCTCCTTCTTCGCGCAGCTCTCGATTCCCCCCTCTCTTTCGCACCCTCCATGTCATATTCCGCTCCAGGAGCTCCATCATAGCTCCTCGCTGTCGCTGGGAGGATGTTTTCTCCTCCGCTCGCCCCTTCCACCGTCATTTTCTCTCTACCCACCCTTGCCTCCTTTTCCGCGCAGCTCTCGATTCCCCCCTCTCTTTCGCACCCTCCATGTCATATTCCGCTCCAGGAGTTCCATCATAGCTCCTCACTGTCGCTGGGAGGATGTTTTCTCCTCCGCTCGCCTCTTCCACCGTCATTTTCTCTCTACCCACCCTTGCCTCCTTCTCCGCGCAGCTCTCGATTCCCCCCTCTCTTTCGCACCCTCCATGTCATATTCCGCTCCAGGAGCTCCATCATAGCTCCTTGCTGTCACTGGGAGGATGTTTTCTCCTCCGCTCGCCCCTTCCACCGTCATTTTCTCTCTACCCACCCTTGCCTCCTTTTCCGCGCAGCTCTCGATTCCCCCCTCTCTTTCGCACCCTCCATGTCATATTCCGCTCCAGGAGTTCCATCATAGCTCCTCACTGTCGCTGGGAGGATGTTTTCTCCTCCGCTCGCCCCTTCCACCGTCATTTTCTCTCTACCCACCCTTGCCTCCTTCTCCGCGCAGCTCTCGATTCCCCCCTCTCTTTCGCACCCTCCATGTCATATTCCGCTCCAGGAGCTCCATCATAGCTCCTCGCTGTCGCTGGGAGGATGTTTTCTCCTCCGCTCGCCCCTTCCACCGTCATTTTCTCTCTACCCACCCTTGCCTCCTTTTCCGCGCAGCTCTCGATTCCCCCCTCTCTTTCGCACCCTCAATGTCATATTCCGCTCCAGGAGTTCCATCATAGCTCCTCACTGTCGCTGGGAGGATGTTTTCTCCTCCGCTCGCCCCTTCCACCGTCATTTTCTCTCTACCCACCCTTGCCTCCTTTTCCGCGCAGCTCTCGATTCCCCCCTCTCTTTCGCACCCTCCATGTCATATTCCGCTCCAGGAGTTCCATCATAGCTCCTCACTGTCGCTGGGAGGAAGTTTTCTCCTCCGCTCGCCCCTTCCACCGTCATTTTCTCTCTACCCACCCTTGCCTCCTTTTCCGCGCAGCTCTCGATTCCCCCCTCTCTTTCGCACCCTCCATGTCATATTCCGCTCCAGGAGCTCCATCATAGCTCCTTGCTGTCGCTGGGAGGATGTTTTCTCCTCCGCTCGCCCCTTCCACCGTCATTTTCTCTCTACACACCCTTGCCTCCTTTTCCGCGCAGCTCTCGATTCCCCCCTCTCTTTCGCACCCTCCATGTCATATTCCGCTCCAGGAGTTCCATCATAGCTCCTCACTGTCGCTGGGAGGATGTTTTCTCCTCCGCTCGCCCCTTCCACCGTCATTTTCTCTCTACCCACCCTTGCCTCCTTCTCCGCGCAGCTCTCGATTCCCCCCTCTCTTTCGCACCCTCCATGTCATATTCCGCTCCAGGAGCTCCATCATAGCTAATCGCTGTCGCTGGGAGGATGTTTTCTCCTCCGCTCGCCCCTTCCACCGTCATTTTCTCTCTACCCACCCTTGCCTCCTTCTTCGCGCAGCTCTCGATTCCCCCCTCTTTTTCGCACCCTCCATGTCATATTCCGCTCCAGGAGCTCCATCATAGCTCCTCGCTGTCGCTGGGAGGATGTTTTCTCCTCCGCTCGCCCCTTCCACCGTCATTTTCTCTCTACCCACCCTTGCCTCCTTTTCCGCGCAGCTCTCGATTCCCCCCTCTCTTTCGCACCCTCCATGTCATATTCCGCTCCAGGAGTTCCATCATAGCTCCTCACTGTCGCTGGGAGGAAGTTTTCTCCTCCGCTCGCCCCTTCCACCGTCATTTTCTCTCTACCCACCCTCTCCTCCTTTTCCGCGCAGCTCTCGATTCCCCCCTCTCTTTCGCACCCTCCATGTCATATTCCACTCCAGGAGCTCCATCATAGCTCCTTGCTGTCGCTGGGAGGATGTTTTCTCCTCCGCTCGCCCCTTCCACCGTCATTTTCTCTCTACCCACCCTTGCCTCCTTTTCCGCGCAGCTCTCGATTCCCCCCTCTCTTTCGCACCCTCCATGTCATATTCCGCTCCAGGAGTTCCATCATAGCTCCTCACTGTCGCTGGGAGGATGTTTTCTCCTCCGCTCGCCCCTTCCACCATCATTTTCTCTCTACCCACCCTTGCCTCCTTTTCCGCGCAGCTCTCGATTCCCCCCTCTCTTTCGCACCCTCCATGTCATATTCCGCTCCAGGAGTTCCATCATAGCTCCTCACTGTCGCTGGGAGGAAGATTTCTCCTCCGCTCGCCCCTTCCACCGTCATTTTCTCTCTACCCACCCTTGCCTCCTTTTCCGCGCAGCTCTCGATTCCCCCCTCTCTTTCGCACCCTCCATGTCATATTCCGCTCCAGGAGCTCCATCATAGCTCCTTGCTGTCGCTGGGAGGATGTTTTCTCCTCCGCTCGCCCCTTCCACCGTCATTTTCTCTCTACCCACCCTTGCCTCCTTTTCCGCACAGCTCTCGATTCCCCCCTCTCTTTCGTACCCTCCATGTCATATTCCGCTCCAGGAGTTCCATCATAGCTCCTCACTGTCGCTGGGAGGATGTTTTCTCCTCCGCTCGCCCCTTCCACCGTCATTTTCTCTCTACCCACCCTTGCCTCCTTCTTCGCGCAGCTCTCGATTCCCCCCTCTCTTTCGCACCCTCCATGTCATATTCCGCTCCAGGAGCTCCATCATAGCTCCTCGCTGTCGCTGGGAGGATGTTTTCTCCTCCGCTCGCCCCTTCCACCGTCATTTTCTCTCTACCCACCCTTGCCTCCTTTTCCGCGCAGCTCTCGATTCCCCCCTCTCTTTCGCACCCTCCATGTCATATTCCGCTCCAGGAGTTCCATCATAGCTCCTCACTGTCGCTGGGAGGATGTTTTCTCCTCCGCTCGCCTCTTCCACCGTCATTTTCTCTCTACCCACCCTTGCCTCCTTCTCCGCGCAGCTCTCGATTCCCCCCTCTCTTTCGCACCCTCCATGTCATATTCCGCTCCAGGAGCTCCATCATAGCTCCTTGCTGTCACTGGGAGGATGTTTTCTCCTCCGCTCGCCCCTTCCACCGTCATTTTCTCTCTACCCACCCTTGCCTCCTTTTCCGCGCAGCTCTCGATTCCCCCCTCTCTTTCGCACCCTCCATGTCATATTCCGCTCCAGGAGTTCCATCATAGCTCCTCACTGTCGCTGGGAGGATGTTTTCTCCTCCGCTCGCCCCTTCCACCGTCATTTTCTCTCTACCCACCCTTGCCTCCTTCTCCGCGCAGCTCTCGATTCCCCCCTCTCTTTCGCACCCTCCATGTCATATTCCGCTCCAGGAGCTCCATCATAGCTCCTCGCTGTCGCTGGGAGGATGTTTTCTCCTCCGCTCGCCCCTTCCACCGTCATTTTCTCTCTACCCACCCTTGCCTCCTTTTCCGCGCAGCTCTCGATTCCCCCCTCTCTTTCGCACCCTCAATGTCATATTCCGCTCCAGGAGTTCCATCATAGCTCCTCACTGTCGCTGGGAGGATGTTTTCTCCTCCGCTCGCCCCTTCCACCGTCATTTTCTCTCTACCCACCCTTGCCTCCTTTTCCGCGCAGCTCTCGATTCCCCCCTCTCTTTCGCACCCTCCATGTCATATTCCGCTCCAGGAGTTCCATCATAGCTCCTCACTGTCGCTGGGAGGAAGTTTTCTCCTCCGCTCGCCCCTTCCACCGTCATTTTCTCTCTACCCACCCTTGCCTCCTTTTCCGCGCAGCTCTCGATTCCCCCCTCTCTTTCGCACCCTCCATGTCATATTCCGCTCCAGGAGCTCCATCATAGCTCCTTGCTGTCGCTGGGAGGATGTTTTCTCCTCCGCTCGCCCCTTCCACCGTCATTTTCTCTCTACCCACCCTTGCCTCCTTTTCCGCGCAGCTCTCGATTCCCCCCTCTCTTTCGCACCCTCCATGTCATATTCCGCTCCAGGAGTTCCATCATAGCTCCTCACTGTCGCTGGGAGGATGTTTTCTCCTCCGCTCGCCCCTTCCACCGTCATTTTCTCTCTACCCACCCTTGCCTCCTTCTCCGCGCAGCTCTCGATTCCCCCCTCTCTTTCGCACCCTCCATGTCATATTCCGCTCCAGGAGCTCCATCATAGCTAATCGCTGTCGCTGGGAGGATGTTTTCTCCTCCGCTCGCCCCTTCCACCGTCATTTTCTCTCTACCCACCCTTGCCTCCTTTTCCGCGCAGCTCTCGATTCCCCCCTCTCTTTCGCACCCTCAATGTCATATTCCGCTCCAGGAGTTCCATCATAGCTCCTCACTGTCGCTGGGAGGATGTTTTCTCCTCCGCTCGCCCCTTCCACCGTCATTTTCTCTCTACCCACCCTTGCCTCCTTTTCCGCGCAGCTCTCGATTCCCCCCTCTCTTTCGCACCCTCAATGTCATATTCCGCTCCAGGAGTTCCATCATAGCTCCTCACTGTCGCTGGGAGGATGTTTTCTCCTCCGCTCGCCCCTTCCACCGTCATTTTCTCTCTACCCACCCTTGCCTCCTTTTCCGCGCAGCTCTCGATTCCCCCCTCTCTTTCGCACCCTCCATGTCATATTCCGCTCCAGGAGTTCCATCATAGCTCCTCACTGTCGCTGGGAGGAAGTTTTCTCCTCCGCTCGCCCCTTCCACCGTCATTTTCTCTCTACCCACCCTTGCCTCCTTTTCCGCGCAGCTCTCGATTCCCCCCTCTCTTTCGCACCCTCCATGTCATATTCCGCTCCAGGAGCTCCATCATAGCTCCTTGCTGTCGCTGGGAGGATGTTTTCTCCTCCGCTCGCCCCTTCCACCGTCATTTTCTCTCTACCCACCCTTGCCTCCTTTTCCGCGCAGCTCTCGATTCCCCCCTCTCTTTCGCACCCTTCATGTCATATTCCGCTCCAGGAGTTCCATCATAGCTCCTCACTGTCGCTGGGAGGATGTTTTCTCCTCCGCTCGCCCCTTCCACCGTCATTTTCTCTCTACCCACCCTTGCCTCCTTCTCCGCGCAGCTCTCGATTCCCCCCTCTCTTTCGCACCCTCCATGTCATATTCCGCTCCAGGAGCTCCATCATAGCTAATCGCTGTCGCTGGGAGGATGTTTTCTCCTCCGCTCGCCCCTTCCACCGTCATTTTCTCTCTACCCACCCTTGCCTCCTTTTCCGCGCAGCTCTCGATTCCCCCCTCTCTTTCGCACCCTCCGTGTCATATTCCGCTCCAGGAGTTCCATCATAGCTCCTCACTGTCACTGGGAGGATGTTTTCTCCTCCGCTCGCCCCTTCCACCGTCATTTTCTCTCTACCCACCCTTGCCTCCTTCTCCGCGCAGCTCTCGATTCCCCCCTCTCTTTCACACCCTCCATGTCATATTCCGCTCCAGGAGCTCCATCATAGCTAATCGCTGTCGCTGGGAGGATGTTTTCTCCTCCGCTCGCCCCTTCCACCGTCATTTTCTCTCTACCCACCCTTGCCTCCTTTTCCGCGCAGCTCTCGATTCCCCCCTCTCTTTCGCACCCTCCATGTCATATTCCGCTCCAGGAGTTCCATCATAGCTCCTCACTGTTGCTGGGAGGATGTTTTCTCCTCCGCTCGCCCCTTCCACCGTCATTTTCTCTCTACCCACCCTTGCCTCCTTCTCCGCGCAGCTCTCCATTCCCCCCTCTCTTTCGCACCCTCCATGTCATATTCCGCTCCAGGAGCTCCATCATAGCTCCTCGCTGTCGCTGGGAGGATGTTTTCTCCTCCGCTCGCCCCTTCCACCGTCATTTTCTCTCTACCCACCCTTGCCTCCTTTTCCGCGCAGCTCTCGATTCTCCCCTCTCTTTCGCACCCTCCATGTCATATTCCGCTCCAGGAGTTCCATCATAGCTCCTCACTGTCGCTGGGAGGATGTTTTCTCCTCCGCTCGCCCCTTCCACCATCATTTTCTCTCTACCCACCCTTGCCTCCTTTTCCGCGCAGCTCTCGATTCCCCCCTCTCTTTCGCACCCTCCATGTCATATTCCGCTCCAGGAGTTCCATCATAGCTCCTCACTGTCGCTGGGAGGAAGTTTTCTCCTCCGCTCGCCCCTTCCACCGTCATTTTCTCTCTACCCACCCTTGCCTCCTTTTCCGCGCAGCTCTCGATTCCCCCCTCTCTTTCGCACCCTTCATGTCATATTCCGCTCCAGGAGCTCCATCATAGCTCCTTGCTGTCGCTGGGAGGATGTTTTCTCCTCCGCTCGCCCCTTCCACCGTCATTTTCTCTCTACCCACCCTTGCCTCCTTTTCCGCGCAGCTCTCGATTCCCCCCTCTCTTTCGCACCCTCCATGTCATATTCCGCTCCAGGAGTTCCATCATAGCTCCTCACTGTCACTGGGAGGATGTTTTCTCCTCCGCTCGCCCCTTCCACCGTCATTTTCTCTCTACCCACCCTTGCCTCCTTCTCCGCGCAGCTCTCGATTCCCCCCTCTCTTTCGCACCCTCCATGTCATATTCCGCTCCAGGAGCTCCATCATAGCTAATCGCTGTCGCTGGGAGGATGTTTTCTCCTCCGCTCGCCCCTTCCACCGTCATTTTCTCTCTACCCACCCTTGCCTCCTTTTCCGCGCAGCTCTCGATTCCCCCCTCTCTTTCGCACCCTCCATGTCATATTCCGCTCCAGGAGCTCCATCATAGCTAATCGCTGTCGCTGGGAGGATGTTTTCTCCTCCGCTCGCCCCTTCCACCGTCATTTTCTCTCTACCCACCCTTGCCTCCTTTTCCGCGCAGCTCTCGATTCCCCCCTCTCTTTCGCACCCTCCATGTCATATTCCGCTCCAGGAGTTCCATCATAGCTCCTCACTGTCGCTGGGAGGATGTTTTCTCCTCCGCTCGCCCCTTCCACCGTCATTTTCTCTCTACCCACCCTTGCCTCCTTTTCCGCGCAGCTCTCGATTCCCCCCTCTCTTTTGCACCCTCCATGTCATATTCCGCTCCAGGAGTTCCATCATAGCTCCTCACTGTTGCTGGGAGGATGTTTTCTCCTCCGCTCGCCCCTTCCACCGTCATTTTCTCTCTACCCACCCTTGCCTCCTTTTCCGCGCTGCTCTCGATTCCCCCCTCTCTTTCGCACCCTCCATGTCATATTCCGCTCCAGGAGCTCCATCATAGCTCCTTGCTGTCGCTGGGAGGATGTTTTCTCCTCCGCTCGCCCCTTCCACCGTCATTTTCTCTCTACCCACCCTTGCCTCCTTTTCCGCGCAGCTCTCGATTCCCCCCTCTCTTTCGCACCCTCCATGTCATATTCCGCTCCAGGAGTTCCATCATAGCTCCTCACTGTCGCTGGGAGGATGTTTTCTCCTCCGCTCGCCCCTTCCACCGTCATTTTCTCTCTACCCACCCTTGCCTCCTTCTCCGCGCAGCTCTCGATTCCCCCCTCTCTTTCGCACCCTCCATGTCATATTCCGCTCCAGGAGCTCCATCATCGCTCCTCGCTGTCGCTGGGAGGATGTTTTCTCCTCCGCTCGCCCCTTCCACCGTCATTTTCTCTCTACCCACCCTTGCCTCCTTTTCCGCGCAGCTCTCGATTCCCCCCTCTCTTTCGCACCCTCAATGTCATATTCCGCTCCAGGAGTTCCATCATAGCTCCTCACTGTCGCTGGGAGGATGTTTTCTCCTCCGCTCGCCCCTTCCACCGTCATTTTCTCTCTACCCACCCTTGCCTCCTTTTCCGCGCAGCTCTCGATTCCCCCCTCTCTTTCGCACCCTCCATGTCATATTCCGCTCCAGGAGTTCCATCATAGCTCCTCACTGTCGCTGGGAGGAAGTTTTCTCCTCCGCTCGCCCCTTCCACCGTCATTTTCTCTCTACCCACCCTTGCCTCCTTTTCCGCGCAGCTCTCGATTCCCCCCTCTCTTTCGCACCCTCCATGTCATATTCCACTCCAGGAGCTCCATCATAGCTCCTTGCTGTCGCTGGGAGGATGTTTTCTCCTCCGCTCGCCCCTTCCACCGTCATTTTCTCTCTACCCACCCTTGCCTCCTTTTCCGCGCAGCTCTCGATTCCCCCCTCTCTTTCGCACCCTCCATGTCATATTCCGCTCCAGGAGTTCCATCATAGCTCCTCACTGTCGCTGGGAGGATGTTTTCTCCTCCGCTCGCCCCTTCCACCATCATTTTCTCTCTACCCACCCTTGCCTCCTTTTCCGCGCAGCTCTCGATTCCCCCCTCTCTTTCGCACCCTCCATGTCATATTCCGCTCCAGGAGTTCCATCATAGCTCCTCACTGTCGCTGGGAGGATGTTTTCTCCTCCGCTCGCCCCTTCCACCGTCATTTTCTCTCTACCCACCCTTGCCTCCTTCTCCGCGCAGCTCTCGATTCCCCCCTCTCTTTCGCACCCTCCATGTCATATTCCGCTCCAGGAGCTCCATCATAGCTAATCGCTGTCGCTGGGAGGATGTTTTCTCCTCCGCTCGCCCCTTCCACCGTCATTTTCTCTCTACCCACCCTTGCCTCCTTTTCCGCGCAGCTCTCGATTCCCCCCTCTCTTTCGCACCCTCCATGTCATATTCCGCTCCAGGAGTTCCATCATAGCTCCTCACTGTCGCTGGGAGGAAGTTTTCTCCTCCGCTCGCCCCTTCCACCGTCATTTTCTCTCTACCCACCCTTGCCTCCTTTTCCGCGCAGCTCTCGATTCCCCCCTCTCTTTCGCACCCTCCATGTCATATTCCGCTCCAGGAGCTCCATCATAGCTCCTTGCTGTCGCTGGGAGGATGTTTTCTCCTCCGCTCGCCCCTTCCACCGTCATTTTCTCTCTACCCACCCTTGCCTCCTTTTCCGCACAGCTCTCGATTCCCCCCTCTCTTTCGCACCCTCCATGTCATATTCCGCTCCAGGAGTTCCATCATAGCTCCTCACTGTCGCTGGGAGGATGTTTTCTCCTCCGCTCGCCCCTTCCGCCGTCATTTTCTCTCTACCCACCCTTGCCTCCTTCTCCGCGTAGCTCTCAATTCCCCCCTCTCTTTCGCACCCTCCATGTCATATTCCGCTCCAGGAGCTCCATCATAGCTCCTCGCTGTCGCTGGGAGGATGTTTTCTCCTCCGCTCGCCCCTTTCTTCGTCATTTTCTCTCTACCCACCCTTGCCTCCTTCTCCGCGCAGCTCTCGATTCCCCCCTCTCTTTCGCACCCTCCATGTCATATTCCGCTCCAGGAGTTCCATCATAGCTCCTCACTGTCGCTGGGAGGATGTTTTCTCCTCCGCTCGCCCCTTCCACCGTCATTTTCTCTCTACCCACCCTTGCCTCCTTTTCTGCGCAGCTCTCAATTCCCCCCTCTCTTTCGCACCCTCCTTGTCATATTCCGCTCCAGGAGCTCCATCATAGCTCCTTGCTGTCGCTGGGAGGATGTTTTCTCCTCCGCTCGCCCCTTCCACCGTCATTTTCTCTCTACCCACCCTTGCCTCCTTTTCCGCGCAGCTCTCGATTCCCCCCTCTCTTTCGCACCCTCCATGTCATATTCCGCTCCAGGAGTTCCATCATAGCTCCTCACTGTCGCTGGGAGGATGTTTTCTCCTCCGCTCGCCCCTTCCACCGTCATTTTCTCTCTACCCACCCTTGCCTCCTTCTCCGCGCAGCTCTCGATTCCCCCCTCTCTTTCGCACCCTCCATGTCATATTCCGCTCCAGGAGCTCCATCATAGCTAATCGCTGTCGCTGGGAGGATGTTTTCTCCTCCGCTCGCCCCTTCCACCGTCATTTTCTCTCTACCCACCCTTGCCTCCTTTTCCGCGCAGCTCTCGATTCCCCCCTCTCTTTCGCACCCTCCATGTCATATTCCGCTCCAGGAGTTCCATCATAGCTCCTCACTGTCGCTGGGAGGAAGTTTTCTCCTCCGCTCGCCCCTTCCACCGTCATTTTCTCTCTACCCACCCTTGCCTCCTTTTCCGCGCAGCTCTCGATTCCCCCCTCTCTTTCGCACCCTCCATGTCATATTCCGCTCCAGGAGCTCCATCATAGCTCCTTGCTGTCGCTGGGAGGATGTTTTCTCCTCCGCTCGCCCCTTCCACCGTCATTTTCTCTCCACCCACCCTTGCCTCCTTTTCCGCACAGCTCTCGATTCCCCCCTCTCTTTCGCACCCTCCATGTCATATTCCGCTCCAGGAGTTCCATCATAGCTCCTCACTGTCGCTGGGAGGATGTTTTCTCCTCCGCTCGCCCCTTCCGCCGTCATTTTCTCTCTACCCACCCTTGCCTCCTTCTCCGCGCAGCTCTCGATTCCCCCCTCTCTTTCGCACCCTCCATGTCATATTCCGCTCCAGGAGCTCCATCATAGCTCCTCGCTGTCGCTGGGAGGATGTTTTCTCCTCCGCTCGCCCCTTTCTTCGTCATTTTCTCTCTACCCACCCTTGCCTCCTTCTCCGCGCAGCTCTCGATTCCCCCCTCTCTTTCGCACCCTCCATGTCATATTCCGCTCCAGGAGTTCCATCATAGCTCCTCACTGTCGCTGGGAGGATGTTTTCTCCTCCGCTCGCCCCTTCCACCGTCATTTTCTCTCTACCCACCCTTGCCTCCTTTTCCGCGCAGCTCTCAATTCCCCCCTCTCTTTCGCACCCTCCATGTCATATTCCGCTCCCGGAGTTCCATCTTAGCTCCTCACTGTCGCTGGGAGGAAGTTTTCTCCTCCGCTCGCCCCTTCCACCGTCATTTTCTCTCTACCCACCCTTGCCTCCTTTTCCGCGCAGCTCTCGATTCCCCCCTCTCTTTCGCACCCTCCGTGTCATATTCCGCTCCAGGAGTTCCATCATAGCTCCTCACTGTCACTGGGAGGATGTTTTCTCCTCCGCTCGCCCCTTCCACCGTCATTTTCTCTCTACCCACCCTTGCCTCCTTCTCCGCGCAGCTCTCGATTCCCCCCTCTCTTTCACACCCTCCATGTCATATTCCGCTCCAGGAGCTCCATCATAGCTAATCGCTGTCGCTGGGAGGATGTTTTCTCCTCCGCTCGCCCCTTCCACCGTCATTTTCTCTCTACCCACCCTTGCCTCCTTTTCCGCGCAGCTCTCGATTCCCCCCTCTCTTTCGCACCCTCCATGTCATATTCCGCTCCAGGAGTTCCATCATAGCTCCTCACTGTTGCTGGGAGGATGTTTTCTCCTCCGCTCGCCCCTTCCACCGTCATTTTCTCTCTACCCACCCTTGCCTCCTTCTCCGCGCAGCTCTCCATTCCCCCCTCTCTTTCGCACCCTCCATGTCATATTCCGCTCCAGGAGCTCCATCATAGCTCCTCGCTGTCGCTGGGAGGATGTTTTCTCCTCCGCTCGCCCCTTCCACCGTCATTTTCTCTCTACCCACCCTTGCCTCCTTTTCCGCGCAGCTCTCGATTCTCCCCTCTCTTTCGCACCCTCCATGTCATATTCCGCTCCAGGAGTTCCATCATAGCTCCTCACTGTCGCTGGGAGGATGTTTTCTCCTCCGCTCGCCCCTTCCACCATCATTTTCTCTCTACCCACCCTTGCCTCCTTTTCCGCGCAGCTCTCGATTCCCCCCTCTCTTTCGCACCCTCCATGTCATATTCCGCTCCAGGAGTTCCATCATAGCTCCTCACTGTCGCTGGGAGGAAGTTTTCTCCTCCGCTCGCCCCTTCCACCGTCATTTTCTCTCTACCCACCCTTGCCTCCTTTTCCGCGCAGCTCTCGATTCCCCCCTCTCTTTCGCACCCTTCATGTCATATTCCGCTCCAGGAGCTCCATCATAGCTCCTTGCTGTCGCTGGGAGGATGTTTTCTCCTCCGCTCGCCCCTTCCACCGTCATTTTCTCTCTACCCACCCTTGCCTCCTTTTCCGCGCAGCTCTCGATTCCCCCCTCTCTTTCGCACCCTCCATGTCATATTCCGCTCCAGGAGTTCCATCATAGCTCCTCACTGTCACTGGGAGGATGTTTTCTCCTCCGCTCGCCCCTTCCACCGTCATTTTCTCTCTACCCACCCTTGCCTCCTTCTCCGCGCAGCTCTCGATTCCCCCCTCTCTTTCGCACCCTCCATGTCATATTCCGCTCCAGGAGCTCCATCATAGCTAATCGCTGTCGCTGGGAGGATGTTTTCTCCTCCGCTCGCCCCTTCCACCGTCATTTTCTCTCTACCCACCCTTGCCTCCTTTTCCGCGCAGCTCTCGATTCCCCCCTCTCTTTCGCACCCTCCATGTCATATTCCGCTCCAGGAGCTCCATCATAGCTAATCGCTGTCGCTGGGAGGATGTTTTCTCCTCCGCTCGCCCCTTCCACCGTCATTTTCTCTCTACCCACCCTTGCCTCCTTTTCCGCGCAGCTCTCGATTCCCCCCTCTCTTTCGCACCCTCCATGTCATATTCCGCTCCAGGAGTTCCATCATAGCTCCTCACTGTCGCTGGGAGGATGTTTTCTCCTCCGCTCGCCCCTTCCACCGTCATTTTCTCTCTACCCACCCTTGCCTCCTTTTCCGCGCAGCTCTCGATTCCCCCCTCTCTTTTGCACCCTCCATGTCATATTCCGCTCCAGGAGTTCCATCATAGCTCCTCACTGTTGCTGGGAGGATGTTTTCTCCTCCGCTCGCCCCTTCCACCGTCATTTTCTCTCTACCCACCCTTGCCTCCTTTTCCGCGCTGCTCTCGATTCCCCCCTCTCTTTCGCACCCTCCATGTCATATTCCGCTCCAGGAGCTCCATCATAGCTCCTTGCTGTCGCTGGGAGGATGTTTTCTCCTCCGCTCGCCCCTTCCACCGTCATTTTCTCTCTACCCACCCTTGCCTCCTTTTCCGCGCAGCTCTCGATTCCCCCCTCTCTTTCGCACCCTCCATGTCATATTCCGCTCCAGGAGTTCCATCATAGCTCCTCACTGTCGCTGGGAGGATGTTTTCTCCTCCGCTCGCCCCTTCCACCGTCATTTTCTCTCTACCCACCCTTGCCTCCTTCTCCGCGCAGCTCTCGATTCCCCCCTCTCTTTCGCACCCTCCATGTCATATTCCGCTCCAGGAGCTCCATCATCGCTCCTCGCTGTCGCTGGGAGGATGTTTTCTCCTCCGCTCGCCCCTTCCACCGTCATTTTCTCTCTACCCACCCTTGCCTCCTTTTCCGCGCAGCTCTCGATTCCCCCCTCTCTTTCGCACCCTCAATGTCATATTCCGCTCCAGGAGTTCCATCATAGCTCCTCACTGTCGCTGGGAGGATGTTTTCTCCTCCGCTCGCCCCTTCCACCGTCATTTTCTCTCTACCCACCCTTGCCTCCTTTTCCGCGCAGCTCTCGATTCCCCCCTCTCTTTCGCACCCTCCATGTCATATTCCGCTCCAGGAGTTCCATCATAGCTCCTCACTGTCGCTGGGAGGAAGTTTTCTCCTCCGCTCGCCCCTTCCACCGTCATTTTCTCTCTACCCACCCTTGCCTCCTTTTCCGCGCAGCTCTCGATTCCCCCCTCTCTTTCGCACCCTCCATGTCATATTCCACTCCAGGAGCTCCATCATAGCTCCTTGCTGTCGCTGGGAGGATGTTTTCTCCTCCGCTCGCCCCTTCCACCGTCATTTTCTCTCTACCCACCCTTGCCTCCTTTTCCGCGCAGCTCTCGATTCCCCCCTCTCTTTCGCACCCTCCATGTCATATTCCGCTCCAGGAGTTCCATCATAGCTCCTCACTGTCGCTGGGAGGATGTTTTCTCCTCCGCTCGCCCCTTCCACCATCATTTTCTCTCTACCCACCCTTGCCTCCTTTTCCGCGCAGCTCTCGATTCCCCCCTCTCTTTCGCACCCTCCATGTCATATTCCGCTCCAGGAGTTCCATCATAGCTCCTCACTGTCGCTGGGAGGATGTTTTCTCCTCCGCTCGCCCCTTCCACCGTCATTTTCTCTCTACCCACCCTTGCCTCCTTCTCCGCGCAGCTCTCGATTCCCCCCTCTCTTTCGCACCCTCCATGTCATATTCCGCTCCAGGAGCTCCATCATAGCTAATCGCTGTCGCTGGGAGGATGTTTTCTCCTCCGCTCGCCCCTTCCACCGTCATTTTCTCTCTACCCACCCTTGCCTCCTTTTCCGCGCAGCTCTCGATTCCCCCCTCTCTTTCGCACCCTCCATGTCATATTCCGCTCCAGGAGTTCCATCATAGCTCCTCACTGTCGCTGGGAGGAAGTTTTCTCCTCCGCTCGCCCCTTCCACCGTCATTTTCTCTCTACCCACCCTTGCCTCCTTTTCCGCGCAGCTCTCGATTCCCCCCTCTCTTTCGCACCCTCCATGTCATATTCCGCTCCAGGAGCTCCATCATAGCTCCTTGCTGTCGCTGGGAGGATGTTTTCTCCTCCGCTCGCCCCTTCCACCGTCATTTTCTCTCTACCCACCCTTGCCTCCTTTTCCGCACAGCTCTCGATTCCCCCCTCTCTTTCGCACCCTCCATGTCATATTCCGCTCCAGGAGTTCCATCATAGCTCCTCACTGTCGCTGGGAGGATGTTTTCTCCTCCGCTCGCCCCTTCCGCCGTCATTTTCTCTCTACCCACCCTTGCCTCCTTCTCCGCGTAGCTCTCAATTCCCCCCTCTCTTTCGCACCCTCCATGTCATATTCCGCTCCAGGAGCTCCATCATAGCTCCTCGCTGTCGCTGGGAGGATGTTTTCTCCTCCGCTCGCCCCTTTCTTCGTCATTTTCTCTCTACCCACCCTTGCCTCCTTCTCCGCGCAGCTCTCGATTCCCCCCTCTCTTTCGCACCCTCCATGTCATATTCCGCTCCAGGAGTTCCATCATAGCTCCTCACTGTCGCTGGGAGGATGTTTTCTCCTCCGCTCGCCCCTTCCACCGTCATTTTCTCTCTACCCACCCTTGCCTCCTTTTCTGCGCAGCTCTCAATTCCCCCCTCTCTTTCGCACCCTCCTTGTCATATTCCGCTCCAGGAGCTCCATCATAGCTCCTTGCTGTCGCTGGGAGGATGTTTTCTCCTCCGCTCGCCCCTTCCACCGTCATTTTCTCTCTACCCACCCTTGCCTCCTTTTCCGCGCAGCTCTCGATTCCCCCCTCTCTTTCGCACCCTCCATGTCATATTCCGCTCCAGGAGTTCCATCATAGCTCCTCACTGTCGCTGGGAGGATGTTTTCTCCTCCGCTCGCCCCTTCCACCGTCATTTTCTCTCTACCCACCCTTGCCTCCTTCTCCGCGCAGCTCTCGATTCCCCCCTCTCTTTCGCACCCTCCATGTCATATTCCGCTCCAGGAGCTCCATCATAGCTAATCGCTGTCGCTGGGAGGATGTTTTCTCCTCCGCTCGCCCCTTCCACCGTCATTTTCTCTCTACCCACCCTTGCCTCCTTTTCCGCGCAGCTCTCGATTCCCCCCTCTCTTTCGCACCCTCCATGTCATATTCCGCTCCAGGAGTTCCATCATAGCTCCTCACTGTCGCTGGGAGGAAGTTTTCTCCTCCGCTCGCCCCTTCCACCGTCATTTTCTCTCTACCCACCCTTGCCTCCTTTTCCGCGCAGCTCTCGATTCCCCCCTCTCTTTCGCACCCTCCATGTCATATTCCGCTCCAGGAGCTCCATCATAGCTCCTTGCTGTCGCTGGGAGGATGTTTTCTCCTCCGCTCGCCCCTTCCACCGTCATTTTCTCTCCACCCACCCTTGCCTCCTTTTCCGCACAGCTCTCGATTCCCCCCTCTCTTTCGCACCCTCCATGTCATATTCCGCTCCAGGAGTTCCATCATAGCTCCTCACTGTCGCTGGGAGGATGTTTTCTCCTCCGCTCGCCCCTTCCGCCGTCATTTTCTCTCTACCCACCCTTGCCTCCTTCTCCGCGCAGCTCTCGATTCCCCCCTCTCTTTCGCACCCTCCATGTCATATTCCGCTCCAGGAGCTCCATCATAGCTCCTCGCTGTCGCTGGGAGGATGTTTTCTCCTCCGCTCGCCCCTTTCTTCGTCATTTTCTCTCTACCCACCCTTGCCTCCTTCTCCGCGCAGCTCTCGATTCCCCCCTCTCTTTCGCACCCTCCATGTCATATTCCGCTCCAGGAGTTCCATCATAGCTCCTCACTGTCGCTGGGAGGATGTTTTCTCCTCCGCTCGCCCCTTCCACCGTCATTTTCTCTCTACCCACCCTTGCCTCCTTTTCCGCGCAGCTCTCAATTCCCCCCTCTCTTTCGCACCCTCCATGTCATATTCCGCTCCCGGAGTTCCATCTTAGCTCCTCACTGTCGCTGGGAGGAAGTTTTCTCCTCCGCTCGCCCCTTCCACCGTCATTTTCTCTCTACCCACCCTTGCCTCCTTTTCCGCGCAGCTCTCGATTCCCCCCTCTCTTTCGCACCCTCCATGTCATATTCCGCTCCAGGAGTTCCATCATAGCTCCTCACTGTCGCTGGGAGGAAGTTTTCTCCTCCGCTCGCCCCTTCCACCGTCATTTTCTCTCTACCCACCCTTGCCTCCTTTTCCGCGCAGCTCTCGATTCCCCCCTCTCTTTCGCACCCTCCATGTCATATTCCACTCCAGGAGCTCCATCATAGCTCCTTGCTGTCGCTGGGAGGATGTTTTCTCCTCCGCTCGCCCCTTCCACCGTCATTTTCTCTCTACCCACCCTTGCCTCCTTTTCCGCGCAGCTCTCGATTCCCCCCTCTCTTTCGCACCCTCCATGTCATATTCCGCTCCAGGAGTTCCATCATAGCTCCTCACTGTCGCTGGGAGGATGTTTTCTCCTCCGCTCGCCCCTTCCACCATCATTTTCTCTCTACCCACCCTTGCCTCCTTTTCCGCGCAGCTCTCGATTCCCCCCTCTCTTTCGCACCCTCCATGTCATATTCCGCTCCAGGAGTTCCATCATAGCTCCTCACTGTCGCTGGGAGGATGTTTTCTCCTCCGCTCGCCCCTTCCACCGTCATTTTCTCTCTACCCACCCTTGCCTCCTTCTCCGCGCAGCTCTCGATTCCCCCCTCTCTTTCGCACCCTCCATGTCATATTCCGCTCCAGGAGCTCCATCATAGCTAATCGCTGTCGCTGGGAGGATGTTTTCTCCTCCGCTCGCCCCTTCCACCGTCATTTTCTCTCTACCCACCCTTGCCTCCTTTTCCGCGCAGCTCTCGATTCCCCCCTCTCTTTCGCACCCTCCATGTCATATTCCGCTCCAGGAGTTCCATCATAGCTCCTCACTGTCGCTGGGAGGAAGTTTTCTCCTCCGCTCGCCCCTTCCACCGTCATTTTCTCTCTACCCACCCTTGCCTCCTTTTCCGCGCAGCTCTCGATTCCCCCCTCTCTTTCGCACCCTCCATGTCATATTCCGCTCCAGGAGCTCCATCATAGCTCCTTGCTGTCGCTGGGAGGATGTTTTCTCCTCCGCTCGCCCCTTCCACCGTCATTTTCTCTCTACCCACCCTTGCCTCCTTTTCCGCACAGCTCTCGATTCCCCCCTCTCTTTCGCACCCTCCATGTCATATTCCGCTCCAGGAGTTCCATCATAGCTCCTCACTGTCGCTGGGAGGATGTTTTCTCCTCCGCTCGCCCCTTCCGCCGTCATTTTCTCTCTACCCACCCTTGCCTCCTTCTCCGCGTAGCTCTCAATTCCCCCCTCTCTTTCGCACCCTCCATGTCATATTCCGCTCCAGGAGCTCCATCATAGCTCCTCGCTGTCGCTGGGAGGATGTTTTCTCCTCCGCTCGCCCCTTTCTTCGTCATTTTCTCTCTACCCACCCTTGCCTCCTTCTCCGCGCAGCTCTCGATTCCCCCCTCTCTTTCGCACCCTCCATGTCATATTCCGCTCCAGGAGTTCCATCATAGCTCCTCACTGTCGCTGGGAGGATGTTTTCTCCTCCGCTCGCCCCTTCCACCGTCATTTTCTCTCTACCCACCCTTGCCTCCTTTTCTGCGCAGCTCTCAATTCCCCCCTCTCTTTCGCACCCTCCTTGTCATATTCCGCTCCAGGAGCTCCATCATAGCTCCTTGCTGTCGCTGGGAGGATGTTTTCTCCTCCGCTCGCCCCTTCCACCGTCATTTTCTCTCTACCCACCCTTGCCTCCTTTTCCGCGCAGCTCTCGATTCCCCCCTCTCTTTCGCACCCTCCATGTCATATTCCGCTCCAGGAGTTCCATCATAGCTCCTCACTGTCGCTGGGAGGATGTTTTCTCCTCCGCTCGCCCCTTCCACCGTCATTTTCTCTCTACCCACCCTTGCCTCCTTCTCCGCGCAGCTCTCGATTCCCCCCTCTCTTTCGCACCCTCCATGTCATATTCCGCTCCAGGAGCTCCATCATAGCTAATCGCTGTCGCTGGGAGGATGTTGTCTCCTCCGCTCGCCCCTTCCACCGTCATTTTCTCTCTACCCACCCTTGCCTCCTTTTCCGCGCAGCTCTCGATTCCCCCCTCTCTTTCGCACCCTCCATGTCATATTCCGCTCCAGGAGTTCCATCATAGCTCCTCACTGTCGCTGGGAGGAAGTTTTCTCCTCCGCTCGCCCCTTCCACCGTCATTTTCTCTCTACCCACCCTTGCCTCCTTTTCCGCGCAGCTCTCGATTCCCCCCTCTCTTTCGCACCCTCCATGTCATATTCCGCTCCAGGAGCTCCATCATAGCTCCTTGCTGTCGCTGGGAGGATGTTTTCTCCTCCGCTCGCCCCTTCCACCGTCATTTTCTCTCCACCCACCCTTGCCTCCTTTTCCGCACAGCTCTCGATTCCCCCCTCTCTTTCGCACCCTCCATGTCATATTCCGCTCCAGGAGTTCCATCATAGCTCCTCACTGTCGCTGGGAGGATGTTTTCTCCTCCGCTCGCCCCTTCCGCCGTCATTTTCTCTCTACCCACCCTTGCCTCCTTCTCCGCGCAGCTCTCGATTCCCCCCTCTCTTTCGCACCCTCCATGTCATATTCCGCTCCAGGAGCTCCATCATAGCTCCTCGCTGTCGCTGGGAGGATGTTTTCTCCTCCGCTCGCCCCTTTCTTCGTCATTTTCTCTCTACCCACCCTTGCCTCCTTCTCCGCGCAGCTCTCGATTCCCCCCTCTCTTTCGCACCCTCCATGTCATATTCCGCTCCAGGAGTTCCATCATAGCTCCTCACTGTCGCTGGGAGGATGTTTTCTCCTCCGCTCGCCCCTTCCACCGTCATTTTCTCTCTACCCACCCTTGCCTCCTTTTCCGCGCAGCTCTCAATTCCCCCCTCTCTTTCGCACCCTCCATGTCATATTCCGCTCCCGGAGTTCCATCTTAGCTCCTCACTGTCGCTGGGAGGAAGTTTTCTCCTCCGCTCGCCCCTTCCACCGTCATTTTCTCTCTACCCACCCTTGCCTCCTTTTCCGCGCAGCTCTCAATTCCCCCCTCTCTTTCGCACCCTCCATGTCATATTCCGCTCCAGGAGCTCCATCATAGCTCCTTGCTGTCGCTGGGAGGATGTTTTCTCCTCCGCTCGCCCCTTCCACCGTCATTTTCTCTCTACCCACCCTTGCCTCCTTTTCCGCGCAGCTCTCGATTCCCCCCTCTCTTTCGCACCCTCCATGTCATATTCCGCTCCAGGAGTTCCATCATAGCTCCTCTCTGTCGCTGGGAGGATGTTTTCTCCTCCGCTCGCCCCTTCCACCGTCATTTTCTCTCTACCCACCCTTGCCTCCTTCTCCGCGCAGCTCTCGATTCCCCCCTCTCTTTCGCACCCTCCATGTCATATTCCGCTCCAGGAGCTCCATCATAGCTCCTCGCTGTCGCTGGGAGGATGTTTTCTCCTCCGCTCGCCCCTTCCACCGTCATTTTCTCTCTACCCACCCTTGCCTCCTTTTCCGCGCAGCTCTCGATTCCCCCCTCTCTTTCGCACCCTCCATGTCATATTCCGCTCCAGGAGTTCCATCATAGCTCCTCACTGTCGCTGGGAGGATGTTTTCTCCTCCGCTCGCCCCTTCCACCGTCATTTTCTCTCTACCCACCCTTGCCTCCTTTTCCGCGCAGCTCTCGATTCCCCCCTCTCTTTCGCACCCTCCATGTCATATTCCGCTCCAGGAGTTCCATCATAGCTCCTCACTGTTGCTGGGAGGATGTTTTCTCCTCCGCTCGCCCCTTCCACCGTCATTTTCTCTCTACCCACCCTTGCCTCCTTCTCCGCGCAGCTCTCGATTCCCCCCTCTCTTTCGCACCCTCTATGTCATATTCCGCTCCAGGAGCTCCATCATAGCTCCTCGCTGTCGCTGGGAGGATGTTTTCTCCTCCGCTCGCCTCTTCCACTGTCATTTTCTCTCTACCCACCCTTGCCTCCTTTTCCGCGCAGCTCTCGATTCCCCCCTCTCTTTCGCACCCTCCATGTCATATTCCGCTCCAGGAGTTCCATCATAGCTCCTCACTGTCGCTGGGAGGAAGTTTTCTCCTCCGCTCGCCCCTTCCACCGTCATTTTCTCTCTACCCACCGTTGCCTCCTTTTCCGCGCAGCTCTCGATTCCCCCCTCTCTTTCGCACCCTCCATGTCATATTCCGCTCCAGGAGCTCCATCATAGCTCCTTGCTGTCGCTGGGAGGATGTTTTCTCCTCCGCTCGCCCCTTCCACCGTCATTTTCTCTCTACCCACCCTTGCCTCCTTTTCCGCGCAGCTCTCGATTCCCCCCTCTCTTTCGCACCCTCCATGTCATATTCCGCTCCAGGAGTTCCATCATAGCTCCTCACTGTCGCTGGGAGGATGTTTTCTCCTCCGCTCGCCCCTTCCACCGTCATTTTCTCTCTACCCACCCTTGCCTCCTTCTCCGCGCAGCTCTCGATTCCCCCCTCTCTTTCGCACCCTCCATGTCATATTCCGCTCCAGGAGCTCCATCATAGCTCCTCGCTGTCGCTGGGAGGATGTTTTCTCCTCCGCTCGCCCCTTCCACCGTCATTTTCTCTCTACCCACCCTTGCCTCCTTTTCCGCGCAGCTCTCGATTCCCCCCTCTCTTTCGCACCCTCAATGTCATATTCCGCTCCAGGAGTTCCATCATAGCTCCTCACTGTCGCTGGGAGGATGTTTTCTCCTCCGCTCGCCCCTTCCACCGTCATTTTCTCTCTACCCACCCTTGCCTCCTTTTCCGCGCAGCTCTCGATTCCCCCCTCTCTTTCGCACCCTCCATGTCATATTCCGCTCCAGGAGTTCCATCATAGCTCCTCACTGTCGCTGGGAGGAAGTTTTCTCCTCCGCTCGCCCCTTCCACCGTCATTTTCTCTCTACCCACCCTTGCCTCCTTTTCCGCGCAGCTCTCGATTCCCCCCTCTCTTTCGCACCCTCCATGTCATATTCCACTCCAGGAGCTCCATCATAGCTCCTTGCTGTCGCTGGGAGGATGTTTTCTCCTCTGCTCGCCCCTTCCACCGTCATTTTCTCTCTACCCACCCTTGCCTCCTTTTCCGCGCAGCTCTCGATTCCCCCCTCTCTTTCGCACCCTCCATGTCATATTCCGCTCCAGGAGTTCCATCATAGCTCCTCACTGTCGCTGGGAGGATGTTTTCTCCTCCGCTCGCCCCTTCCACCATCATTTTCTCTCTACCCACCCTTGCCTCCTTTTCCGCGCAGCTCTCGATTCCCCCCTCTCTTTCGCACCCTCCATGTCATATTCCGCTCCAGGAGTTCCATCATAGCTCCTCACTGTCGCTGGGAGGAAGTTTTCTCCTCTGCTCGCCCCTTCCACCGTCATTTTCTCTCTACCCACCCTTGCCTCCTTTTCCGCACAGCTCTCGATTCCCCCCTCTCTTTCGCACCCTCCATGTCATATTCCGCTCCAGGAGCTCCATCATAGCTCCTTGCTGAAGCTGGGAGGATGTTTTCTCCTCCGCTCGCCCCTTCCACCGTCATTTTCTCTCTACCCACCCTTGCCTCCTTTTCCGCGCAGCTCTCGATTCCCCCCTCTCTTTCGCACCCTCCATGTCATATTCCGCTCCAGGAGTTCCATCATAGCTCCTCACTGTCGCTGGGAGGATGTTTTCTCCTCCGCTCGCCCCTTCCACCGTCATTTTCTCTCTACCCACCCTTGCCTCCTTCTCCGCGCAGCTCTCGATTCCCCCCTCTCTTTCGCACCCTCCATGTCATATTCCGCTCCAGGAGCTCCATCATAGCTAATTGCTGTCGCTGGGAGGATGTTTTCTCCTCCGCTCGCCCCTTCCACCGTCATTTTCTCTCTACCCACCCTTGCCTCCTTTTCCGCGCAGCTCTCGATTCCCCCCTCTCTTTCGCACCCTCCATGTCATATTCCGCTCCAGGAGTTCCATCATAGCTCCTCACTGTCGCTGGGAGGAAGTTTTCTCCTCCGCTCGCCCCTTCCACCGTCATTTTCTCTCTACCCACCCTTGCCTCCTTTTCCGCGCAGCTCTCGATTCCCCCCTCTCTTTCGCACCCTCCATGTCATATTCCGCTCCAGGAGTTCCATCATAGCTCCTCACTGTCGCTGGGAGGAAGTTTTCTCCTCCGCTCGCCCCTTCCACCGTCATTTTCTCTCTACCCACCCTTGCCTCCTTTTCCGCGCAGCTCTCGATTCCCCCCTCTCTTTCGCACCCTTCATGTCATATTCCGCTCCAGGAGCTCCATCATAGCTCCTTGCTGTCGCTGGGAGGATGTTTTCTCCTCCGCTCGCCCCTTCCACCGTCATTTTCTCTCTACCCACCCTTGCCTCCTTTTCCGCGCAGCTCTCGATTCCCCCCTCTCTTTCGCACCCTCCATGTCATATTCCGCTCCAGGAGTTCCATCATAGCTCCTCACTGTCACTGGGAGGATGTTTTCTCCTCCGCTCGCCCCTTCCACCGTCATTTTCTCTCTACCCACCCTTGCCTCCTTCTCCGCGCAGCTCTCGATTCCCCCCTCTCTTTCGCACCCTCCATGTCATATTCCGCTCCAGGAGCTCCATCATAGCTAATCGCTGTCGCTGGGAGGATGTTTTCTCCTCCGCTCGCCCCTTCCACCGTCATTTTCTCTCTACCCACCCTTGCCTCCTTTTCCGCGCAGCTCTCGATTCCCCCCTCTCTTTCGCACCCTCCATGTCATATTCCGCTCCAGGAGCTCCATCATAGCTAATCGCTGTCGCTGGGAGGATGTTTTCTCCTCCGCTCGCCCCTTCCACCGTCATTTTCTCTCTACCCACCCTTGCCTCCTTTTCCGCGCAGCTCTCGATTCCCCCCTCTCTTTCGCACCCTCCATGTCATATTCCGCTCCAGGAGTTCCATCATAGCTCCTCACTGTCGCTGGGAGGATGTTTTCTCCTCCGCTCGCCCCTTCCACCGTCATTTTCTCTCTACCCACCCTTGCCTCCTTTTCCGCGCAGCTCTCGATTCCCCCCTCTCTTTTGCACCCTCCATGTCATATTCCGCTCCAGGAGTTCCATCATAGCTCCTCACTGTTGCTGGGAGGATGTTTTCTCCTCCGCTCGCCCCTTCCACCGTCATTTTCTCTCTACCCACCCTTGCCTCCTTTTCCGCGCTGCTCTCGATTCCCCCCTCTCTTTCGCACCCTCCATGTCATATTCCGCTCCAGGAGCTCCATCATAGCTCCTTGCTGTCGCTGGGAGGATGTTTTCTCCTCCGCTCGCCCCTTCCACCGTCATTTTCTCTCTACCCACCCTTGCCTCCTTTTCCGCGCAGCTCTCGATTCCCCCCTCTCTTTCGCACCCTCCATGTCATATTCCGCTCCAGGAGTTCCATCATAGCTCCTCACTGTCGCTGGGAGGATGTTTTCTCCTCCGCTCGCCCCTTCCACCGTCATTTTCTCTCTACCCACCCTTGCCTCCTTCTCCGCGCAGCTCTCGATTCCCCCCTCTCTTTCGCACCCTCCATGTCATATTCCGCTCCAGGAGCTCCATCATCGCTCCTCGCTGTCGCTGGGAGGATGTTTTCTCCTCCGCTCGCCCCTTCCACCGTCATTTTCTCTCTACCCACCCTTGCCTCCTTTTCCGCGCAGCTCTCGATTCCCCCCTCTCTTTCGCACCCTCAATGTCATATTCCGCTCCAGGAGTTCCATCATAGCTCCTCACTGTCGCTGGGAGGATGTTTTCTCCTCCGCTCGCCCCTTCCACCGTCATTTTCTCTCTACCCACCCTTGCCTCCTTTTCCGCGCAGCTCTCGATTCCCCCCTCTCTTTCGCACCCTCCATGTCATATTCCGCTCCAGGAGTTCCATCATAGCTCCTCACTGTCGCTGGGAGGAAGTTTTCTCCTCCGCTCGCCCCTTCCACCGTCATTTTCTCTCTACCCACCCTTGCCTCCTTTTCCGCGCAGCTCTCGATTCCCCCCTCTCTTTCGCACCCTCCATGTCATATTCCACTCCAGGAGCTCCATCATAGCTCCTTGCTGTCGCTGGGAGGATGTTTTCTCCTCCGCTCGCCCCTTCCACCGTCATTTTCTCTCTACCCACCCTTGCCTCCTTTTCCGCGCAGCTCTCGATTCCCCCCTCTCTTTCGCACCCTCCATGTCATATTCCGCTCCAGGAGTTCCATCATAGCTCCTCACTGTCGCTGGGAGGATGTTTTCTCCTCCGCTCGCCCCTTCCACCATCATTTTCTCTCTACCCACCCTTGCCTCCTTTTCCGCGCAGCTCTCGATTCCCCCCTCTCTTTCGCACCCTCCATGTCATATTCCGCTCCAGGAGTTCCATCATAGCTCCTCACTGTCGCTGGGAGGATGTTTTCTCCTCCGCTCGCCCCTTCCACCGTCATTTTCTCTCTACCCACCCTTGCCTCCTTCTCCGCGCAGCTCTCGATTCCCCCCTCTCTTTCGCACCCTCCATGTCATATTCCGCTCCAGGAGCTCCATCATAGCTAATCGCTGTCGCTGGGAGGATGTTTTCTCCTCCGCTCGCCCCTTCCACCGTCATTTTCTCTCTACCCACCCTTGCCTCCTTTTCCGCGCAGCTCTCGATTCCCCCCTCTCTTTCGCACCCTCCATGTCATATTCCGCTCCAGGAGTTCCATCATAGCTCCTCACTGTCGCTGGGAGGAAGTTTTCTCCTCCGCTCGCCCCTTCCACCGTCATTTTCTCTCTACCCACCCTTGCCTCCTTTTCCGCGCAGCTCTCGATTCCCCCCTCTCTTTCGCACCCTCCATGTCATATTCCGCTCCAGGAGCTCCATCATAGCTCCTTGCTGTCGCTGGGAGGATGTTTTCTCCTCCGCTCGCCCCTTCCACCGTCATTTTCTCTCTACCCACCCTTGCCTCCTTTTCCGCACAGCTCTCGATTCCCCCCTCTCTTTCGCACCCTCCATGTCATATTCCGCTCCAGGAGTTCCATCATAGCTCCTCACTGTCGCTGGGAGGATGTTTTCTCCTCCGCTCGCCCCTTCCGCCGTCATTTTCTCTCTACCCACCCTTGCCTCCTTCTCCGCGTAGCTCTCAATTCCCCCCTCTCTTTCGCACCCTCCATGTCATATTCCGCTCCAGGAGCTCCATCATAGCTCCTCGCTGTCGCTGGGAGGATGTTTTCTCCTCCGCTCGCCCCTTTCTTCGTCATTTTCTCTCTACCCACCCTTGCCTCCTTCTCCGCGCAGCTCTCGATTCCCCCCTCTCTTTCGCACCCTCCATGTCATATTCCGCTCCAGGAGTTCCATCATAGCTCCTCACTGTCGCTGGGAGGATGTTTTCTCCTCCGCTCGCCCCTTCCACCGTCATTTTCTCTCTACCCACCCTTGCCTCCTTTTCTGCGCAGCTCTCAATTCCCCCCTCTCTTTCGCACCCTCCTTGTCATATTCCGCTCCAGGAGCTCCATCATAGCTCCTTGCTGTCGCTGGGAGGATGTTTTCTCCTCCGCTCGCCCCTTCCACCGTCATTTTCTCTCTACCCACCCTTGCCTCCTTTTCCGCGCAGCTCTCGATTCCCCCCTCTCTTTCGCACCCTCCATGTCATATTCCGCTCCAGGAGTTCCATCATAGCTCCTCACTGTCGCTGGGAGGATGTTTTCTCCTCCGCTCGCCCCTTCCACCGTCATTTTCTCTCTACCCACCCTTGCCTCCTTCTCCGCGCAGCTCTCGATTCCCCCCTCTCTTTCGCACCCTCCATGTCATATTCCGCTCCAGGAGCTCCATCATAGCTAATCGCTGTCGCTGGGAGGATGTTTTCTCCTCCGCTCGCCCCTTCCACCGTCATTTTCTCTCTACCCACCCTTGCCTCCTTTTCCGCGCAGCTCTCGATTCCCCCCTCTCTTTCGCACCCTCCATGTCATATTCCGCTCCAGGAGTTCCATCATAGCTCCTCACTGTCGCTGGGAGGAAGTTTTCTCCTCCGCTCGCCCCTTCCACCGTCATTTTCTCTCTACCCACCCTTGCCTCCTTTTCCGCGCAGCTCTCGATTCCCCCCTCTCTTTCGCACCCTCCATGTCATATTCCGCTCCAGGAGCTCCATCATAGCTCCTTGCTGTCGCTGGGAGGATGTTTTCTCCTCCGCTCGCCCCTTCCACCGTCATTTTCTCTCCACCCACCCTTGCCTCCTTTTCCGCACAGCTCTCGATTCCCCCCTCTCTTTCGCACCCTCCATGTCATATTCCGCTCCAGGAGTTCCATCATAGCTCCTCACTGTCGCTGGGAGGATGTTTTCTCCTCCGCTCGCCCCTTCCGCCGTCATTTTCTCTCTACCCACCCTTGCCTCCTTCTCCGCGCAGCTCTCGATTCCCCCCTCTCTTTCGCACCCTCCATGTCATATTCCGCTCCAGGAGCTCCATCATAGCTCCTCGCTGTCGCTGGGAGGATGTTTTCTCCTCCGCTCGCCCCTTTCTTCGTCATTTTCTCTCTACCCACCCTTGCCTCCTTCTCCGCGCAGCTCTCGATTCCCCCCTCTCTTTCGCACCCTCCATGTCATATTCCGCTCCAGGAGTTCCATCATAGCTCCTCACTGTCGCTGGGAGGATGTTTTCTCCTCCGCTCGCCCCTTCCACCGTCATTTTCTCTCTACCCACCCTTGCCTCCTTTTCCGCGCAGCTCTCAATTCCCCCCTCTCTTTCGCACCCTCCATGTCATATTCCGCTCCCGGAGTTCCATCTTAGCTCCTCACTGTCGCTGGGAGGAAGTTTTCTCCTCCGCTCGCCCCTTCCACCGTCATTTTCTCTCTACCCACCCTTGCCTCCTTTTCCGCGCAGCTCTCGATTCCCCCCTCTCTTTCGCACCCTCCATGTCATATTCCGCTCCAGGAGTTCCATCATAGCTCCTCACTGTCGCTGGGAGGAAGTTTTCTCCTCCGCTCGCCCCTTCCACCGTCATTTTCTCTCTACCCACCCTTGCCTCCTTTTCCGCGCAGCTCTCGATTCCCCCCTCTCTTTCGCACCCTCCATGTCATATTCCACTCCAGGAGCTCCATCATAGCTCCTTGCTGTCGCTGGGAGGATGTTTTCTCCTCCGCTCGCCCCTTCCACCGTCATTTTCTCTCTACCCACCCTTGCCTCCTTTTCCGCGCAGCTCTCGATTCCCCCCTCTCTTTCGCACCCTCCATGTCATATTCCGCTCCAGGAGTTCCATCATAGCTCCTCACTGTCGCTGGGAGGATGTTTTCTCCTCCGCTCGCCCCTTCCACCATCATTTTCTCTCTACCCACCCTTGCCTCCTTTTCCGCGCAGCTCTCGATTCCCCCCTCTCTTTCGCACCCTCCATGTCATATTCCGCTCCAGGAGTTCCATCATAGCTCCTCACTGTCGCTGGGAGGATGTTTTCTCCTCCGCTCGCCCCTTCCACCGTCATTTTCTCTCTACCCACCCTTGCCTCCTTCTCCGCGCAGCTCTCGATTCCCCCCTCTCTTTCGCACCCTCCATGTCATATTCCGCTCCAGGAGCTCCATCATAGCTAATCGCTGTCGCTGGGAGGATGTTTTCTCCTCCGCTCGCCCCTTCCACCGTCATTTTCTCTCTACCCACCCTTGCCTCCTTTTCCGCGCAGCTCTCGATTCCCCCCTCTCTTTCGCACCCTCCATGTCATATTCCGCTCCAGGAGTTCCATCATAGCTCCTCACTGTCGCTGGGAGGAAGTTTTCTCCTCCGCTCGCCCCTTCCACCGTCATTTTCTCTCTACCCACCCTTGCCTCCTTTTCCGCGCAGCTCTCGATTCCCCCCTCTCTTTCGCACCCTCCATGTCATATTCCGCTCCAGGAGCTCCATCATAGCTCCTTGCTGTCGCTGGGAGGATGTTTTCTCCTCCGCTCGCCCCTTCCACCGTCATTTTCTCTCTACCCACCCTTGCCTCCTTTTCCGCACAGCTCTCGATTCCCCCCTCTCTTTCGCACCCTCCATGTCATATTCCGCTCCAGGAGTTCCATCATAGCTCCTCACTGTCGCTGGGAGGATGTTTTCTCCTCCGCTCGCCCCTTCCGCCGTCATTTTCTCTCTACCCACCCTTGCCTCCTTCTCCGCGTAGCTCTCAATTCCCCCCTCTCTTTCGCACCCTCCATGTCATATTCCGCTCCAGGAGCTCCATCATAGCTCCTCGCTGTCGCTGGGAGGATGTTTTCTCCTCCGCTCGCCCCTTTCTTCGTCATTTTCTCTCTACCCACCCTTGCCTCCTTCTCCGCGCAGCTCTCGATTCCCCCCTCTCTTTCGCACCCTCCATGTCATATTCCGCTCCAGGAGTTCCATCATAGCTCCTCACTGTCGCTGGGAGGATGTTTTCTCCTCCGCTCGCCCCTTCCACCGTCATTTTCTCTCTACCCACCCTTGCCTCCTTTTCTGCGCAGCTCTCAATTCCCCCCTCTCTTTCGCACCCTCCTTGTCATATTCCGCTCCAGGAGCTCCATCATAGCTCCTTGCTGTCGCTGGGAGGATGTTTTCTCCTCCGCTCGCCCCTTCCACCGTCATTTTCTCTCTACCCACCCTTGCCTCCTTTTCCGCGCAGCTCTCGATTCCCCCCTCTCTTTCGCACCCTCCATGTCATATTCCGCTCCAGGAGTTCCATCATAGCTCCTCACTGTCGCTGGGAGGATGTTTTCTCCTCCGCTCGCCCCTTCCACCGTCATTTTCTCTCTACCCACCCTTGCCTCCTTCTCCGCGCAGCTCTCGATTCCCCCCTCTCTTTCGCACCCTCCATGTCATATTCCGCTCCAGGAGCTCCATCATAGCTAATCGCTGTCGCTGGGAGGATGTTGTCTCCTCCGCTCGCCCCTTCCACCGTCATTTTCTCTCTACCCACCCTTGCCTCCTTTTCCGCGCAGCTCTCGATTCCCCCCTCTCTTTCGCACCCTCCATGTCATATTCCGCTCCAGGAGTTCCATCATAGCTCCTCACTGTCGCTGGGAGGAAGTTTTCTCCTCCGCTCGCCCCTTCCACCGTCATTTTCTCTCTACCCACCCTTGCCTCCTTTTCCGCGCAGCTCTCGATTCCCCCCTCTCTTTCGCACCCTCCATGTCATATTCCGCTCCAGGAGCTCCATCATAGCTCCTTGCTGTCGCTGGGAGGATGTTTTCTCCTCCGCTCGCCCCTTCCACCGTCATTTTCTCTCCACCCACCCTTGCCTCCTTTTCCGCACAGCTCTCGATTCCCCCCTCTCTTTCGCACCCTCCATGTCATATTCCGCTCCAGGAGTTCCATCATAGCTCCTCACTGTCGCTGGGAGGATGTTTTCTCCTCCGCTCGCCCCTTCCGCCGTCATTTTCTCTCTACCCACCCTTGCCTCCTTCTCCGCGCAGCTCTCGATTCCCCCCTCTCTTTCGCACCCTCCATGTCATATTCCGCTCCAGGAGCTCCATCATAGCTCCTCGCTGTCGCTGGGAGGATGTTTTCTCCTCCGCTCGCCCCTTTCTTCGTCATTTTCTCTCTACCCACCCTTGCCTCCTTCTCCGCGCAGCTCTCGATTCCCCCCTCTCTTTCGCACCCTCCATGTCATATTCCGCTCCAGGAGTTCCATCATAGCTCCTCACTGTCGCTGGGAGGATGTTTTCTCCTCCGCTCGCCCCTTCCACCGTCATTTTCTCTCTACCCACCCTTGCCTCCTTTTCCGCGCAGCTCTCAATTCCCCCCTCTCTTTCGCACCCTCCATGTCATATTCCGCTCCCGGAGTTCCATCTTAGCTCCTCACTGTCGCTGGGAGGAAGTTTTCTCCTCCGCTCGCCCCTTCCACCGTCATTTTCTCTCTACCCACCCTTGCCTCCTTTTCCGCGCAGCTCTCAATTCCCCCCTCTCTTTCGCACCCTCCATGTCATATTCCGCTCCAGGAGCTCCATCATAGCTCCTTGCTGTCGCTGGGAGGATGTTTTCTCCTCCGCTCGCCCCTTCCACCGTCATTTTCTCTCTACCCACCCTTGCCTCCTTTTCCGCGCAGCTCTCGATTCCCCCCTCTCTTTCGCACCCTCCATGTCATATTCCGCTCCAGGAGTTCCATCATAGCTCCTCTCTGTCGCTGGGAGGATGTTTTCTCCTCCGCTCGCCCCTTCCACCGTCATTTTCTCTCTACCCACCCTTGCCTCCTTCTCCGCGCAGCTCTCGATTCCCCCCTCTCTTTCGCACCCTCCATGTCATATTCCGCTCCAGGAGCTCCATCATAGCTCCTCGCTGTCGCTGGGAGGATGTTTTCTCCTCCGCTCGCCCCTTCCACCGTCATTTTCTCTCTACCCACCCTTGCCTCCTTTTCCGCGCAGCTCTCGATTCCCCCCTCTCTTTCGCACCCTCCATGTCATATTCCGCTCCAGGAGTTCCATCATAGCTCCTCACTGTCGCTGGGAGGATGTTTTCTCCTCCGCTCGCCCCTTCCACCGTCATTTTCTCTCTACCCACCCTTGCCTCCTTTTCCGCGCAGCTCTCGATTCCCCCCTCTCTTTCGCACCCTCCATGTCATATTCCGCTCCAGGAGTTCCATCATAGCTCCTCACTGTTGCTGGGAGGATGTTTTCTCCTCCGCTCGCCCCTTCCACCGTCATTTTCTCTCTACCCACCCTTGCCTCCTTCTCCGCGCAGCTCTCGATTCCCCCCTCTCTTTCGCACCCTCTATGTCATATTCCGCTCCAGGAGCTCCATCATAGCTCCTCGCTGTCGCTGGGAGGATGTTTTCTCCTCCGCTCGCCTCTTCCACTGTCATTTTCTCTCTACCCACCCTTGCCTCCTTTTCCGCGCAGCTCTCGATTCCCCCCTCTCTTTCGCACCCTCCATGTCATATTCCGCTCCAGGAGTTCCATCATAGCTCCTCACTGTCGCTGGGAGGAAGTTTTCTCCTCCGCTCGCCCCTTCCACCTTCATTTTCTCTCTACCCACCGTTGCCTCCTTTTCCGCGCAGCTCTCGATTCCCCCCTCTCTTTCGCACCCTCCATGTCATATTCCGCTCCAGGAGCTCCATCATAGCTCCTTGCTGTCGCTGGGAGGATGTTTTCTCCTCCGCTCGCCCCTTCCACCGTCATTTTCTCTCTACCCACCCTTGCCTCCTTTTCCGCGCAGCTCTCGATTCCCCCCTCTCTTTCGCACCCTCCATGTCATATTCCGCTCCAGGAGTTCCATCATAGCTCCTCACTGTCGCTGGGAGGATGTTTTCTCCTCCGCTCGCCCCTTCCACCGTCATTTTCTCTCTACCCACCCTTGCCTCCTTCTCCGCGCAGCTCTCGATTCCCCCCTCTCTTTCGCACCCTCCATGTCATATTCCGCTCCAGGAGCTCCATCATAGCTCCTCGCTGTCGCTGGGAGGATGTTTTCTCCTCCGCTCGCCCCTTCCACCGTCATTTTCTCTCTACCCACCCTTGCCTCCTTTTCCGCGCAGCTCTCGATTCCCCCCTCTCTTTCGCACCCTCAATGTCATATTCCGCTCCAGGAGTTCCATCATAGCTCCTCACTGTCGCTGGGAGGATGTTTTCTCCTCCGCTCGCCCCTTCCACCGTCATTTTCTCTCTACCCACCCTTGCCTCCTTTTCCGCGCAGCTCTCGATTCCCCCCTCTCTTTCGCACCCTCCATGTCATATTCCGCTCCAGGAGTTCCATCATAGCTCCTCACTGTCGCTGGGAGGAAGTTTTCTCCTCCGCTCGCCCCTTCCACCGTCATTTTCTCTCTACCCACCCTTGCCTCCTTTTCCGCGCAGCTCTCGATTCCCCCCTCTCTTTCGCACCCTCCATGTCATATTCCACTCCAGGAGCTCCATCATAGCTCCTTGCTGTCGCTGGGAGGATGTTTTCTCCTCTGCTCGCCCCTTCCACCGTCATTTTCTCTCTACCCACCCTTGCCTCCTTTTCCGCGCAGCTCTCGATTCCCCCCTCTCTTTCGCACCCTCCATGTCATATTCCGCTCCAGGAGTTCCATCATAGCTCCTCACTGTCGCTGGGAGGATGTTTTCTCCTCCGCTCGCCCCTTCCACCATCATTTTCTCTCTACCCACCCTTGCCTCCTTTTCCGCGCAGCTCTCGATTCCCCCCTCTCTTTCGCACCCTCCATGTCATATTCCGCTCCAGGAGTTCCATCATAGCTCCTCACTGTCGCTGGGAGGAAGTTTTCTCCTCTGCTCGCCCCTTCCACCGTCATTTTCTCTCTACCCACCCTTGCCTCCTTTTCCGCACAGCTCTCGATTCCCCCCTCTCTTTCGCACCCTCCATGTCATATTCCGCTCCAGGAGCTCCATCATAGCTCCTTGCTGAAGCTGGGAGGATGTTTTCTCCTCCGCTCGCCCCTTCCACCGTCATTTTCTCTCTACCCACCCTTGCCTCCTTTTCCGCGCAGCTCTCGATTCCCCCCTCTCTTTCGCACCCTCCATGTCATATTCCGCTCCAGGAGTTCCATCATAGCTCCTCACTGTCGCTGGGAGGATGTTTTCTCCTCCGCTCGCCCCTTCCACCGTCATTTTCTCTCTACCCACCCTTGCCTCCTTCTCCGCGCAGCTCTCGATTCCCCCCTCTCTTTCGCACCCTCCATGTCATATTCCGCTCCAGGAGCTCCATCATAGCTAATTGCTGTCGCTGGGAGGATGTTTTCTCCTCCGCTCGCCCCTTCCACCGTCATTTTCTCTCTACCCACCCTTGCCTCCTTTTCCGCGCAGCTCTCGATTCCCCCCTCTCTTTCGCACCCTCCATGTCATATTCCGCTCCAGGAGTTCCATCATAGCTCCTCACTGTCGCTGGGAGGAAGTTTTCTCCTCCGCTCGCCCCTTCCACCGTCATTTTCTCTCTACCCACCCTTGCCTCCTTTTCCGCGCAGCTCTCGATTCCCCCCTCTCTTTCGCACCCTCCATGTCATATTCCGCTCCAGGAGCTCCATCATAGCTCCTTGCTGTCGCTGGGAGGATGTTTTCT
Organism: Pelophylax lessonae; assembly: GCF_965119305.1. Classification (NCBI taxonomy): domain Eukaryota; kingdom Metazoa; phylum Chordata; class Amphibia; order Anura; family Ranidae; genus Pelophylax; species Pelophylax lessonae. The sequence continues at coordinate 79,514,116 of NC_138780.1, forward strand.
CCTCCGCTCGCCCCTTCCACCGTCATTTTCTCTCTACCCACCCTTGCCTCCTTTTCCGCACAGCTCTCGATTCCCCCCTCTCTTTCGCACCCTCCATGTCATATTCCGCTCCAGGAGTTCCATCATAGCTCCTCACTGTCGCTGGGAGGATGTTTTCTCCTCCGCTCGCCCCTTCCACCGTCATTTTCTCTCTACCCACCCTTGCCTCCTTCTCCGCGCAGCTCTCGATTCCCCCCTCTCTTTCGCACCCTCCATGTCATATTCCGCTCCAGGAGCTCCATCATAGCTCCTCGCTGTCGCTGGGAGGATGTTTTCTCCTCCGCTCGCCCCTTTCTTCGTCATTTTCTCTCTACCCACCCTTGCCTCCTTCTCCGCGCAGCTCTCGATTCCCCCCTCTCTTTCGCACCCTCCATGTCATATTCTGCTCCAGGAGTTCCATCATAGCTCCTCACTGTCGCTGGGAGGATGTTTTCTCCTCCGCTCGCCCCTTCCACCGTCATTTTCTCTCTACCCACCCTTGCCTCCTTTTCCGCGCAGCTCTCAATTCCCCCCTCTCTTTCGCACCCTCCATGTCATATTCCGCTCCCGGAGTTCCATCTTAGCTCCTCACTGTCGCTGGGAGGAAGTTTTCTCCTCCGCTCGCCCCTTCCACCGTCATTTTCTCTCTACCCACCCTTGCCTCCTTTTCCGCGCAGCTCTCAATTCCCCCCTCTCTTTCGCACCCTCCATGTCATATTCCGCTCCAGGAGCTCCATCATAGCTCCTTGCTGTCGCTGGGAGGATGTTTTCTCCTCCGCTCGCCCCTTCCACCGTCATTTTCTCTCTACCCACCCTTGCCTCCTTTTCCGCGCAGCTCTCGATTCCCCCCTCTCTTTCGCACCCTCCATGTCATATTCCGCTCCAGGAGTTCCATCATAGCTCCTCACTGTCGCTGGGAGGATGTTTTCTCCTCCGCTCGCCCCTTCCACCGTCATTTTCTCTCTACCCACCCTTGCCTCCTTCTCCGCGCAGCTCTCGATTCCCCCCTCTCTTTCGCACCCTCCATGTCATATTCCGCTCCAGGAGCTCCATCATAGCTCCTCGCTGTCGCTGGGAGGATGTTTTCTCCTCCGCTCGCCCCTTCCACCGTCATTTTCTCTCTACCCACCCTTGCCTCCTTTTCCGCGCAGCTCTCGATTCCCCCCTCTCTTTCGCACCCTCCATGTCATATTCCGCTCCAGGAGTTCCATCATAGCTCCTCACTGTCGCTGGGAGGATGTTTTCTCCTCCGCTCGCCCCTTCCACCGTCATTTTCTCTCTACCCACCCTTGCCTCCTTCTCCGCGCAGCTCTCGATTCCCCCCTCTCTTTCGCACCCTCCATGTCATATTCCGCTCCAGGAGCTCCATCATAGCTCCTCGCTGTCGCTGGGAGGATGTTTTCTCCTCCGCTCGCCCCTTCCACCGTCATTTTCTCTCTACCCACCCTTGCCTCCTTTTCCGCGCAGCTCTCGATTCCCCCCTCTCTTTCGCACCCTCCATGTCATATTCCGCTCCAGGAGTTCCATCATAGCTCCTCACTGTCGCTGGGAGGATGTTTTCTCCTCCGCTCGCCTCTTCCACTGTCATTTTCTCTCTACCCACCCTTGCCTCCTTTTCCGCGCAGCTCTCGATTCCCCCCTCTCTTTCGCACCCTCCATGTCATATTCCGCTCCAGGAGTTCCATCATAGCTCCTCACTGTCGCTGGGAGGAAGTTTTCTCCTCCGCTCGCCCCTTCCACCGTCATTTTCTCTCTACCCACCGTTGCCTCCTTTTCCGCGCAGCTCTCGATTCCCCCCTCTCTTTCGCACCCTCCATGTCATATTCCGCTCCAGGAGCTCCATCATAGCTCCTTGCTGTCGCTGGGAGGATGTTTTCTCCTCCGCTCGCCCCTTCCACCGTCATTTTCTCTCTACCCACCCTTGCCTCCTTTTCCGCGCAGCTCTCGATTCCCCCCTCTCTTTCGCACCCTCCATGTCATATTCCGCTCCAGGAGTTCCATCATAGCTCCTCACTGTCGCTGGGAGGATGTTTTCTCCTCCGCTCGCCCCTTCCACCGTCATTTTCTCTCTACCCACCCTTGCCTCCTTCTCCGCGCAGCTCTCGATTCCCCCCTCTCTTTCGCACCCTCCATGTCATATTCCACTCCAGGAGCTCCATCATAGCTCCTTGCTGTCGCTGGGAGGATGTTTTCTCCTCCGCTCGCCCCTTCCACCGTCATTTTCTCTCTACCCACCCTTGCCTCCTTTTCCGCGCAGCTCTCGATTCCCCCCTCTCTTTCGCACCCTCCATGTCATATTCCGCTCCAGGAGTTCCATCATAGCTCCTCACTGTCGCTGGGAGGATGTTTTCTCCTCCGCTCGCCCCTTCCACCGTCATTTTCTCTCTACCCACCCTTACCTCCTTCTCCGCGCAGCTCTCGATTCCCCCCTCTCTTTCGCACCCTCCATGTCATATTCCGCTCCAGGAGCTCCATCATAGCTCCTCGCTGTCGCTGGGAGGATGTTTTCTCCTCCGCTCGCCCCTTCCACCGTCATTTTCTCTCTACCCACCCTTGCCTCCTTTTCCGCGCAGCTCTCGATTCCCCCCTCTCTTTCGCACCCTCCATGTCATATTCCGCTCCAGGAGTTCCATCATAGCTCCTCACTGTCGCTGGGAGGATGTTTTCTCCTCCGCTCGCCCCTTCCACCGTCATTTTCTCTCTACCCACCCTTACCTCCTTCTCCGCGCAGCTCTCGATTCCCCCCTCTCTTTCGCACCCTCCATGTCATATTCCGCTCCAGGAGCTCCATCATAGCTCCTCGCTGTCGCTGGGAGGATGTTTTCTCCTCCGCTCGCCCCTTCCACCGTCATTTTCTCTCTACCCACCCTTGCCTCCTTTTCCGCGCAGCTCTCGATTCCCCCCTCTCTTTCGCACCCTCAATGTCATATTTTGCTCCAGGAGTTCCATCATAGCTCCTCACTGTCGCTGGGAGGATGTTTTCTCCTCCGCTCGCCCCTTCCACCGTCATTTTCTCTCTACCCACCCTTGCCTCCTTTTCCGCGCAGCTCTCGATTCCCCCCTCTCTTTCGCACCCTCCATGTCATATTCCGCTCCAGGAGTTCCATCATAGCTCCTCACTGTCGCTGGGAGGAAGTTTTCTCCTCCGCTCGCCCCTTCCACCGTCATTTTCTCTCTACCCACCCTTGCCTCCTTTTCTGCGCAGCTCTCGATTCCCCCCTCTCTTTCGCACCCTCCATGTCATATTCCACTCCAGGAGCTCCATCATAGCTCCTTGCTGTCGCTGGGAGGATGTTTTCTCCTCTGCTCGCCCCTTCCACCGTCATTTTCTCTCTACCCACCCTTGCCTCCTTTTCCGCGCAGCTCTCGATTCCCCCCTCTCTTTCGCACCCTCCATGTCATATTCCGCTCCAGGAGTTCCATCATAGCTCCTCACTGTCGCTGGGAGGATGTTTTCTCCTCCGCTCGCCCCTTCCACCATCATTTTCTCTCTACCCACCCTTGCCTCCTTTTCCGCGCAGCTCTCGATTCCCCCCTCTCTTTCGCACCCTCCATGTCATATTCCGCTCCAGGAGTTCCATCATAGCTCCTCACTGTCGCTGGGAGGATGTTTTCTCCTCTGCTCGCCCCTTCCACCGTCATTTTCTCTCTACCCACCCTTGCCTCCTTCTCCGCGCAGCTCTCGATTCCCCCCTCTCTTTCGCACCCTCCATGTCATATTCCGCTCCAGGAGCTCCATCATAGCTAATTGCTGTCGCTGGGAGGATGTTTTCTCCTCCGCTCGCCCCTTCCACCGTCATTTTCTCTCTACCCACCCTTGCCTCCTTTTCCGCGCAGCTCTCGATTCCCCCCTCTCTTTCGCACCCTCCATGTCATATTCCGCTCCAGGAGCTCCATCATAGCTAATTGCTGTCGCTGGGAGGATGTTTTCTCCTCCGCTCGCCCCTTCCACCGTCATTTTCTCTCTACCCACCCTTGCCTCCTTTTCCGCGCAGCTCTCGATTCCCCCCTCTCTTTCGCACCCTCCATGTCATATTCCGCTCCAGGAGTTCCATCATAGCTCCTCACTGTCGCTGGGAGGATGTTTTCTCCTCCGCTCGCCCCTTCCACCATCATTTTCTCTCTACCCACCCTTGCCTCCTTTTCCGCGCAGCTCTCGATTCCCCCCTCTCTTTCGCACCCTCCATGTCATATTCCGCTCCAGGAGCTCCATCATAGCTAATTGCTGTCGCTGGGAGGATGTTTTCTCCTCCGCTCGCCCCTTCCACCGTCATTTTCTCTCTACCCACCCTTGCCTCCTTTTCCGCGCAGCTCTCGATTCCCCCCTCTCTTTCGCACCCTCCATGTCATATTCCGCTCCAGGAGTTCCATCATAGCTCCTCACTGTCGCTGGGAGGAAGTTTTCTCCTCCGCTCGCCCCTTCCACCGTCATTTTCTCTCTACCCACCCTTGCCTCCTTTTCCGCGCAGCTCTCGATTCCCCCCTCTCTTTCGCACCCTCCATGTCATATTCCGCTCCAGGAGCTCCATCATAGCTCCTCGCTGTCGCTGGGAGGATGTTTTCTCCTCCGCTCGCCCCTTTCTTCGTCATTTTCTCTCTACCCACCCTTGCCTCCTTCTCCGCGCAGCTCTCGATTCCCCCCTCTCTTTCGCACCCTCCATGTCATATTCTGCTCCAGGAGTTCCATCATAGCTCCTCACTGTCGCTGGGAGGATGTTTTCTCCTCCGCTCGCCCCTTCCACCGTCATTTTCTCTCTACCCACCCTTGCCTCCTTTTCCGCGCAGCTCTCAATTCCCCCCTCTCTTTCGCACCCTCCATGTCATATTCCGCTCCCGGAGTTCCATCTTAGCTCCTCACTGTCGCTGGGAGGAAGTTTTCTCCTCCGCTCGCCCCTTCCACCGTCATTTTCTCTCTACCCACCCTTGCCTCCTTTTCCGCGCAGCTCTCAATTCCCCCCTCTCTTTCGCACCCTCCATGTCATATTCCGCTCCAGGAGCTCCATCATAGCTCCTTGCTGTCGCTGGGAGGATGTTTTCTCCTCCGCTCGCCCCTTCCACCGTCATTTTCTCTCTACCCACCCTTGCCTCCTTTTCCGCGCAGCTCTCGATTCCCCCCTCTCTTTCGCACCCTCCATGTCATATTCCGCTCCAGGAGTTCCATCATAGCTCCTCACTGTCGCTGGGAGGATGTTTTCTCCTCCGCTCGCCCCTTCCACCGTCATTTTCTCTCTACCCACCCTTGCCTCCTTCTCCGCGCAGCTCTCGATTCCCCCCTCTCTTTCGCACCCTCCATGTCATATTCCGCTCCAGGAGCTCCATCATAGCTCCTCGCTGTCGCTGGGAGGATGTTTTCTCCTCCGCTCGCCCCTTCCACCGTCATTTTCTCTCTACCCACCCTTGCCTCCTTTTCCGCGCAGCTCTCGATTCCCCCCTCTCTTTCGCACCCTCCATGTCATATTCCGCTCCAGGAGTTCCATCATAGCTCCTCACTGTCGCTGGGAGGATGTTTTCTCCTCCGCTCGCCTCTTCCACTGTCATTTTCTCTCTACCCACCCTTGCCTCCTTTTCCGCGCAGCTCTCGATTCCCCCCTCTCTTTCGCACCCTCCATGTCATATTCCGCTCCAGGAGCTCCATCATAGCTCCTTGCTGTCGCTGGGAGGATGTTTTCTCCTCCGCTCGCCCCTTCCACCGTCATTTTCTCTCTACCCACCCTTGCCTCCTTTTCCGCGCAGCTCTCGATTCCCCCCTCTCTTTCGCACCCTCCATGTCATATTCCGCTCCAGGAGTTCCATCATAGCTCCTCACTGTCGCTGGGAGGATGTTTTCTCCTCCGCTCGCCCCTTCCACCGTCATTTTCTCTCTACCCACCCTTGCCTCCTTCTCCGCGCAGCTCTCGATTCCCCCCTCTCTTTCGCACCCTCCATGTCATATTCCGCTCCAGGAGCTCCATCATAGCTCCTCGCTGTCGCTGGGAGGATGTTTTCTCCTCCGCTCGCCCCTTCCACCGTCATTTTCTCTCTACCCACCCTTGCCTCCTTTTCCGCGCAGCTCTCGATTCCCCCCTCTCTTTCGCACCCTCAATGTCATATTCCGCTCCAGGAGTTCCATCATAGCTCCTCACTGTCGCTGGGAGGATGTTTTCTCCTCCGCTCGCCCCTTCCACCGTCATTTTCTCTCTACCCACCCTTGCCTCCTTTTCCGCGCAGCTCTCGATTCCCCCCTCTCTTTCGCACCCTCCATGTCATATTCCGCTCCAGGAGTTCCATCATAGCTCCTCACTGTCGCTGGGAGGAAGTTTTCTCCTCCGCTCGCCCCTTCCACCGTCTTTTTCTCTCTACCCACCCTTGCCTCCTTTTCCGCGCAGCTCTCGATTCCCCCCTCTCTTTCGCACCCTCCATGTCATATTCCGCTCCAGGAGCTCCATCATAGCTCCTCACTGTCGCTGGGAGGAAGTTTTCTCCTACGCTCGCCCCTTCCACCGTCATTTTCTCTCTACCCACCCTTGCCTCCTTTTCCGCGCAGCTCTCAATTCCCCCCTCTCTTTCGCACCCTCCATGTCATATTCCGCTCCAGGAGCTCCATCATAGCTCCTTGCTGTCGCTGGGAGGATGTTTTCTCCTCCGCTCGCCCCTTCCACCGTCATTTTCTCTCTACCCACCCTTGCCTCCTTTTCCGCGCAGCTCTTGATTCCCCCCTCTCTTTCGCACCCTCCATGTCATATTCCGCTCCAGGAGTTCCATCATAGCTCCTCACTGTCGCTGGGAGGATGTTTTCTCCTCCGCTCGCCCCTTCCACCGTCATTTTCTCTCTACCCACCCTTGCCTCCTTCTCCGCGTAGCTCTCGATTCCCCCCTCTCTTTCGCACCCTCCATGTCATATTCCGCTCCAGGAGCTCCATCATAGCTACTCGCTGTCGCTGGGAGGATGTTTTCTCCTCCGCTCGCCCCTTCCACCGTCATTTTCTCTCTACCCACCCTTGCCTCCTTTTCCGCGCAGCTCTCGATTCCCCCCTCTCTTTCGCACCCTCCATGTCATATTCCGCTCCAGGAGTTCCATCATAGCTCCTCACTGTCGCTGGGAGGATGTTTTCTCCTCCGCTCGCCTCTTCCACTGTCATTTTCTCTCTACCCACCCTTGCCTCCTTTTCCGCGCAGCTCTCGATTCCCCCCTCTCTTTCGCACCCTCCATGTCATATTCCGCTCCAGGAGCTCCATCATAGCTCCTTGCTGTCGCTGGGAGGATGTTTTCTCCTCCGCTCGCCCCTTCCACCGTCATTTTCTCTCTACCCACCCTTGCCTCCTTTTCCGCGCAGCTCTCGATTCCCCCCTCTCTTTCGCACCCTCCATGTCATATTCCGCTCCAGGAGTTCCATCATAGCTCCTCACTGTCGCAGGGAGGATGTTTTCTCCTCCGCTCGCCCCTTCCACCGTCATTTTCTCTCTACCCACCCTTGCCTCCTTCTCCGCGCAGCTCTCGATTCCCCCCTCTCTTTCGCACCCTCCATGTCATATTCCGCTCCAGGAGCTCCATCATAGCTCCTCGCTGTCGCTGGGAGGATGTTTTCTCCTCCGCTCGCCCCTTCCACCGTCATTTTCTCTCTACCCACCCTTGCCTCCTTTTCCGCGCAGCTCTCGATTCCCCCCTCTCTTTCGCACCCTCAATGTCATATTCCGCTCCAGGAGTTCCATCATAGCTCCTCACTGTCGCTGGGAGGATGTTTTCTCCTCCGCTCGCCCCTTCCACCGTCATTTTCTCTCTACCCACCCTTGCCTCCTTTTCCGCGCAGCTCTCGATTCCCCCCTCTCTTTCGCACCCTCCATGTCATATTCCTCTCCAGGAGTTCCATCATAGCTCCTCACTGTCGCTGGGAGGAAGTTTTCTCCTCCGCTCGCCCCTTCCACCGTCATTTTCTCTCTACCCACCCTTGCCTCCTTTTCCGCGCAGCTCTCAATTCCCCCCTCTCTTTCGCACCCTCCATGTCATATTCCGCTCCAGGAGTTCCATCATAGCTCCTCACTGTCGCTGGGAGGATGTTTTCTCCTCCGCTCGCCCCTTCCACCGTCATTTTCTCTCTACCCACCCTTGCCTCCTTCTCCGCGCAGCTCTCGATTCCCCCCTCTCTTTCGCACCCTCCATGTCATATTCCGCTCCAGGAGCTCCATCATAGCTCCTCGCTGTCGCTGGGAGGATGTTTTCTCCTCCGCTCGCCCCTTCCACCGTCATTTTCTCTCTACCCACCCTTGCCTCCTTTTCCGCGCAGCTCTCGATTCCCCCCTCTCTTTCGCACCCTCAATGTCATATTCCGCTCCAGGAGTTCCATCATAGCTCCTCACTGTCGCTGGGAGGATGTTTTCTCCTCCGCTCGCCCCTTCCACCGTCATTTTCTCTCTACTCACCCTTGCCTCCTTTTCCGCGCAGCTCTCGATTCCCCCCTCTCTTTCGCACCCTCCATGTCATATTCCGCTCCAGGAGTTCCATCATAGCTCCTCACTGTCGCTGGGAGGAAGTTTTCTCCTCCGCTCGCCCCTTCCACCGTCTTTTTCTCTCTACCCACCCTTGCCTCCTTTTCCGCGCAGCTCTCGATTCCCCCCTCTCTTTCGCACCCTCCATGTCATATTCCGCTCCAGGAGCTCCATCATAGCTCCTCACTGTCGCTGGGAGGAAGTTTTCTCCTACGCTCGCCCCTTCCACCGTCATTTTCTCTCTACCCACCCTTGCCTCCTTTTCCGCGCAGCTCTCAATTCCCCCCTCTCTTTCGCACCCTCCATGTCATATTCCGCTCCAGGAGCTCCATCATAGCTCCTTGCTGTCGCTGGGAGGATGTTTTCTCCTCCGCTCGCCCCTTCCACCGTCATTTTCTCTCTACCCACCCTTGCCTCCTTTTCCGCGCAGCTCTTGATTCCCCCCTCTCTTTCGCACCCTCCATGTCATATTCCGCTCCAGGAGTTCCATCATAGCTCCTCACTGTCGCTGGGAGGATGTTTTCTCCTCCGCTCGCCCCTTCCACCGTCATTTTCTCTCTACCCACCCTTGCCTCCTTCTCCGCGCAGCTCTCGATTCCCCCCTCTCTTTCGCACCCTCCATGTCATATTCCGCTCCAGGAGCTCCATCATAGCTACTCGCTGTCGCTGGGAGGATGTTTTCTCCTCCGCTCGCCCCTTCCACCGTCATTTTCTCTCTACCCACCCTTGCCTCCTTTTCCGCGCAGCTCTCGATTCCCCCCTCTCTTTCGCACCCTCCATGTCATATTCCGCTCCAGGAGTTCCATCATAGCTCCTCACTGTCGCTGGGAGGATGTTTTCTCCTCCGCTCGCCTCTTCCACTGTCATTTTCTCTCTACCCACCCTTGCCTCCTTTTCCGCGCAGCTCTCGATTCCCCCCTCTCTTTCGCACCCTCCATGTCATATTCCGCTCCAGGAGCTCCATCATAGCTCCTTGCTGTCGCTGGGAGGATGTTTTCTCCTCCGCTCGCCCCTTCCACCGTCATTTTCTCTCTACCCACCCTTGCCTCCTTTTCCGCGCAGCTCTCGATTCCCCCCTCTCTTTCGCACCCTCCATGTCATATTCCGCTCCAGGAGTTCCATCATAGCTCCTCACTGTCGCAGGGAGGATGTTTTCTCCTCCGCTCGCCCCTTCCACCGTCATTTTCTCTCTACCCACCCTTGCCTCCTTCTCCGCGCAGCTCTCGATTCCCCCCTCTCTTTCGCACCCTCCATGTCATATTCCGCTCCAGGAGCTCCATCATAGCTCCTCGCTGTCGCTGGGAGGATGTTTTCTCCTCCGCTCGCCCCTTCCACCGTCATTTTCTCTCTACCCACCCTTGCCTCCTTTTCCGCGCAGCTCTCGATTCCCCCCTCTCTTTCGCACCCTCAATGTCATATTCCGCTCCAGGAGTTCCATCATAGCTCCTCACTGTCGCTGGGAGGATGTTTTCTCCTCCGCTCGCCCCTTCCACCGTCATTTTCTCTCTACCCACCCTTGCCTCCTTTTCCGCGCAGCTCTCAATTCCCCCCTCTCTTTCGCACCCTCCATGTCATATTCCGCTCCAGGAGTTCCATCATAGCTCCTCACTGTCGCTGGGAGGAAGTTTTCTCCTCCGCTCGCCCCTTCCACCGTCATTTTCTCTCTACCCACCCTTGCCTCCTTTTCCGCGCAGCTCTCGATTCCCCCCTCTCTTTCGCACCCTCCATGTCATATTCCACTCCAGGAGCTCCATCATAGCTCCTTGCTGTCGCTGGGAGGATGTTTTCTCCTCCGCTCGCCCCTTCCACCGTCATTTTCTCTCTACCCACCCTTGCCTCCTTTTCCGCGCAGCTCTCGATTCCCCCCTCTCTTTCGCACCCTCCATGTCATATTCCGCTCCAGGAGTTCCATCATAGCTCCTCACTGTCGCTGGGAGGATGTTTTCTCCTCCGCTCGCCCCTTCCACCATCATTTTCTCTCTACCCACCCTTGCCTCCTTTTCCGCGCAGCTCTCGATTCCCCCCTCTCTTTCGCACCCTCCATGTCATATTCCGCTCCAGGAGTTCCATCATAGCTCCTCACTGTCGCTGGGAGGAAGTTTTCTCCTCTGCTCGCCCCTTCCACCGTCATTTTCTCTCTACCCACCCTTGCCTCCTTCTCCGCGCAGCTCTCGATTCCCCCCTCTCTTTCGCACCCTCCATGTCATATTCCGCTCCAGGAGCTCCATCATAGCTAATCGCTGTCGCTGGGAGGATGTTTTCTCCTCCGCTCGCCCCTTCCACCGTCATTTTCTCTCTACCCACCCTTGCCTCCTTTTCCGCGCAGCTCTCGATTCCCCCCTCTCTTTCGCACCCTCCATGTCATATTCCGCTCCAGGAGTTCCATCATAGCTCCTCACTGTCGCTGGGAGGAAGTTTTCTCCTCCGCTCGCCCCTTCCACCGTCATTTTCTCTCTACCCACCCTTGCCTCCTTTTCCGCGCAGCTCTCGATTCCCCCCTCTCTTTCGCACCCTCCATGTCATATTCCGCTCCAGGAGCTCCATCATAGCTCCTTGCTGTCGCTGGGAGGATGTTTTCTCCTCCGCTCGCCCCTTCCACCGTCATTTTCTCTCTACCCACCCTTGCCTCCTTTTCCGCGCAGCTCTCAATTCCCCCCTCTCTTTCGCACCCTCCATGTCATATTCCGCTCCAGGAGTTCCATCATAGCTCCTCACTGTCGCTGGGAGGATGTTTTCTCCTCCGCTCGCCCCTTTCTTCGTCATTTTCTCTCTACCCACCCTTGCCTCCTTCTCCGCGCAGCTCTCGATTCCCCCCTCTCTTTCGCACCCTCCATGTCATATTCCGCTCCAGGAGCTCCATCATAGCTCCTCGCTGTCGCTGGGAGGATGTTTTCTCCTCCGCTCGCCCCTTCCACCGTCATTTTCTCTCTACCCACCCTTGCCTCCTTTTCCGCGCAGCTCTCAATTCCCCCCTCTCTTTCGCACCCTCCATGTCATATTCCGCTCCAGGAGTTCCATCATAGCTCCTCACTGTCGCTGGGAGGATGTTTTCTCCTCCGCTCGCCCCTTTCTTCGTCATTTTCTCTCTACCCACCCTTGCCTCCTTCTCCGCGCAGCTCTCGATTCCCCCCTCTCTTTCGCACCCTCCATGTCATATTCCGCTCCAGGAGTTCCATCATAGCTCCTCACTGTCGCTGGGAGGATGTTTTCTCCTCCGCTCGCCCCTTCCACCGTCATTTTCTCTCTACCCACCCTTGCCTCCTTTTCCGCGCAGCTCTCAATTCCCCCCTCTCTTTCGCACCCTCCATGTCATATTCCGTTCCCGGAGTTCCATCTTAGCTCCTCACTGTCGCTGGGAGGAAGTTTTCTCCTCCGCTCGCCCCTTCCACCGTCATTTTCTCTCTACCCACCCTTGCCTCCTTTTCCGCGCAGCTCTCGATTCCCCCCTCTCTTTCGCACCCTCCATGTCATATTCCACTCCAGGAGCTCCATCATAGCTCCTTGCTGTCGCTGGGAGGATGTTTTCTCCTCCGCTCGCCCCTTCCACCGTCATTTTCTCTCTACCCACCCTTGCCTCCTTTTCCGCGCAGCTCTCGATTCCCCCCTCTCTTTCGCACCCTCCATGTCATATTCCGCTCCAGGAGTTCCATCATAGCTCCTCACTGTCGCTGGGAGGATGTTTTCTCCTCCGCTCGCCCCTTCCACCATCATTTTCTCTCTACCCACCCTTGCCTCCTTTTCCGCGCAGCTCTCGATTCCCCCCTCTCTTTCGCACCCTCCATGTCATATTCCGCTCCAGGAGTTCCATCATAGCTCCTCACTGTCGCTGGGAGGAAGTTTTCTCCTCCGCTCGCCCCTTCCACCGTCATTTTCTCTCTACCCACCCTTGCCTCCTTTTCCGCGCAGCTCTCGATTCCCCCCTCTCTTTCGCACCCTCCATGTCATATTCCGCTCCAGGAGCTCCATCATAGCTCCTTGCTGTCGCTGGGAGGATGTTTTCTCCTCCGCTCGCCCCTTCCACCGTCATTTTCTCTCTACCCACCCTTGCCTCCTTTTCCGCACAGCTCTCGATTCCCCCCTCTCTTTCGTACCCTCCATGTCATATTCCGCTCCAGGAGTTCCATCATAGCTCCTCACTGTCGCTGGGAGGATGTTTTCTCCTCCGCTCGCCCCTTCCACCGTCATTTTCTCTCTACCCACCCTTGCCTCCTTCTTCGCGCAGCTCTCGATTCCCCCCTCTCTTTCGCACCCTCCATGTCATATTCCGCTCCAGGAGCTCCATCATAGCTCCTCGCTGTCGCTGGGAGGATGTTTTCTCCTCCGCTCGCCCCTTCCACCGTCATTTTCTCTCTACCCACCCTTGCCTCCTTTTCCGCGCAGCTCTCGATTCCCCCCTCTCTTTCGCACCCTCCATGTCATATTCCGCTCCAGGAGTTCCATCATAGCTCCTCGCTGTCGCTGGGAGGATGTTTTCTCCTCCGCTCGCCCCTTCCACCGTCATTTTCTCTCTACCCACCCTTGCCTCCTTTTCCGCGCAGCTCTCGATTCCCCCCTCTCTTTCGCACCCTCCATGTCATATTCCGCTCCAGGAGCTCCATCATAGCTCCTCGCTGTCGCTGGGAGGATGTTTTCTCCTCCGCTCGCCCCTTCCACCGTCATTTTCTCTCTACCCACCCTTTCCTCCTTTTCCGCGCAGCTCTCGATTCCCCCCTCTCTTTCGCACCCTCCATGTCATATTCCGCTCCAGGAGCTCCATCATAGCTCCTTGCTGTCGCTGGGAGGATGTTTTCTCCTCCGCTCGCCCCTTCCACCGTCATTTTCTCTCTACCCACCCTTGCCTCCTTCTCCGCGCAGCTCTCAATTCCCCCCTCTCTTTCGCACCCTCCATGTCATATTCCGCTCCAGGAGCTCCATCATAGCTCCTCGCTGTCGCTGGGAGGATGTTTTCTCCTCCGCTCGCCCCTTCCACCGTCATTTTATCTCTACCCACCCTTGCCTCCTTCTCCGCGCAGCTCTCGATTCCCCCCTCTCTTTCGAACCCTCCATGTCATATTCCGCTCCAGGAGCTCCATCATAGCTCCTCGCTGTCGCTGGGAGGATGTTTTCTTCTCTGCTCGCCCCTTCCACCGTCATTTTCTCTCTACCCACCCTTTCCTCCTTTTCCGCGCAGCTCTCGATTCCCCCCTCTCTTTCGCACCCTCCATGTCATATTCCGCTCCAGGAGCTCCATCATAGCTCCTCGCTGTCGCTGGGAGGATGTTTTCTCCTCCGCTCGCCCCTTCCACCGTCATTTTCTCTCTACCCACCCTTGCCTCCTTTTCCGCGCAGCTCTCGATTCCCCCCTCTCTTTCACACCCTCAATGTCATATTCCGCTCCAGGAGTTCCATCATAGCTCCTCACTGTCGCTGGGAGGATGTTTTCTCCTCCGCTCGCCCCTTCCACCGTCATTTTCTCTCTACCCACCCTTGCCTCCTTTTCCGCGCAGCTCTCGATTCCCCCCTCTCTTTCGCACCCTCCATGTCATATTCCGCTCCAGGAGTTCCATCATAGCTCCTCACTGTCGCTGGGAGGAAGTTTTCTCCTCCGCTCGCCCCTTCCACCGTCATTTTCTCTCTACCCACCCTTGCCTCCTTTTCCGCGCAGCTCTCGATTCCCCCCTCTCTTTCGCACCCTCCAAGTCATATTCCGCTCCAGGAGCTCCATCATAGCTCCTTGCTGTCGCTGGGAGGATGTTTTCTCCTCCGCTCGCCCCTTCCACCGTCATTTTCTCTCTACCCACCCTTGCCTCCTTTTCCGCGCAGCTCTCGATTCCCCCCTCTCTTTCGCACCCTCCATGTCATATTCCGCTCCAGGAGTTCCATCATAGCTCCTCACTGTCGCTGGGAGGATGTTTTCTCCTCCGCTCGCCCTTTCCACCGTCATTTTCTCTCTACCCACCCTTGCCTCCTTCTCCGCGCAGCTCTCGATTCCCCCCTCTCTTTCGCACCCTCCATGTCATATTCCGCTCCAGGAGCTCCATCATAGCTAATCGCTGTCGCTGGGAGGATGTTTTCTCCTCCGCTCGCCCCTTCCACCGTCATTTTCTCTCTACCCACCCTTGCCTCCTTTTCCGCGCAGCTCTCGATTCCCCCCTCTCTTTCGCACCCTCCATGTCATATTCCGCTCCAGGAGTTCCATCATAGCTCCTCACTGTCACTGGGAGGATGTTTTCTCCTCCGCTCGCCCCTTCCACCGTCATTTTCTCTCTACCCACCCTTGCCTCCTTCTCCGCGCAGCTCTCGATTCCCCCCTCTCTTTCACACCCTCCATGTCATATTCCGCTCCAGGAGCTCCATCATAGCTAATCGCTGTCGCTGGGAGGATGTTTTCTCCTCCGCTCGCCCCTTCCACCGTCATTTTCTCTCTACCCACCCTTGCCTCCTTTTCCGCGCAGCTCTCAATTCCCCCCTCTCTTTCGCACCCTCCATGTCATATTCCGCTCCAGGAGTTCCATCATAGCTCCTCACTGTCACTGGGAGGATGTTTTCTCCTCCGCTCGCCCCTTCCACCGTCATTTTCTCTCTACCCACCCTTGCCTCCTTCTCCGCGCAGCTCTCGATTCCCCCCTCTCTTTCGCACCCTCCATGTCATATTCCGCTCCAGGAGCTCCATCATAGCTAATCGCTGTCGCTGGGAGGATGTTTTCTCCTCCGCTCGCCCCTTCCACCGTCATTTTCTCTCTACCCACCCTTGCCTCCTTTTCCGCGCAGCTCTCGATTCCCCCCTCTCTTTCGCACCCTCCATGTCATATTCCGCTCCAGGAGCTCCATCATAGCTAATCGCTGTCGCTGGGAGGATGTTTTCTCCTCCGCTCGCCCCTTCCACCGTCATTTTCTCTCTACCCACCCTTGCCTCCTTTTCCGCGCAGCTCTCGATTCCCCCCTCTCTTTCGCACCCTCCATGTCATATTCCGCTCCAGGAGTTCCATCATAGCTCCTCACTGTCGCTGGGAGGATGTTTTCTCCTCCGCTCGCCCCTTCCACCGTCATTTTCTCTCTACCCACCCTTGCCTCCTTTTCCGCGCAGCTCTCGATTCCCCCCTCTCTTTTGCACCCTCCATGTCATATTCCGCTCCAGGAGTTCCATCATAGCTCCTCACTGTTGCTGGGAGGATGTTTTCTCCTCCGCTCGCCCCTTCCACCGTCATTTTCTCTCTACCCACCCTTGCCTCCTTTTCCGCGCTGCTCTCGATTCCCCCCTCTCTTTCGCACCCTCCATGTCATATTCCGCTCCAGGAGCTCCATCATAGCTCCTTGCTGTCGCTGGGAGGATGTTTTCTCCTCCGCTCGCCCCTTCCACCGTCATTTTCTCTCTACCCACCCTTGCCTCCTTTTCCGCGCAGCTCTCGATTCCCCCCTCTCTTTCGCACCCTCCATGTCATATTCCGCTCCAGGAGTTCCATCATAGCTCCTCACTGTCGCTGGGAGGATGTTTTCTCCTCCGCTCGCCCCTTCCACCGTCATTTTCTCTCTACCCACCCTTGCCTCCTTCTCCGCGCAGCTCTCGATTCCCCCCTCTCTTTCGCACCCTCCATGTCATATTCCGCTCCAGGAGCTCCATCATCGCTCCTCGCTGTCGCTGGGAGGATGTTTTCTCCTCCGCTCGCCCCTTCCACCGTCATTTTCTCTCTACCCACCCTTGCCTCCTTTTCCGCGCAGCTCTCGATTCCCCCCTCTCTTTCGCACCCTCCATGTCATATTCCACTCCAGGAGCTCCATCATAGCTCCTTGCTGTCGCTGGGAGGATGTTTTCTCCTCCGCTCGCCCCTTCCACCGTCATTTTCTCTCTACCCACCCTTGCCTCCTTTTCCGCGCAGCTCTCGATTCCCCCCTCTCTTTCGCACCCCCCATGTCATATTCCGCTCCAGGAGTTCCATCATAGCTCCTCACTGTCGCTGGGAGGATGTTTTCTCCTCCGCTCGCCCCTTCCACCATCATTTTCTCTCTACCCACCCTTGCCTCCTTTTCCGCGCAGCTCTCGATTCCCCCCTCTCTTTCGCACCCTCCATGTCATATTCCGCTCCAGGAGTTCCATCATAGCTCCTCACTGTCGCTGGGAGGAAGTTTTCTCCTCTGCTCGCCCCTTCCACCGTCATTTTCTCTCTACCCACCCTTGCCTCCTTTTCCGCGCAGCTCTCGATTCCCCCCTCTCTTTCGCACCCTCCATGTCATATTCCGCTCCAGGAGCTCCATCATAGCTCCTTGCTGTCGCTGGGAGGATGTTTTCTCCTCCGCTCGCCCCTTCCACCGTCATTTTCTCTCTACCCACCCTTGCCTCCTTTTCCGCGCAGCTCTCGATTCCCCCCTCTCTTTCGCACCCTCCATGTCATATTCCGCTCCAGGAGTTCCATCATAGCTCCTCACTGTCGCTGGGAGGATGTTTTCTCCTCCGCTCGCCCCTTCCACCGTCATTTTCTCTCTACCCACCCTTGCCTCCTTCTCCGCGCAGCTCTCGATTCCCCCCTCTCTTTCGCACCCTCCATGTCATATTCCACTCCAGGAGCTCCATCATAGCTAATCGCTGTCGCTGGGAGGATGTTTTCTCCTCCGCTCGCCCCTTCCACCGTCATTTTCTCTCTACCCACCCTTGCCTCCTTTTCCGCGCAGCTCTCGATTCCCCCCTCTCTTTCGCACCCTCCATGTCATATTCCGCTCCAGGAGTTCCATCATAGCTCCTCACTGTCGCTGGGAGGAAGTTTTCTCCTCCGCTCGCCCCTTCCACCGTCATTTTCTCTCTACCCACCCTTGCCTCCTTTTCCGCGCAGCTCTCGATTCCCCCCTCTCTTTCGCACCCTCCATGTCATATTCCGCTCCAGGAGCTCCATCATAGCTCCTTGCTGTCGCTGGGAGGATGTTTTCTCCTCCGCTCGCCCCTTCCACCGTCATTTTCTCTCTACCCACCCTTGCCTCCTTTTCCGCGCAGCTCTCGATTCCCCCCTCTCTTTCGCACCCTCCATGTCATATTCCGCTCCAGGAGTTCCATCATAGCTCCTCACTGTCGCTGGGAGGATGTTTTCTCCTCCGCTCGCCCCTTCCGCCGTCATTTTCTCTCTACCCACCCTTGCCTCCTTCTCCGCGTAGCTCTCAATTCCCCCCTCTCTTTCGCACCCTCCATGTCATATTCCGCTCCAGGAGCTCCATCATAGCTCCTCGCTGTCGCTGGGAGGATGTTTTCTCCTCCGCTCGCCCCTTTCTTCGTCATTTTCTCTCTACCCACCCTTGCCTCCTTCTCCGCGCAGCTCTCGATTCCCCCCTCTCTTTCGCACCCTCCATGTCATATTCCGCTCCAGGAGTTCCATCATAGCTCCTCACTGTCGCTGGGAGGATGTTTTCTCCTCCGCTCGCCCCTTCCACCGTCATTTTCTCTCTACCCACCCTTGCCTCCTTTTCTGCGCAGCTCTCAATTCCCCCCTCTCTTTCGCACCCTCCATGTCATATTCCGCTCCAGGAGCTCCATCATAGCTCCTTGCTGTCGCTGGGAGGATGTTTTCTCCTCCGCTCGCCCCTTCCACCGTCATTTTCTCTCTACCCACCCTTGCCTCCTTTTCCGCGCAGCTCTCGATTCCCCCCTCTCTTTCGCACCCTCCATGTCATATTCCGCTCCAGGAGTTCCATCATAGCTCCTCACTGTCGCTGGGAGGATGTTTTCTCCTCCGCTCGCCCCTTCCACCGTCATTTTCTCTCTACCCACCCTTGCCTCCTTCTCCGCGCAGCTCTCGATTCCCCCCTCTCTTTCGCACCCTCCATGTCATATTCCGCTCCAGGAGCTCCATCATAGCTAATCGCTGTCGCTGGGAGGATGTTTTCTCCTCCGCTCGCCCCTTCCACCGTCATTTTCTCTCTACCCACCCTTGCCTCCTTTTCCGCGCAGCTCTCGATTCCCCCCTCTCTTTCGCACCCTCCATGTCATATTCCGCTCCAGGAGTTCCATCATAGCTCCTCACTGTCGCTGGGAGGAAGTTTTCTCCTCCGCTCGCCCCTTCCACCGTCATTTTCTCTCTACCCACCCTTGCCTCCTTTTCCGCGCAGCTCTCGATTCCCCCCTCTCTTTCGCACCCTCCATGTCATATTCCGCTCCAGGAGCTCCATCATAGCTCCTTGCTGTCGCTGGGAGGATGTTTTCTCCTCCGCTCGCCCCTTCCACTGTCATTTTCTCTCCACCCACCCTTGCCTCCTTTTCCGCACAGCTCTCGATTCCCCCCTCTCTTTCGCACCCTCCATGTCATATTCCGCTCCAGGAGTTCCATCATAGCTCCTCACTGTCGCTGGGAGGATGTTTTCTCCTCCGCTCGCCCCTTCCGCCGTCATTTTCTCTCTACCCACCCTTGCCTCCTTCTCCGCGCAGCTCTCGATTCCCCCCTCTCTTTCGCACCCTCCATGTCATATTCCGCTCCAGGAGCTCCATCATAGCTCCTCGCTGTCGCTGGGAGGATGTTTTCTCCTCCGCTCGCCCCTTTCTTCGTCATTTTCTCTCTACCCACCCTTGCCTCCTTCTCCGCGCAGCTCTCGATTCCCCCCTCTCTTTCGCACCCTCCATGTCATATTCCGCTCCAGGAGTTCCATCATAGCTCCTCACTGTCGCTGGGAGGATGTTTTCTCCTCCGCTCGCCCCTTCCACCGTCATTTTCTCTCTACCCACCCTTGCCTCCTTTTCCGCGCAGCTCTCAATTCCCCCCTCTCTTTCGCACCCTCCATGTCATATTCCGCTCCCGGAGTTCCATCTTAGCTCCTCACTGTCGCTGGGAGGAAGTTTTCTCCTCCGCTCGCCCCTTCCACCGTCATTTTCTCTCTACCCACCCTTGCCTCCTTTTCCGCGCAGCTCTCAATTCCCCCCTCTCTTTCGCACCCTCCATGTCATATTCCGCTCCAGGAGCTCCATCATAGCTCCTTGCTGTCGCTGGGAGGATGTTTTCTCCTCCGCTCGCCCCTTCCACCGTCATTTTCTCTCTACCCACCCTTGCCTCCTTTTCCGCGCAGCTCTCGATTCCCCCCTCTCTTTCGCACCCTCCATGTCATATTCCGCTCCAGGAGTTCCATCATAGCTCCTCTCTGTCGCTGGGAGGATGTTTTCTCCTCCGCTCGCCCCTTCCACCGTCATTTTCTCTCTACCCACCCTTGCCTCCTTCTCCGCGCAGCTCTCGATTCCCCCCTCTCTTTCGCACCCTCCATGTCATATTCCGCTCCAGGAGCTCCATCATAGCTCCTCGCTGTCGCTGGGAGGATGTTTTCTCCTCCGCTCGCCCCTTCCACCGTCATTTTCTCTCTACCCACCCTTGCCTCCTTTTCCGCGCAGCTCTCGATTCCCCCCTCTCTTTCGCACCCTCCATGTCATATTCCGCTCCAGGAGTTCCATCATAGCTCCTCACTGTCGCTGGGAGGATGTTTTCTCCTCCGCTCGCCCCTTCCACCGTCATTTTCTCTCTACCCACCCTTGCCTCCTTTTCCGCGCAGCTCTCGATTCCCCCCTCTCTTTCGCACCCTCCATGTCATATTCCGCTCCAGGAGTTCCATCATAGCTCCTCACTGTTGCTGGGAGGATGTTTTCTCCTCCGCTCGCCCCTTCCACCGTCATTTTCTCTCTACCCACCCTTGCCTCCTTCTCCGCGCAGCTCTCGATTCCCCCCTCTCTTTCGCACCCTCTATGTCATATTCCGCTCCAGGAGCTCCATCATAGCTCCTCGCTGTCGCTGGGAGGATGTTTTCTCCTCCGCTCGCCCCTTCCACCGTCATTTTCTCTCTACCCACCCTTGCCTCCTTTTCCGCGCAGCAATCGATTCCCCCCTCTCTTTCGCACCCTCCATGTCATATTCCGCTCCAGGAGTTCCATCATAGCTCCTCACTGTCGCTGGGAGGATGTTTTCTCCTCCGCTCGCCTCTTCCACTGTCATTTTCTCTCTACCCACCCTTGCCTCCTTTTCCGCGCAGCTCTCGATTCCCCCCTCTCTTTCGCACCCTCCATGTCATATTCCGCTCCAGGAGTTCCATCATAGCTCCTCACTGTCGCTGGGAGGAAGTTTTCTCCTCCGCTCGCCCCTTCCACCGTCATTTTCTCTCTACCCACCGTTGCCTCCTTTTCCGCGCAGCTCTCGATTCCCCCCTCTCTTTCGCACCCTCCATGTCATATTCCGCTCCAGGAGCTCCATCATAGCTCCTTGCTGTCGCTGGGAGGATGTTTTCTCCTCCGCTCGCCCCTTCCACCGTCATTTTCTCTCTACCCACCCTTGCCTCCTTTTCCGCGCAGCTCTCGATTCCCCCCTCTCTTTCGCACCCTCCATGTCATATTCCGCTCCAGGAGTTCCATCATAGCTCCTCACTGTCGCTGGGAGGATGTTTTCTCCTCCGCTCGCCCCTTCCACCGTCATTTTCTCTCTACCCACCCTTGCCTCCTTCTCCGCGCAGCTCTCGATTCCCCCCTCTCTTTCGCACCCTCCATGTCATATTCCGCTCCAGGAGCTCCATCATAGCTCCTCGCTGTCGCTGGGAGGATGTTTTCTCCTCCGCTCGCCCCTTCCACCGTCATTTTCTCTCTACCCACCCTTGCCTCCTTTTCCGCGCAGCTCTCGATTCCCCCCTCTCTTTCGCACCCTCAATGTCATATTCCGCTCCAGGAGTTCCATCATAGCTCCTCACTGTCGCTGGGAGGATGTTTTCTCCTCCGCTCGCCCCTTCCACCGTCATTTTCTCTCTACCCACCCTTGCCTCCTTTTCCGCGCAGCTCTCGATTCCCCCCTCTCTTTCGCACCCTCCATGTCATATTCCGCTCCAGGAGTTCCATCATAGCTCCTCACTGTCGCTGGGAGGAAGTTTTCTCCTCCGCTCGCCCCTTCCACCGTCATTTTCTCTCTACCCACCCTTGCCTCCTTTTCCGCGCAGCTCTCGATTCCCCCCTCTCTTTCGCACCCTCCATGTCATATTCCACTCCAGGAGCTCCATCATAGCTCCTTGCTGTCGCTGGGAGGATGTTTTCTCCTCTGCTCGCCCCTTCCACCGTCATTTTCTCTCTACCCACCCTTGCCTCCTTTTCCGCGCAGCTCTCGATTCCCCCCTCTCTTTCGCACCCTCCATGTCATATTCCGCTCCAGGAGTTCCATCATAGCTCCTCACTGTCGCTGGGAGGATGTTTTCTCCTCCGCTCGCCCCTTCCACCATCATTTTCTCTCTACCCACCCTTGCCTCCTTTTCCGCGCAGCTCTCGATTCCCCCCTCTCTTTCGCACCCTCCATGTCATATTCCGCTCCAGGAGTTCCATCATAGCTCCTCACTGTCGCTGGGAGGAAGTTTTCTCCTCTGCTCGCCCCTTCCACCGTCATTTTCTCTCTACCCACCCTTGCCTCCTTTTCCGCACAGCTCTCGATTCCCCCCTCTCTTTCGCACCCTCCATGTCATATTCCGCTCCAGGAGCTCCATCATAGCTCCTTGCTGAAGCTGGGAGGATGTTTTCTCCTCCGCTCGCCCCTTCCACCGTCATTTTCTCTCTACCCACCCTTGCCTCCTTTTCCGCGCAGCTCTCGATTCCCCCCTCTCTTTCGCACCCTCCATGTCATATTCCGCTCCAGGAGTTCCATCATAGCTCCTCACTGTCGCTGGGAGGATGTTTTCTCCTCCGCTCGCCCCTTCCACCGTCATTTTCTCTCTACCCACCCTTGCCTCCTTCTCCGCGCAGCTCTCGATTCCCCCCTCTCTTTCGCACCCTCCATGTCATATTCCGCTCCAGGAGCTCCATCATAGCTAATTGCTGTCGCTGGGAGGATGTTTTCTCCTCCGCTCGCCCCTTCCACCGTCATTTTCTCTCTACCCACCCTTGCCTCCTTTTCCGCGCAGCTCTCGATTCCCCCCTCTCTTTCGCACCCTCCATGTCATATTCCGCTCCAGGAGTTCCATCATAGCTCCTCACTGTCGCTGGGAGGAAGTTTTCTCCTCCGCTCGCCCCTTCCACCGTCATTTTCTCTCTACCCACCCTTGCCTCCTTTTCCGCGCAGCTCTCGATTCCCCCCTCTCTTTCGCACCCTCCATGTCATATTCCGCTCCAGGAGCTCCATCATAGCTCCTTGCTGTCGCTGGGAGGATGTTTTCTCCTCCGCTCGCCCCTTCCACCGTCATTTTCTCTCTACCCACCCTTGCCTCCTTTTCCGCACAGCTCTCGATTCCCCCCTCTCTTTCGCACCCTCCATGTCATATTCCGCTCCAGGAGTTCCATCATAGCTCCTCACTGTCGCTGGGAGGATGTTTTCTCCTCCGCTCGCCCCTTCCACCGTCATTTTCTCTCTACCCACCCTTGCCTCCTTCTCCGCGCAGCTCTCGATTCCCCCCTCTCTTTCGCACCCTCCATGTCATATTCCGCTCCAGGAGCTCCATCATAGCTCCTCGCTGTCGCTGGGAGGATGTTTTCTCCTCCGCTCGCCCCTTTCTTCGTCATTTTCTCTCTACCCACCCTTGCCTCCTTCTCCGCGCAGCTCTCGATTCCCCCCTCTCTTTCGCACCCTCCATGTCATATTCTGCTCCAGGAGTTCCATCATAGCTCCTCACTGTCGCTGGGAGGATGTTTTCTCCTCCGCTCGCCCCTTCCACCGTCATTTTCTCTCTACCCACCCTTGCCTCCTTTTCCGCGCAGCTCTCAATTCCCCCCTCTCTTTCGCACCCTCCATGTCATATTCCGCTCCCGGAGTTCCATCTTAGCTCCTCACTGTCGCTGGGAGGAAGTTTTCTCCTCCGCTCGCCCCTTCCACCGTCATTTTCTCTCTACCCACCCTTGCCTCCTTTTCCGCGCAGCTCTCAATTCCCCCCTCTCTTTCGCACCCTCCATGTCATATTCCGCTCCAGGAGCTCCATCATAGCTCCTTGCTGTCGCTGGGAGGATGTTTTCTCCTCCGCTCGCCCCTTCCACCGTCATTTTCTCTCTACCCACCCTTGCCTCCTTTTCCGCGCAGCTCTCGATTCCCCCCTCTCTTTCGCACCCTCCATGTCATATTCCGCTCCAGGAGTTCCATCATAGCTCCTCACTGTCGCTGGGAGGATGTTTTCTCCTCCGCTCGCCCCTTCCACCGTCATTTTCTCTCTACCCACCCTTGCCTCCTTCTCCGCGCAGCTCTCGATTCCCCCCTCTCTTTCGCACCCTCCATGTCATATTCCGCTCCAGGAGCTCCATCATAGCTCCTCGCTGTCGCTGGGAGGATGTTTTCTCCTCCGCTCGCCCCTTCCACCGTCATTTTCTCTCTACCCACCCTTGCCTCCTTTTCTGCGCAGCTCTCGATTCCCCCCTCTCTTTCGCACCCTCCATGTCATATTCCGCTCCAGGAGTTCCATCATAGCTCCTCACTGTCGCTGGGAGGAAGTTTTCTCCTCCGCTCGCCCCTTCCACCGTCATTTTCTCTCTACCCACCGTTGCCTCCTTTTCCGCGCAGCTCTCGATTCCCCCCTCTCTTTCGCACCCTCCATGTCATATTCCGCTCCAGGAGCTCCATCATAGCTCCTTGCTGTCGCTGGGAGGATGTTTTCTCCTCCGCTCGCCCCTTCCACCGTCATTTTCTCTCTACCCACCCTTGCCTCCTTTTCCGCGCAGCTCTCGATTCCCCCCTCTCTTTCGCACCCTCCATGTCATATTCCGCTCCAGGAGTTCCATCATAGCTCCTCACTGTCGCTGGGAGGATGTTTTCTCCTCCGCTCGCCCCTTCCACCGTCATTTTCTCTCTACCCACCCTTGCCTCCTTCTCCGCGCAGCTCTCGATTCCCCCCTCTCTTTCGCACCCTCCATGTCATATTCCGCTCCAGGAGCTCCATCATAGCTCCTCGCTGTCGCTGGGAGGATGTTTTCTCCTCCGCTCGCCCCTTCCACCGTCATTTTCTCTCTACCCACCCTTGCCTCCTTTTCCGCGCAGCTCTCGATTCCCCCCTCTCTTTCGCACCCTCCATGTCATATTCCACTCCAGGAGTTCCATCATAGCTCCTCACTGTCGCTGGGAGGATGTTTTCTCCTCCGCTCGCCTCTTCCACTGTCATTTTCTCTCTACCCACCCTTGCCTCCTTTTCCGCGCAGCTCTCGATTCCCCCCTCTCTTTCGCACCCTCCATGTCATATTCCGCTCCAGGAGTTCCATCATAGCTCCTCACTGTCGCTGGGAGGAAGTTTTCTCCTCCGCTCGCCCCTTCCACCGTCATTTTCTCTCTACCCACCCTTGCCTCCTTTTCCGCGCAGCTCTCGATTCCCCCCTCTCTTTCGCACCCTCCATGTCATATTCCGCTCCAGGAGTTCCATCATAGCTCCTCACTGTCGCTGGGAGGAAGTTTTCTCCTCCGCTCGCCCCTTCCACCGTCATTTTCTCTCTACCCACCCTTGCCTCCTTTTCCGCGCAGCTCTCGATTCCCCCCTCTCTTTCGCACCCTCCATGTCATATTCCACTCCAGGAGCTCCATCATAGCTCCTTGCTGTCGCTGGGAGGATGTTTTCTCCTCCGCTCGCCCCTTCCACCGTCATTTTCTCTCTACCCACCCTTGCCTCCTTTTCCGCGCAGCTCTCGATTCCCCCCTCTCTTTCGCACCCTCCATGTCATATTCCGCTCCAGGAGTTCCATCATAGCTCCTCACTGTCGCTGGGAGGATGTTTTCTCCTCCGCTCGCCCCTTCCACCGTCATTTTCTCTCTACCCACCCTTGCCTCCTTCTCCGCGCAGCTCTCGATTCCCCCCTCTCTTTCGCACCCTCCATGTCATATTCCACTCCAGGAGCTCCATCATAGCTCCTTGCTGTCGCTGGGAGGATGTTTTCTCCTCCGCTCGCCCCTTCCACCGTCATTTTCTCTCTACCCACCCTTGCCTCCTTTTCCGCGCAGCTCTCGATTCCCCCCTCTCTTTCGCACCCTCCATGTCATATTCCGCTCCAGGAGTTCCATCATAGCTCCTCACTGTCGCTGGGAGGATGTTTTCTCCTCCGCTCGCCCCTTCCACCGTCATTTTCTCTCTACCCACCCTTACCTCCTTCTCCGCGCAGCTCTCGATTCCCCCCTCTCTTTCGCACCCTCCATGTCATATTCCGCTCCAGGAGCTCCATCATAGCTCCTCGCTGTCGCTGGGAGGATGTTTTCTCCTCCGCTCGCCCCTTCCACCGTCATTTTCTCTCTACCCACCCTTGCCTCCTTTTCCGCGCAGCTCTCGATTCCCCCCTCTCTTTCGCACCCTCAATGTCATATTCCGCTCCAGGAGTTCCATCATAGCTCCTCACTGTCGCTGGGAGGATGTTTTCTCCTCCGCTCGCCCCTTCCACCGTCATTTTCTCTCTACCCACCCTTGCCTCCTTTTCCGCGCAGCTCTCGATTCCCCCCTCTCTTTCGCACCCTCCATGTCATATTCCGCTCCAGGAGTTCCATCATAGCTCCTCACTGTCGCTGGGAGGAAGTTTTCTCCTCCGCTCGCCCCTTCCACCGTCATTTTCTCTCTACCCACCCTTGCCTCCTTTTCTGCGCAGCTCTCGATTCCCCCCTCTCTTTCGCACCCTCCATGTCATATTCCACTCCAGGAGCTCCATCATAGCTCCTTGCTGTCGCTGGGAGGATGTTTTCTCCTCTGCTCGCCCCTTCCACCGTCATTTTCTCTCTACCCACCCTTGCCTCCTTTTCCGCGCAGCTCTCGATTCCCCCCTCTCTTTCGCACCCTCCATGTCATATTCCGCTCCAGGAGTTCCATCATAGCTCCTCACTGTCGCTGGGAGGATGTTTTCTCCTCCGCTCGCCCCTTCCACCATCATTTTCTCTCTACCCACCCTTGCCTCCTTTTCCGCGCAGCTCTCGATTCCCCCCTCTCTTTCGCACCCTCCATGTCATATTCCGCTCCAGGAGTTCCATCATAGCTCCTCACTGTCGCTGGGAGGATGTTTTCTCCTCTGCTCGCCCCTTCCACCGTCATTTTCTCTCTACCCACCCTTGCCTCCTTCTCCGCGCAGCTCTCGATTCCCCCCTCTCTTTCGCACCCTCCATGTCATATTCCGCTCCAGGAGCTCCATCATAGCTAATTGCTGTCGCTGGGAGGATGTTTTCTCCTCCGCTCGCCCCTTCCACCGTCATTTTCTCTCTACCCACCCTTGCCTCCTTTTCCGCGCAGCTCTCGATTCCCCCCTCTCTTTCGCACCCTCCATGTCATATTCCGCTCCAGGAGTTCCATCATAGCTCCTCACTGTCGCTGGGAGGAAGTTTTCTCCTCCGCTCGCCCCTTCCACCGTCATTTTCTCTCTACCCACCCTTGCCTCCTTTTCCGCGCAGCTCTCGATTTCCCCCTCTCTTTCGCACCCTCCATGTCATATTCCGCTCCAGGAGCTCCATCATAGCTCCTCGCTGTCGCTGGGAGGATGTTTTCTCCTCCGCTCGCCCCTTTCTTCGTCATTTTCTCTCTACCCACCCTTGCCTCCTTCTCCGCGCAGCTCTCGATTCCCCCCTCTCTTTCGCACCCTCCATGTCATATTCTGCTCCAGGAGTTCCATCATAGCTCCTCACTGTCGCTGGGAGGATGTTTTCTCCTCCGCTCGCCCCTTCCACCGTCATTTTCTCTCTACCCACCCTTGCCTCCTTTTCCGCGCAGCTCTCAATTCCCCCCTCTCTTTCGCACCCTCCATGTCATATTCCGCTCCCGGAGTTCCATCTTAGCTCCTCACTGTCGCTGGGAGGAAGTTTTCTCCTCCGCTCGCCCCTTCCACCGTCATTTTCTCTCTACCCACCCTTGCCTCCTTTTCCGCGCAGCTCTCGATTCCCCCCTCTCTTTCGCACCCTCCATGTCATATTCCGCTCCAGGAGTTCCATCATAGCTCCTCACTGTCGCTGGGAGGATGTTTTCTCCTCCGCTCGCCCCTTCCACCGTCATTTTCTCTCTACCCACCCTTGCCTCCTTCTCCGCGCAGCTCTCGATTCCCCCCTCTCTTTCGCACCCTCCATGTCATATTCCACTCCAGGAGCTCCATCATAGCTCCTTGCTGTCGCTGGGAGGATGTTTTCTCCTCCGCTCGCCCCTTCCACCGTCATTTTCTCTCTACCCACCCTTGCCTCCTTTTCCGCGCAGCTCTCGATTCCCCCCTCTCTTTCGCACCCTCCATGTCATATTCCGCTCCAGGAGTTCCATCATAGCTCCTCACTGTCGCTGGGAGGATGTTTTCTCCTCCGCTCGCCCCTTCCACCGTCATTTTCTCTCTACCCACCCTTACCTCCTTCTCCGCGCAGCTCTCGATTCCCCCCTCTCTTTCGCACCCTCCATGTCATATTCCGCTCCAGGAGCTCCATCATAGCTCCTCGCTGTCGCTGGGAGGATGTTTTCTCCTCCGCTCGCCCCTTCCACCGTCATTTTCTCTCTACCCACCCTTGCCTCCTTTTCCGCGCAGCTCTAGATTCCCCCCTCTCTTTCGCACCCTCAATGTCATATTCCGCTCCAGGAGTTCCATCATAGCTCCTCACTGTCGCTGGGAGGATGTTTTCTCCTCCGCTCGCCCCTTCCACCGTCATTTTCTCTCTACCCACCCTTGCCTCCTTTTCCGCGCAGCTCTCGATTCCCCCCTCTCTTTCGCACCCTCCATGTCATATTCCGCTCCAGGAGTTCCATCATAGCTCCTCACTGTCGCTGGGAGGAAGTTTTCTCCTCCGCTCGCCCCTTCCACCGTCATTTTCTCTCTACCCACCCTTGCCTCCTTTTCTGCGCAGCTCTCGATTCCCCCCTCTCTTTCGCACCCTCCATGTCATATTCCACTCCAGGAGCTCCATCATAGCTCCTTGCTGTCGCTGGGAGGATGTTTTCTCCTCTGCTCGCCCCTTCCACCGTCATTTTCTCTCTACCCACCCTTGCCTCCTTTTCCGCGCAGCTCTCGATTCCCCCCTCTCTTTCGCACCCTCCATGTCATATTCCGCTCCAGGAGTTCCATCATAGCTCCTCACTGTCGCTGGGAGGATGTTTTCTCCTCCGCTCGCCCCTTCCACCATCATTTTCTCTCTACCCACCCTTGCCTCCTTTTCCGCGCAGCTCTCGATTCCCCCCTCTCTTTCGCACCCTCCATGTCATATTCCGCTCCAGGAGTTCCATCATAGCTCCTCACTGTCGCTGGGAGGATGTTTTCTCCTCTGCTCGCCCCTTCCACCGTCATTTTCTCTCTACCCACCCTTGCCTCCTTCTCCGCGCAGCTCTCGATTCCCCCCTCTCTTTCGCACCCTCCATGTCATATTCCGCTCCAGGAGCTCCATCATAGCTAATTGCTGTCGCTGGGAGGATGTTTTCTCCTCCGCTCGCCCCTTCCACCGTCATTTTCTCTCTACCCACCCTTGCCTCCTTTTCCGCGCAGCTCTCGATTCCCCCCTCTCTTTCGCACCCTCCATGTCATATTCCGCTCCAGGAGTTCCATCATAGCTCCTCACTGTCGCTGGGAGGAAGTTTTCTCCTCCGCTCGCCCCTTCCACCGTCATTTTCTCTCTACCCACCCTTGCCTCCTTTTCCGCGCAGCTCTCGATTCCCCCCTCTCTTTCGCACCCTCCATGTCATATTCCGCTCCAGGAGCTCCATCATAGCTCCTCGCTGTCGCTGGGAGGATGTTTTCTCCTCCGCTCGCCCCTTTCTTCGTCATTTTCTCTCTACCCACCCTTGCCTCCTTCTCCGCGCAGCTCTCGATTCCCCCCTCTCTTTCGCACCCTCCATGTCATATTCTGCTCCAGGAGTTCCATCATAGCTCCTCACTGTCGCTGGGAGGATGTTTTCTCCTCCGCTCGCCCCTTCCACCGTCATTTTCTCTCTACCCACCCTTGCCTCCTTTTCCGCGCAGCTCTCAATTCCCCCCTCTCTTTCGCACCCTCCATGTCATATTCCGCTCCCGGAGTTCCATCTTAGCTCCTCACTGTCGCTGGGAGGAAGTTTTCTCCTCCGCTCGCCCCTTCCACCGTCATTTTCTCTCTACCCACCCTTGCCTCCTTTTCCGCGCAGCTCTCAATTCCCCCCTCTCTTTCGCACCCTCCATGTCATATTCCGCTCCAGGAGCTCCATCATAGCTCCTTGCTGTCGCTGGGAGGATGTTTTCTCCTCCGCTCGCCCCTTCCACCGTCATTTTCTCTCTACCCACCCTTGCCTCCTTTTCCGCGCAGCTCTCGATTCCCCCCTCTCTTTCGCACCCTCCATGTCATATTCCGCTCCAGGAGTTCCATCATAGCTCCTCACTGTCGCTGGGAGGATGTTTTCTCCTCCGCTCGCCCCTTCCACCGTCATTTTCTCTCTACCCACCCTTGCCTCCTTCTCCGCGCAGCTCTCGATTCCCCCCTCTCTTTCGCACCCTCCATGTCATATTCCGCTCCAGGAGCTCCATCATAGCTCCTCGCTGTCGCTGGGAGGATGTTTTCTCCTCCGCTCGCCCCTTCCACCGTCATTTTCTCTCTACCCACCCTTGCCTCCTTTTCCGCGCAGCTCTCGATTCCCCCCTCTCTTTCGCACCCTCCATGTCATATTCCGCTCCAGGAGTTCCATCATAGCTCCTCACTGTCGCTGGGAGGATGTTTTCTCCTCCGCTCGCCTCTTCCACTGTCATTTTCTCTCTACCCACCCTTGCCTCCTTTTCCGCGCAGCTCTCGATTCCCCCCTCTCTTTCGCACCCTCCATGTCATATTCCGCTCCAGGAGCTCCATCATAGCTCCTTGCTGTCGCTGGGAGGATGTTTTCTCCTCCGCTCGCCCCTTCCACCGTCATTTTCTCTCTACCCACCCTTGCCTCCTTTTCCGCGCAGCTCTCGATTCCCCCCTCTCTTTCGCACCCTCCATGTCATATTCCGCTCCAGGAGTTCCATCATAGCTCCTCACTGTCGCTGGGAGGATGTTTTCTCCTCCGCTCGCCCCTTCCACCGTCATTTTCTCTCTACCCACCCTTGCCTCCTTCTCCGCGCAGCTCTCGATTCCCCCCTCTCTTTCGCACCCTCCATGTCATATTCCGCTCCAGGAGCTCCATCATAGCTCCTCGCTGTCGCTGGGAGGATGTTTTCTCCTCCGCTCGCCCCTTCCACCGTCATTTTCTCTCTACCCACCCTTGCCTCCTTTTCCGCGCAGCTCTCGATTCCCCCCTCTCTTTCGCACCCTCAATGTCATATTCCGCTCCAGGAGTTCCATCATAGCTCCTCACTGTCGCTGGGAGGATGTTTTCTCCTCCGCTCGCCCCTTCCACCGTCATTTTCTCTCTACCCACCCTTGCCTCCTTTTCCGCGCAGCTCTCGATTCCCCCCTCTCTTTCGCACCCTCCATGTCATATTCCGCTCCAGGAGTTCCATCATAGCTCCTCACTGTCGCTGGGAGGAAGTTTTCTCCTCCGCTCGCCCCTTCCACCGTCTTTTTCTCTCTACCCACCCTTGCCTCCTTTTCCGCGCAGCTCTCGATTCCCCCCTCTCTTTCGCACCCTCCATGTCATATTCCGCTCCAGGAGCTCCATCATAGCTCCTCACTGTCGCTGGGAGGAAGTTTTCTCCTACGCTCGCCCCTTCCACCGTCATTTTCTCTCTACCCACCCTTGCCTCCTTTTCCGCGCAGCTCTCAATTCCCCCCTCTCTTTCGCACCCTCCATGTCATATTCCGCTCCAGGAGCTCCATCATAGCTCCTTGCTGTCGCTGGGAGGATGTTTTCTCCTCCGCTCGCCCCTTCCACCGTCATTTTCTCTCTACCCACCCTTGCCTCCTTTTCCGCGCAGCTCTTGATTCCCCCCTCTCTTTCGCACCCTCCATGTCATATTCCGCTCCAGGAGTTCCATCATAGCTCCTCACTGTCGCTGGGAGGATGTTTTCTCCTCCGCTCGCCCCTTCCACCGTCATTTTCTCTCTACCCACCCTTGCCTCCTTCTCCGCGCAGCTCTCGATTCCCCCCTCTCTTTCGCACCCTCCATGTCATATTCCGCTCCAGGAGCTCCATCATAGCTACTCGCTGTCGCTGGGAGGATGTTTTCTCCTCCGCTCGCCCCTTCCACCGTCATTTTCTCTCTACCCACCCTTGCCTCCTTTTCCGCGCAGCTCTCGATTCCCCCCTCTCTTTCGCACCCTCCATGTCATATTCCGCTCCAGGAGTTCCATCATAGCTCCTCACTGTCGCTGGGAGGATGTTTTCTCCTCCGCTCGCCTCTTCCACTGTCATTTTCTCTCTACCCACCCTTGCCTCCTTTTCCGCGCAGCTCTCGATTCCCCCCTCTCTTTCGCACCCTCCATGTCATATTCCGCTCCAGGAGCTCCATCATAGCTCCTTGCTGTCGCTGGGAGGATGTTTTCTCCTCCGCTCGCCCCTTCCACCGTCATTTTCTCTCTACCCACCCTTGCCTCCTTTTCCGCGCAGCTCTCGATTCCCCCCTCTCTTTCGCACCCTCCATGTCATATTCCGCTCCAGGAGTTCCATCATAGCTCCTCACTGTCGCAGGGAGGATGTTTTCTCCTCCGCTCGCCCCTTCCACCGTCATTTTCTCTCTACCCACCCTTGCCTCCTTCTCCGCGCAGCTCTCGATTCCCCCCTCTCTTTCGCACCCTCCATGTCATATTCCGCTCCAGGAGCTCCATCATAGCTCCTCGCTGTCGCTGGGAGGATGTTTTCTCCTCCGCTCGCCCCTTCCACCGTCATTTTCTCTCTACCCACCCTTGCCTCCTTTTCCGCGCAGCTCTCGATTCCCCCCTCTCTTTCGCACCCTCAATGTCATATTCCGCTCCAGGAGTTCCATCATAGCTCCTCACTGTCGCTGGGAGGATGTTTTCTCCTCCGCTCGCCCCTTCCACCGTCATTTTCTCTCTACCCACCCTTGCCTCCTTTTCCGCGCAGCTCTCGATTCCCCCCTCTCTTTCGCACCCTCCATGTCATATTCCGCTCCAGGAGTTCCATCATAGCTCCTCACTGTCGCTGGGAGGAAGTTTTCTCCTCCGCTCGCCCCTTCCACCGTCATTTTCTCTCTACCCACCCTTGCCTCCTTTTCTGCGCAGCTCTCGATTCCCCCCTCTCTTTCGCACCCTCCATGTCATATTCCACTCCAGGAGCTCCATCATAGCTCCTTGCTGTCGCTGGGAGGATGTTTTCTCCTCTGCTCGCCCCTTCCACCGTCATTTTCTCTCTACCCACCCTTGCCTCCTTTTCCGCGCAGCTCTCGATTCCCCCCTCTCTTTCGCACCCTCCATGTCATATTCCGCTCCAGGAGTTCCATCATAGCTCCTCACTGTCGCTGGGAGGATGTTTTCTCCTCCGCTCGCCCCTTCCACCATCATTTTCTCTCTACCCACCCTTGCCTCCTTTTCCGCGCAGCTCTCGATTCCCCCCTCTCTTTCGCACCCTCCATGTCATATTCCGCTCCAGGAGTTCCATCATAGCTCCTCACTGTCGCTGGGAGGATGTTTTCTCCTCTGCTCGCCCCTTCCACCGTCATTTTCTCTCTACCCACCCTTGCCTCCTTCTCCGCGCAGCTCTCGATTCCCCCCTCTCTTTCGCACCCTCCATGTCATATTCCGCTCCAGGAGCTCCATCATAGCTAATTGCTGTCGCTGGGAGGATGTTTTCTCCTCCGCTCGCCCCTTCCACCGTCATTTTCTCTCTACCCACCCTTGCCTCCTTTTCCGCGCAGCTCTCGATTCCCCCCTCTCTTTCGCACCCTCCATGTCATATTCCGCTCCAGGAGTTCCATCATAGCTCCTCACTGTCGCTGGGAGGAAGTTTTCTCCTCCGCTCGCCCCTTCCACCGTCATTTTCTCTCTACCCACCCTTGCCTCCTTTTCCGCGCAGCTCTCGATTCCCCCCTCTCTTTCGCACCCTCCATGTCATATTCCGCTCCAGGAGCTCCATCATAGCTCCTCGCTGTCGCTGGGAGGATGTTTTCTCCTCCGCTCGCCCCTTTCTTCGTCATTTTCTCTCTACCCACCCTTGCCTCCTTCTCCGCGCAGCTCTCGATTCCCCCCTCTCTTTCGCACCCTCCATGTCATATTCTGCTCCAGGAGTTCCATCATAGCTCCTCACTGTCGCTGGGAGGATGTTTTCTCCTCCGCTCGCCCCTTCCACCGTCATTTTCTCTCTACCCACCCTTGCCTCCTTTTCCGCGCAGCTCTCAATTCCCCCCTCTCTTTCGCACCCTCCATGTCATATTCCGCTCCCGGAGTTCCATCTTAGCTCCTCACTGTCGCTGGGAGGAAGTTTTCTCCTCCGCTCGCCCCTTCCACCGTCATTTTCTCTCTACCCACCCTTGCCTCCTTTTCCGCGCAGCTCTCAATTCCCCCCTCTCTTTCGCACCCTCCATGTCATATTCCGCTCCAGGAGCTCCATCATAGCTCCTTGCTGTCGCTGGGAGGATGTTTTCTCCTCCGCTCGCCCCTTCCACCGTCATTTTCTCTCTACCCACCCTTGCCTCCTTTTCCGCGCAGCTCTCGATTCCCCCCTCTCTTTCGCACCCTCCATGTCATATTCCGCTCCAGGAGTTCCATCATAGCTCCTCACTGTCGCTGGGAGGATGTTTTCTCCTCCGCTCGCCCCTTCCACCGTCATTTTCTCTCTACCCACCCTTGCCTCCTTCTCCGCGCAGCTCTCGATTCCCCCCTCTCTTTCGCACCCTCCATGTCATATTCCGCTCCAGGAGCTCCATCATAGCTCCTCGCTGTCGCTGGGAGGATGTTTTCTCCTCCGCTCGCCCCTTCCACCGTCATTTTCTCTCTACCCACCCTTGCCTCCTTTTCCGCGCAGCTCTCGATTCCCCCCTCTCTTTCGCACCCTCCATGTCATATTCCGCTCCAGGAGTTCCATCATAGCTCCTCACTGTCGCTGGGAGGATGTTTTCTCCTCCGCTCGCCTCTTCCACTGTCATTTTCTCTCTACCCACCCTTGCCTCCTTTTCCGCGCAGCTCTCGATTCCCCCCTCTCTTTCGCACCCTCCATGTCATATTCCGCTCCAGGAGCTCCATCATAGCTCCTTGCTGTCGCTGGGAGGATGTTTTCTCCTCCGCTCGCCCCTTCCACCGTCATTTTCTCTCTACCCACCCTTGCCTCCTTTTCCGCGCAGCTCTCGATTCCCCCCTCTCTTTCGCACCCTCCATGTCATATTCCGCTCCAGGAGTTCCATCATAGCTCCTCACTGTCGCTGGGAGGATGTTTTCTCCTCCGCTCGCCCCTTCCACCGTCATTTTCTCTCTACCCACCCTTGCCTCCTTCTCCGCGCAGCTCTCGATTCCCCCCTCTCTTTCGCACCCTCCATGTCATATTCCGCTCCAGGAGCTCCATCATAGCTCCTCGCTGTCGCTGGGAGGATGTTTTCTCCTCCGCTCGCCCCTTCCACCGTCATTTTCTCTCTACCCACCCTTGCCTCCTTTTCCGCGCAGCTCTCGATTCCCCCCTCTCTTTCGCACCCTCAATGTCATATTCCGCTCCAGGAGTTCCATCATAGCTCCTCACTGTCGCTGGGAGGATGTTTTCTCCTCCGCTCGCCCCTTCCACCGTCATTTTCTCTCTACCCACCCTTGCCTCCTTTTCCGCGCAGCTCTCGATTCCCCCCTCTCTTTCGCACCCTCCATGTCATATTCCGCTCCAGGAGTTCCATCATAGCTCCTCACTGTCGCTGGGAGGAAGTTTTCTCCTCCGCTCGCCCCTTCCACCGTCTTTTTCTCTCTACCCACCCTTGCCTCCTTTTCCGCGCAGCTCTCGATTCCCCCCTCTCTTTCGCACCCTCCATGTCATATTCCGCTCCAGGAGCTCCATCATAGCTCCTCACTGTCGCTGGGAGGAAGTTTTCTCCTACGCTCGCCCCTTCCACCGTCATTTTCTCTCTACCCACCCTTGCCTCCTTTTCCGCGCAGCTCTCAATTCCCCCCTCTCTTTCGCACCCTCCATGTCATATTCCGCTCCAGGAGCTCCATCATAGCTCCTTGCTGTCGCTGGGAGGATGTTTTCTCCTCCGCTCGCCCCTTCCACCGTCATTTTCTCTCTACCCACCCTTGCCTCCTTTTCCGCGCAGCTCTTGATTCCCCCCTCTCTTTCGCACCCTCCATGTCATATTCCGCTCCAGGAGTTCCATCATAGCTCCTCACTGTCGCTGGGAGGATGTTTTCTCCTCCGCTCGCCCCTTCCACCGTCATTTTCTCTCTACCCACCCTTGCCTCCTTCTCCGCGCAGCTCTCGATTCCCCCCTCTCTTTCGCACCCTCCATGTCATATTCCGCTCCAGGAGCTCCATCATAGCTACTCGCTGTCGCTGGGAGGATGTTTTCTCCTCCGCTCGCCCCTTCCACCGTCATTTTCTCTCTACCCACCCTTGCCTCCTTTTCCGCGCAGCTCTCGATTCCCCCCTCTCTTTCGCACCCTCCATGTCATATTCCGCTCCAGGAGTTCCATCATAGCTCCTCACTGTCGCTGGGAGGATGTTTTCTCCTCCGCTCGCCTCTTCCACTGTCATTTTCTCTCTACCCACCCTTGCCTCCTTTTCCGCGCAGCTCTCGATTCCCCCCTCTCTTTCGCACCCTCCATGTCATATTCCGCTCCAGGAGCTCCATCATAGCTCCTTGCTGTCGCTGGGAGGATGTTTTCTCCTCCGCTCGCCCCTTCCACCGTCATTTTCTCTCTACCCACCCTTGCCTCCTTTTCCGCGCAGCTCTCGATTCCCCCCTCTCTTTCGCACCCTCCATGTCATATTCCGCTCCAGGAGTTCCATCATAGCTCCTCACTGTCGCAGGGAGGATGTTTTCTCCTCCGCTCGCCCCTTCCACCGTCATTTTCTCTCTACCCACCCTTGCCTCCTTCTCCGCGCAGCTCTCGATTCCCCCCTCTCTTTCGCACCCTCCATGTCATATTCCGCTCCAGGAGCTCCATCATAGCTCCTCGCTGTCGCTGGGAGGATGTTTTCTCCTCCGCTCGCCCCTTCCACCGTCATTTTCTCTCTACCCACCCTTGCCTCCTTTTCCGCGCAGCTCTCGATTCCCCCCTCTCTTTCGCACCCTCAATGTCATATTCCGCTCCAGGAGTTCCATCATAGCTCCTCACTGTCGCTGGGAGGATGTTTTCTCCTCCGCTCGCCCCTTCCACCGTCATTTTCTCTCTACCCACCCTTGCCTCCTTTTCCGCGCAGCTCTCGATTCCCCCCTCTCTTTCGCACCCTCCATGTCATATTCCGCTCCAGGAGTTCCATCATAGCTCCTCACTGTCGCTGGGAGGAAGTTTTCTCCTCCGCTCGCCCCTTCCACCGTCATTTTCTCTCTACCCACCCTTGCCTCCTTTTCCGCGCAGCTCTCGATTCCCCCCTCTCTTTCGCACCCTCCATGTCATATTCCGCTCCAGGAGTTCCATCATAGCTCCTCACTGTCGCTGGGAGGATGTTTTCTCCTCCGCTCGCCCCTTCCACCGTCATTTTCTCTCTACCCACCCTTGCCTCCTTCTCCGCGCAGCTCTCGATTCCCCCCTCTCTTTCGCACCCTCCATGTCATATTCCGCTCCAGGAGCTCCATCATAGCTCCTCGCTGTCGCTGGGAGGATGTTTTCTCCTCCGCTCGCCCCTTCCACCGTCATTTTCTCTCTACCCACCCTTGCCTCCTTTTCCGCGCAGCTCTCGATTCCCCCCTCTCTTTCGCACCCTCCATGTCATATTCCGCTCCAGGAGTTCCATCATAGCTCCTCACTGTCGCTGGGAGGATGTTTTCTCCTCCGCTCGCCTCTTCCACTGTCATTTTCTCTCTACCCACCCTTGCCTCCTTTTCCGCGCAGCTCTCAATTCCCCCCTCTCTTTCGCACCCTCCATGTCATATTCCGCTCCAGGAGCTCCATCATAGCTCCTTGCTGTCGCTGGGAGGATGTTTTCTCCTCCGCTCGCCCCTTCCACCGTCATTTTCTCTCTACCCACCCTTGCCTCCTTTTCCGCGCAGCTCTCGATTCCCCCCTCTCTTTCGCACCCTCCATGTCATATTCCGCTCCAGGAGCTCCATCATAGCTCCTCGCTGTCGCTGGGAGGATGTTTTCTCCTCCGCTCGCCCCTTCCACCGTCATTTTCTCTCTACCCACCCTTGCCTCCTTTTCCGCGCAGCTCTCGATTCCCCCCTCTCTTTCGCACCCTCAATGTCATATTCCGCTCCAGGAGTTCCATCATAGCTCCTCACTGTCGCTGGGAGGATGTTTTCTCCTCCGCTCGCCCCT
Source organism: Pelophylax lessonae (assembly GCF_965119305.1). Classification (NCBI taxonomy): domain Eukaryota; kingdom Metazoa; phylum Chordata; class Amphibia; order Anura; family Ranidae; genus Pelophylax; species Pelophylax lessonae. The sequence goes on from NC_138780.1 coordinate 79,551,735, forward strand.
TCCACCGTCATTTTCTCTCTACCCACCCTTGCCTCCTTTTCCGCGCAGCTCTCGATTCCCCCCTCTCTTTCGCACCCTCCATGTCATATTCCGCTCCAGGAGTTCCATCATAGCTCCTCACTGTCGCTGGGAGGAAGTTTTCTCCTCCGCTCGCCCCTTCCACCGTCATTTTCTCTCTACCCACCCTTGCCTCCTTTTCCGCGCAGCTCTCGATTCCCCCCTCTCTTTCGCACCCTCCATGTCATATTCCGCTCCAGGAGCTCCATCATAGCTCCTCACTGTCGCTGGGAGGAAGTTTTCTCCTACGCTCGCCCCTTCCACCGTCATTTTCTCTCTACCCACCCTTGCCTCCTTTTCCGCGCAGCTCTCAATTCCCCCCTCTCTTTCGCACCCTCCATGTCATATTCCGCTCCAGGAGCTCCATCATAGCTCCTTGCTGTCGCTGGGAGGATGTTTTCTCCTCCGCTCGCCCCTTCCACCGTCATTTTCTCTCTACCCACCCTTGCCTCCTTTTCCGCGCAGCTCTTGATTCCCCCCTCTCTTTCGCACCCTCCATGTCATATTCCGCTCCAGGAGTTCCATCATAGCTCCTCACTGTCGCTGGGAGGATGTTTTCTCCTCCGCTCGCCCCTTCCACCGTCATTTTCTCTCTACCCACCCTTGCCTCCTTCTCCGCGCAGCTCTCGATTCCCCCCTCTCTTTCGCACCCTCCATGTCATATTCCGCTCCAGGAGCTCCATCATAGCTACTCGCTGTCGCTGGGAGGATGTTTTCTCCTCCGCTCGCCCCTTCCACCGTCATTTTCTCTCTACCCACCCTTGCCTCCTTTTCCGCGCAGCTCTCGATTCCCCCCTCTCTTTCGCACCCTCCATGTCATATTCCGCTCCAGGAGTTCCATCATAGCTCCTCACTGTCGCAGGGAGGATGTTTTCTCCTCCGCTCGCCCCTTCCACCGTCATTTTCTCTCTACCCACCCTTGCCTCCTTCTCCGCGCAGCTCTCGATTCCCCCCTCTCTTTCGCACCCTCCATGTCATATTCCGCTCCAGGAGCTCCATCATAGCTCCTCGCTGTCGCTGGGAGGATGTTTTCTCCTCCGCTCGCCCCTTCCACCGTCATTTTCTCTCTACCCACCCTTGCCTCCTTTTCCGCGCAGCTCTCGATTCCCCCCTCTCTTTCGCACCCTCAATGTCATATTCCGCTCCAGGAGTTCCATCATAGCTCCTCACTGTCGCTGGGAGGATGTTTTCTCCTCCGCTCGCCCCTTCCACCGTCATTTTCTCTCTACCCACCCTTGCCTCCTTTTCCGCGCAGCTCTCGATTCCCCCCTCTCTTTCGCACCCTCCATGTCATATTCCTCTCCAGGAGTTCCATCATAGCTCCTCACTGTCGCTGGGAGGATGTTTTCTCCTCCGCTCGCCTCTTCCACTGTCATTTTCTCTCTACCCACCCTTGCCTCCTTTTCCGCGCAGCTCTCGATTCCCCCCTCTCTTTCGCACCCTCCATGTCATATTCCGCTCCAGGAGCTCCATCATAGCTCCTTGCTGTCGCTGGGAGGATGTTTTCTCCTCCGCTCGCCCCTTCCACCGTCATTTTCTCTCTACCCACCCTTGCCTCCTTTTCCGCGCAGCTCTCGATTCCCCCCTCTCTTTCGCACCCTCCATGTCATATTCCGCTCCAGGAGTTCCATCATAGCTCCTCACTGTCGCAGGGAGGATGTTTTCTCCTCCGCTCGCCCCTTCCACCGTCATTTTCTCTCTACCCACCCTTGCCTCCTTCTCCACGCAGCTCTCGATTCCCCCCTCTCTTTCGCACCCTCCATGTCATATTCCGCTCCAGGAGCTCCATCATAGCTCCTCGCTGTCGCTGGGAGGATGTTTTCTCCTCCGCTCGCCCCTTCCACCGTCATTTTCTCTCTACCCACCCTTGCCTCCTTTTCCGCGCAGCTCTCGATTCCCCCCTCTCTTTCGCACCCTCAATGTCATATTCCGCTCCAGGAGTTCCATCATAGCTCCTCACTGTCGCTGGGAGGATGTTTTCTCCTCCGCTCGCCCCTTCCACCGTCATTTTCTCTCTACCCACCCTTGCCTCCTTTTCCGCGCAGCTCTCGATTCCCCCCTCTCTTTCGCACCCTCCATGTCATATTCCTCTCCAGGAGTTCCATCATAGCTCCTCACTGTCGCTGGGAGGAAGTTTTCTCCTCCGCTCGCCCCTTCCACCGTCATTTTCTCTCTACCCACCCTTGCCTCCTTTTCCGCGCAGCTCTCGATTCCCCCCTCTCTTTCGCACCCTCCATGTCATATTCCGCTCCAGGAGTTCCATCATAGCTCCTCACTGTCGCTGGGAGGATGTTTTCTCCTCCGCTCGCCCCTTCCACCGTCATTTTCTCTCTACCCACCCTTGCCTCCTTCTCCGCGCAGCTCTCGATTCCCCCCTCTCTTTCGCACCCTCCATGTCATATTCCGCTCCAGGAGCTCCATCATAGCTCCTCGCTGTCGCTGGGAGGATGTTTTCTCCTCCGCTCGCCCCTTCCACCGTCATTTTCTCTCTACCCACCCTTGCCTCCTTTTCCGCGCAGCTCTCGATTCCCCCCTCTCTTTCGCACCCTCCATGTCATATTCCGCTCCAGGAGTTCCATCATAGCTCCTCACTGTCGCTGGGAGGATGTTTTCTCCTCCGCTCGCCTCTTCCACTGTCATTTTCTCTCTACCCACCCTTGCCTCCTTTTCCGCGCAGCTCTCGATTCCCCCCTCTCTTTCGCACCCTCCATGTCATATTCCGCTCCAGGAGCTCCATCATAGCTCCTTGCTGTCGCTGGGAGGATGTTTTCTCCTCCGCTCGCCCCTTCCACCGTCATTTTCTCTCTACCCACCCTTGCCTCCTTTTCCGCGCAGCTCTCGATTCCCCCCTCTCTTTCGCACCCTCCATGTCATATTCCGCTCCAGGAGTTCCATCATAGCTCCTCACTGTCGCTGGGAGGATGTTTTCTCCTCCGCTCGCCCCTTCCACCGTCATTTTCTCTCTACCCACCCTTGCCTCCTTCTCCGCGCAGCTCTCGATTCCCCCCTCTCTTTAGCACCCTCCATGTCATATTCCGCTCCAGGAGCTCCATCATAGCTCCTCGCTGTCGCTGGGAGGATGTTTTCTCCTCCGCTCGCCCCTTCCACCGTCATTTTCTCTCTACCCACCCTTGCCTCCTTTTCCGAGCAGCTCTCGATTCCCCCCTCTCTTTCGCACCCTCAATGTCATATTCCGCTCCAGGAGTTCCATCATAGCTCCTCACTGTCGCTGGGAGGATGTTTTCTCCTCCGCTCGCCCCTTCCACCGTCATTTTCTCTCTACCCACCCTTGCCTCCTTTTCCGCGCAGCTCTCGATTCCCCCCTCTCTTTCGCACCCTCCATGTCATATTCCGCTCCAGGAGTTCCATCATAGCTCCTCACTGTCGCTGGGAGGAAGTTTTCTCCTCCGCTCGCCCCTTCCACCGTCATTTTCTCTCTACCCACCCTTGCCTCCTTTTCCGCGCAGCTCTCGATTCCCCCCTCTCTTTCGCACCCTCCATGTCATATTCCGCTCCAGGAGCTCCATCATAGCTCCTCACTGTCGCTGGGAGGAAGTTTTCTCCTACGCTCGCCCCTTCCACCGTCATTTTCTCTCTACCCACCCTTGCCTCCTTTTCCGCGCAGCTCTCAATTCCCCCCTCTCTTTCGCACCCTCCATGTCATATTCCGCTCCAGGAGCTCCATCATAGCTCCTTGCTGTCGCTGGGAGGATGTTTTCTCCTCCGCTCGCCCCTTCCACCGTCATTTTCTCTCTACCCACCCTTGCCTCCTTTTCCGCGCAGCTCTTGATTCCCCCCTCTCTTTCGCACCCTCCATGTCATATTCCGCTCCAGGAGTTCCATCATAGCTCCTCACTGTCGCTGGGAGAATGTTTTCTCCTCCGCTCGCCCCTTCCACCGTCATTTTCTCTCTACCCACCCTTGCCTCCTTCTCCGCGCAGCTCTCGATTCCCCCCTCTCTTTCGCACCCTCCATGTCATATTCCGCTCCAGGAGCTCCATCATAGCTACTCGCTGTCGCTGGGAGGATGTTTTCTCCTCCGCTCGCCCCTTCCACCGTCATTTTCTCTCTACCCACCCTTGCCTCCTTTTCCGCGCAGCTCTCGATTCCCCCCTCTCTTTCGCACCCTCCATGTCATATTCCGCTCCAGGAGTTCCATCATAGCTCCTCACTGTCGCTGGGAGGATGTTTTCTCCTCCGCTCGCCTCTTCCACTGTCATTTTCTCTCTACCCACCCTTGCCTCCTTTTCCGCGCAGCTCTCGATTCCCCCCTCTCTTTCGCACCCTCCATGTCATATTCCGCTCCAGGAGCTCCATCATAGCTCCTTGCTGTCGCTGGGAGGATGTTTTCTCCTCCGCTCGCCCCTTCCACCGTCATTTTCTCTCTACCCACCCTTGCCTCCTTTTCCGCGCAGCTCTCGATTCCCCCCTCTCTTTCGCACCCTCCATGTCATATTCCGCTCCAGGAGTTCCATCATAGCTCCTCACTGTCGCAGGGAGGATGTTTTCTTCTCCGCTCGCCCCTTCCACCGTCATTTTCTCTCTACCCACCCTTGCCTCCTTCTCCGCGCAGCTCTCGATTCCCCCCTCTCTTTCGCACCCTCCATGTCATATTCCGCTCCAGGAGCTCCATCATAGCTCCTCGCTGTCGCTGGGAGGATGTTTTCTCCTCCGCTCGCCCCTTCCACCGTCATTTTCTCTCTACCCACCCTTGCCTCCTTTTCCGCGCAGCTCTCGATTCCCCCCTCTCTTTCGCACCCTCAATGTCATATTCCGCTCCAGGAGTTCCATCATAGCTCCTCACTGTCGCTGGGAGGATGTTTTCTCCTCCGCTCGCCCCTTCCACCGTCATTTTCTCTCTACCCACCCTTGCCTCCTTTTCCGCGCAGCTCTCGATTCCCCCCTCTCTTTCGCACCCTCCATGTCATATTCCTCTCCAGGAGTTCCATCATAGCTCCTCACTGTCGCTGGGAGGAAGTTTTCTCCTCCGCTCGCCCCTTCCACCGTCATTTTCTCTCTACCCACCCTTGCCTCCTTTTCCGCGCAGCTCTCGATTCCCCCCTCTCTTTCGCACCCTCCATGTCATATTCCACTCCAGGAGCTCCATCATAGCTCCTTGCTGTCGCTGGGAGGATGTTTTCTTCTCCGCTCGCCCCTTCCACCGTCATTTTCTCTCTACCCACCCTTGCCTCCTTTTCCGCGCAGCTCTCGATTCCCCCCTCTCTTTCGCACCCTCCATGTCATATTCTGCTCCAGGAGTTCCATCATAGCTCCTCACTGTCGCTGGGAGGATGTTTTCTCCTCCGCTCGCCCCTTCCACCATCATTTTCTCTCTACCCACCCTTGCCTCCTTTTCCGCGCAGCTCTCGATTCCCCCCTCTCTTTCGCACCCTCCATGTCATATTCCGCTCCAGGAGTTCCATCATAGCTCCTCACTGTCGCTGGGAGGAAGTTTTCTCCTCCGCTCGCCCCTTCCACCGTCATTTTCTCTCTACCCACCCTTGCCTCCTTTTCCGCGCAGCTCTCGATTCCCCCCTCTCTTTCGCACCCTCCATGTCATATTCCGCTCCAGGAGCTCCATCATAGCTCCTTGCTGTCGCTGGGAGGATGTTTTCTCCTCCGCTCGCCCCTTCCACCATCATTTTCTCTCTACCCACCCTTGCCTCCTTTTCCGCGCAGCTCTCGATTCCCCCCTCTCTTTCGCACCCTCCATGTCATATTCCGCTCCAGGAGTTCCATCATAGCTCCTCACTGTCGCTGGGAGGAAGTTTTCTCCTCCGCTCGCCCCTTCCACCGTCATTTTCTCTCTACCCACCCTTGCCTCCTTCTCCGCGCAGCTCTCGATTCCCCCCTCTCTTTCGCACCCTCCATGTCATATTCCGCTCCAGGAGCTCCATCATAGCTCCTCGCTGTCGCTGGGAGGATGTTTTCTCCTCCGCTCGCCCCTTCCACCGTCATTTTCTCTCTACCCACCCTTGCCTCCTTTTCCGCGCAGCTCTCGATTCCCCCCTCTCTTTCGCACCCTCAATGTCATATTCCGCTCCAGGAGTTCCATCATAGCTCCTCACTGTCGCTGGGAGGATGTTTTCTCCTCCGCTCGCCCCTTCCACCGTCATTTTCTCTCTACCCACCCTTGCCTCCTTTTCCGCGCAGCTCTCGATTCCCCCCTCTCTTTCGCACCCTCCATGTCATATTCCGCTCCAGGAGTTCCATCATAGCTCCTCACTGTCGCTGGGAGGAAGTTTTCTCCTCCGCTCGCCCATTCCACCGTCATTTTCTCTCTACCCACCCTTGCCTCCTTTTCCGCGCAGCTCTCAATTCCCCCCTCTCTTTCGCACCCTCCATGTCATATTCCACTCCAGGAGCTCCATCATAGCTCCTTGCTGTCGCTGGGAGGATGTTTTCTCCTCCGCTCGCCCCTTCCACCGTCATTTTCTCTCTACCCACCCTTGCCTCCTTTTCCGCGCAGCTCTCGATTCCCCCCTCTCTTTCGCACCCTCCATGTCATATTCCGCTCCAGGAGTTCCATCATAGCTCCTCACTGTCGCTGGGAGGATGTTTTCTCCTCCGCTCGCCCCTTCCACCATCATTTTCTCTCTAACCACCCTTGCCTCCTTTTCCGCGCAGCTCTCGATTCCCCCCTCTCTTTCGCACCCTCCATGTCATATTCCGCTCCAGGAGTTCCATCATAGCTCCTCACTGTCGCTGGGAGGAAGTTTTCTCCTCCGCTCGCCCCTTCCACCGTCATTTTCTCTCTACCCACCCTTGCCTCCTTTTCCGCGCAGCTCTCGATTCCCCCCTCTCTTTCGCACCCTCCATGTCATATTCCGCTCCAGGAGCTCCATCATAGCTCCTTGCTGTCGCTGGGAGGATGTTTTCTCCTCCGCTCGCCCCTTCCACCGTCATTTTCTCTCTACCCACCCTTGCCTCCTTCTCCGCGCAGCTCTCGATTCCCCCCTCTCTTTCGCACCCTCCATGTCATATTCCGCTCCAGGAGCTCCATCATAGCTCCTCGCTGTCGCTGGGAGGATGTTTTCTCCTCCGCTCGCCCCTTCCACCGTCATTTTCTCTCTACCCACCCTTGCCTCCTTTTCCGCGCAGCTCTCGATTCCCCCCTCTCTTTCGCACCCTCCATGTCATATTCCGCTCCAGGAGTTCCATCATAGCTCCTCACTGTCGCTGGGAGGATGTTTTCTCCTCCGCTCGCCCCTTCCACCGTCATTTTCTCTCTACCCACCCTTGCCTCCTTTTCCGCGCAGCTCTCGATTCCCCCCTCTCTTTCGCACCCTCCATGTCATATTCCGCTCCAGGAGCTCCATCATAGCTCCTTGCTGTCGCTGGGAGGATGTTTTCTCCTCCGCTCGCCCCTTCCACCGTCATTTTCTCTCTACCCACCCTTGCCTCCTTTTCCGCGCAGCTCTCGATTCCCCCCTCTCTTTCGTACCCTCCATGTCATATTCCGCTCCAGGAGTTCCATCATAGCTCCTCACTGTCGCTGGGAGGATGTTTTCTCCTCCGCTCGCCCCTTCCACCGTCATTTTCTCTCTACCCACCCTTGCCTCCTTCTCCGCGCAGCTCTCGATTCCCCCCTCTCTTTCACACCCTCCATGTCATATTCAGCTCCAGGAGCTCCATCATAGCTCCTCGCTGTCGCTGGGAGGATGTTTTCTCCTCCGCTCGCCCCTTCCACCGTCATTTTCTCTCTACCCACCCTTGCCTCCTTTTCCGCGCAGCTCTCGATTCCCCCCTCTCTTTCGCACCCTCCATGTCATATTCCGCTCCAGGAGTTCCATCATAGCTCCTCACTGTCGCTGGGAGGATGTTTTCTCCTCCGCTCGCCTCTTCCACCGTCATTTTCTCTCTACCCACCCTTGCCTCCTTTTCCGCGCAGCTCTCGATTCCCCCCTCTCTTTCGCACCCTCCATGTCATATTCCGCTCCAGGAGTTCCATCATAGCTCCTCACTGTCGCTGGGAGGAAGTTTTCTCCTCCGCTCGCCCCTTCCACCGTCATTTTCTCTCTACCCACCCTTGCCTCCTTTTCCGCGCAGCTCTCGATTCCCCCCTCTCTTTCGCACCCTCCATGTCATATTCCGCTCCAGGAGCTCCATCATAGCTCCTTGCTGTCACTGGGAGGATGTTTTCTCCTCCGCTCGCCCCTTCCACCGTCATTTTCTCTCTACCCACCCTTGCCTCCTTTTCCGCGCAGCTCTCGATTCCCCCCTCTCTTTCGCACCCTCAATGTCATATTCCGCTCCAGGAGTTCCATCATAGCTCCTCACTGTCGCTGGGAGGATGTTTTCTCCTCCGCTCGCCCCTTCCACCGTCATTTTCTCTCTACCCACCCTTGCCTCCTTTTCCGCGCAGCTCTCGATTCCCCCCTCTCTTTCGCACCCTCCATGTCATATTCCGCTCCAGGAGTTCCATCATAGCTCCTCACTGTCGCTGGGAGGAAGTTTTCTCCTCCGCTCGCCCCTTCCACCGTCATTTTCTCTCTACCCACCCTTGCCTCCTTTTCCGCGCAGCTCTCGATTCCCCCCTCTCTTTCGCACCCTCCATGTCATATTCCACTCCAGGAGCTCCATCATAGCTCCTTGCTGTCGCTGGGAGGATGTTTTCTCCTCCGCTCGCCCCTTCCACCGTCATTTTCTCTCTACCCACCCTTGCCTCCTTTTCCGCGCAGCTCTCGATTCCCCCCTCTCTTTCGCACCCTCCATGTCATATTCCGCTCCAGGAGTTCCATCATAGCTCCTCACTGTCGCTGGGAGGATGTTTTCTCCTCCGCTCGCCCCTTCCACCATCATTTTCTCTCTACCCACCCTTGCCTCCTTTTCCGCGCAGCTCTCGATTCCCCCCTCTCTTTCGCACCCTCCATGTCATATTCCGCTCCAGGAGTTCCATCATAGCTCCTCACTGTCGCTGGGAGGAAGTTTTCTCCTCCGCTCGCCCCTTCCACCGTCATTTTCTCTTTACCCACCCTTGCCTCCTTTTCCGCGCAGCTCTCGATTCCCTCCTCTCTTTCGCACCCTCCATGTCATATTCCGCTCCAGGAGCTCCATCATAGCTCCTTGCTGTCGCTGGGAGGATGTTTTCTCCTCCGCTCGCCCCTTCCACCGTCATTTTCTCTCTACCCACCCTTGCCTCCTTTTCCGCGCAGCTCTCGATTCCCCCCTCTCTTTCGTACCCTCCATGTCATATTCCGCTCCAGGAGTTCCATCATAGCTCCTCACTGTCGCTGGGAGGATGTTTTCTCCTCCGCTCGCCCCTTCCACCGTCATTTTCTCTCTACCCACCCTTGCCTCCTTCTCCGCGCAGCTCTCGATTCCCCCCTCTCTTTCGCACCCTCCATGTCATATTCCGCTCCAGGAGCTCCATCATAGCTCCTCGCTGTCGCTGGGAGGATGTTTTCTCCTCCGCTAGCCCCTTCCACCGTCATTTTCTCTCTACCCACCCTTGCCTCCTTTTCCGCGCAGCTCTCGATTCCCCCCTCTCTTTCGCACCCTCCATGTCATATTCCGCTCCAGGAGCTCCATCATAGCTCCTTGCTGTCACTGGGAGGATGTTTTCTCCTCCGCTCGCCCCTTCCACCGTCATTTTCTCTCTACCCACCCTTGCCTCCTTCTCCGCGCAGCTCTCGATTCCCCCCTCTCTTTCGCACCCTCCATGTCATATTCCGCTCCAGGAGCTCCATCATAGCTCCTCGCTGTCGCTGGGAGGATGTTTTCTCCTCCGCTCGCCCCTTCCACCGTCATTTTCTCTCTACCCACCCTTGCCTCC